>NW_020664440.1:466842-471173 GCF_002925995.2 Terrapene triunguis
CCCCCCCCCCCCCCCGATATTTGACTTGGGTGATCTGGTCACCCTAGGTTAGATGCTCCCATTAATATATGTTCATAGCCAGAGGTCGGAGCAGAAAAGAGGCAAAATGGAGGGGTTTCCAGAGCGTTTTATATCTTCTGCCATGTGGAGGAAAACCCATTGTTTCAAACAAAGCCCTCAGCACAGCTAGTGGAAAATTACAGCAGACGATAGTGTTTGGAGTCATCTGGGCAGGTCACATGTCCACACGTGAAGGTTTGGACACAGTAGAAGCCATTAACTATACCCCAAACAGCACGTTTGCAGGACAGTCCATTCAGTGTAGTTGGATGTCTCCCATGGTGCGTTATCAGTTAAGTGTTTCTTGATAAGCCTCTTAATTTGAATACTGCCTCCAAGATGTGCTGGCTGACTACTTTGTGGGCGTTACCCCAGGAGCAAACATTTGAAATCCAGGTATAGAGCCAATATTCATAACTTCAAATACAAAAATGATACATGCATACAGATAGCATAATCATAACCAGCAAATCATAACCTTTCCATAGACATCTTACATGCCACATTTTGTACAAAATATGTTGCAAATATATAACAGTGGTTGCAACAATTATCTATATGGTCATATTTTAACTAGATAATGACCAGATCTGCATGCAGTATTCAAGATGTGGGCGTACAATGGATTTATATAGAGGCAATATGATATTTTCTGTCTTATTATCTATCTCTTTCTTAATGATTCCCAAGATTCTGTTTGCTTTTTTGACTTTGCTGCACATTGAGTGGATGTTTTCAAAGAACTATCCACAATGACTCCAAGATCTCTTTTGTGAGTGGTAACAGTTAATTTAGACCCCATTTTATATGTATAGTTTGGATTATGTTTTTCAATGTGCATTACTTCGCATTTATCAACATTGATAATGCCAGGGCACGTGAAGGGAGGAGCAGGGAAAGGTTGAGGGCATTGCCTCCTCTCGCAAAAAGTGATGGTTTCCTCCAGCTTTTTAAACTGTCCCTATTTTTCCAACTGGTGGAAGTGAGGATGGTATAACCACCAGAAGTTCCCACCTTCTTTCCACTTTCCAGTTTGAGCACTTGGAGGTGGTGCGGGGAAGTGTCCCCCCAGTGCCGTAACTGTTTTCTTTAGAAAAGTAGCTATTGTGCACACACAACTTTTCTTTTTCTGCAACGCTGTCATACAGTCTCCTCACGCCAAAGCTAGCCCTCACTTTGCTTTGCAGGTTAATAGGTGCACCCCAGTCCCTGAACCCCCTTGAAGTCTTCCCCTGTGACATCCAGCCTGTCACTGGCTACTCACAGAAATACCAGGTTTGCTATCCCCAAGCACTATCCTTCCTCAGAGAAGGATAGAGGTGTCCTTAGGCTTTCTTCTCCTTATAGTCCCCAAAATTCATTGTGTTCTTCCTAAAGTCACCCCCCCCCCCCCCACACACACTTGTTCTCTCGTGTACTGAATTCATGTTGACTGCGTATGCAAATAGAGCTTCCATTGTTTGATTTGCATGTGAACTGAGGCAGACAGATGAATATACATCCTTTGTCTGGTAGAAACCTGTTTGTCAACCCTGCCTTGATTCAGACGCTTTCAGGAATATATTTTATATGTGCCTGCAACTTCTGACATGGTATTTGTGCATACATTTCACAACGATATGGATGATCAGTGTGATCCTGGCTTTCATTTAAGATCTTACATGATATTCTTTACGGATAAATGGTGGTGGTGTGCTAGGAGCAGCGAAAACAATGAGGAGTCCTTGTGGCACTTTAGAGCCTAACACATTTATTTGGGCATAAGCTTTCGTGGGCTAGGGTTATAGGCCACGAAAGCTTATTCCCAAATAACTTTGTTAGGCTCTAAGGTGCCACAAGGACTCCTCATTGTTTTTGCTGATACAGACTAACATGGCTACCCCTCTGATAGGTGTAGTGAGTTTGTCAGGCCTGTTAAGAGTTGCTGTTACAGAACAGGGAACCCTTTGCCAGCTGGCGCCATGGGCCTCTGTGACAGACACCTGGTTTCTTAAGGATTTCTCCCATGAAGGCTCAGTAACTGTGAGGCATCTGCTTTGATTTGCTGAACAGGGATGTGTTGGAAAGAATGGATACAAAATAAATTATTCGTCATATGATGTAAGAAGATCTAAATACTGTTCAACCTACATTTGTTTTTCAAACACAATCTTTTGATTTCTTTAAAATAATACCTTGCATTTCTGCAGCATCTTTCATCTGATGAGCTGTAAGTGCTTCATGAACATTAACTGAAGCCTCACAACATGTAGGTAAGGAGTATATAGTGATCCACCACTAGAATAACAGCTCTACCTATATAATGTTACACAGCAAAAATTTTGGAATGGGATGTGAAGAATATCTCATATTATTGAACCTGCAAGTTAAAAGCCCTTACTGCCAGCTTCTTTAAGTCCCAATAATGGTAGTGGTTGAATTAGAAACTATTATCAATCTGTGCACAAGTTAAATAGGAGAGAAGAAAGTTTGCCAAGAGCATACACTAGGATGCAATGTTGGTTTGTGCTATGACATAGGTATGCTGAGAAAACACAATGCTTTATTCTCATTTTGTTAGTGTGGCTCTTGCACTTAAATCTCCTGGCACTTTTGGTGGTGGTACATATACAAATCTCTACATTGTGAGATGAGAGTACATATCAGACTATTTCAGCACTGTACAAACACAGAACTTAAAGCAAAATAACAATATAGACTTTCTGTATATTCACTTTTTAAAAATTACCTGGTTCTTAGAACAGCACAAAACTAGTGATTGTGTTTTATGGCTCAATTATTTACCGACATGAGACATTAGAAGAGGAAGTTTTTGATATTATCTTCCCTATTTTTTTTTTTTTAAAGATCTCGGCTCTAAGTCTACCTCTACCTCCCAAAAAGTTGATTGGGAATATGGATCGTGAATTCATAGCTGAAAGACAGAAGGGACTCCAGAACTATCTCAACGTCATCACTACCAATCACATACTGTCCAATTGTGAATTGGTAAAGAAATTCTTGGATCCAAACAACTATTCTGTAAACTATACTGGTAAGTGAAGGATTGTAAAAATGCAGTAATAAATTTACTTGCCTAATAGTTGCTGAGACAAGGGTACAGGAGAAATTTACTCCTTCCTGATACAGAGGACCAGTCTCACCTTATAAATTGTGCATTAATCCTATTAAGGAGTGATCCTGTGGCATAGAGGAGTGAATTTACTCTGAAGTTCCCACATGCTGTCTGTCATGAAGCAGATCTGTG
The DNA here is from genome assembly GCF_002925995.2 of Terrapene triunguis. NCBI lineage: Eukaryota > Metazoa > Chordata > Testudines > Emydidae > Terrapene > Terrapene triunguis. The sequence goes on from NW_020664440.1 coordinate 470,150, forward strand.
CATTAACTGTACTGTTATCAAGTTTGCAGTTACCACAAAGAGTGGTCAGGACTAAGAGAATCCGTATGAGGAAATGTAACAAGGGGAGACATAAGATTCTACCTAGGGGCAGTTTAAACTAGTGTACCTGAGCTAGGGCAGTGAGCCAAGACACGCAGGGAACTATTTCAGCTTTGCTGAGTACTTTGTGAAGCCCATGGTGCAAATTCCTCATGGTTTCTATAGAGACCCCATATATTGCTGTGTACTGCTGTTATAGCTCACAAATTCCTGCCCACTGCATCCTGGGTAGCTGACACTTTCACAGTTAGCATTCTTCATGCCTAGCTCTCAATGTTATACAGAGGTGGTGCATCTGTAATGGGGATACTAAGGCAGAGGTTGTGATTTGTCCAAGGGCACACAGTGAGCCATTGGGAATAGAATCTTGGAGTCCTGACATCCAGCCCCATGTCTAATTTGCTTTCTTTTAAGGTAGTCCTTTTCTAGACTTTCTCATCCTTACGGTAACACGCGGGTGAGAGACGCTTACCCCTCTGTAAAACTCTTCCCATTTAACCAATAAGGGTGAGTGAATTTACCTAGGGTGTCAACTTTCCTTGCTTTCCTCTTCCAAATTCCTCCTTGAAACCCACCTCTGCCAGTAATCCCTCCTGTCTTCTTCACATTAGTAGTAACTGCTACGCAGTCTTTTCCTGGGCTGCTGTCCAATGTCTTGTCCTACATGTACAGTTTGACCTTACACATAGAGCCATGGACTGGCATTTGGGAGATGTAGATTCTATTCTTGGTTTGACCACTGGCCTGCTGGATGGTCTTGGGCAAGTCACTTTATCTCTCTGTGCCTCAACTTTCTTCTCTGTAAAATGGGGATAATGATGTTTGCTTCTTGGTAAAGCACTGTGAGATCTACTGATGAAAAGCACCGTCAGAGACTTTAAAAGCAGCAAAGAGCCCTGTGGCACCTTATAGACTAACAGACGTATTTATTGGAGCATGAGCTTTCGTGGGTGAATACCCACTT
>NW_020664440.1:471573-572499 GCF_002925995.2 Terrapene triunguis
GCTCTAAGTCTACCTCTACCTCCCAAAAAGTTGATTGGGAATATGGATCGTGAATTCATAGCTGAAAGACAGAAGGGACTCCAGAACTATCTCAACGTCATCACTACCAATCACATACTGTCCAATTGTGAATTGGTAAAGAAATTCTTGGATCCAAACAACTATTCTGTAAACTATACTGGTAAGTGAAGGATTGTAAAAATGCAGTAATAAATTTACTTGCCTAATAGTTGCTGAGACAAGGGTACAGGAGAAATTTACTCCTTCCTGATACAGAGGACCAGTCTCACCTTATAAATTGTGCATTAATCCTATTAAGGAGTGATCCTGTGGCATAGAGGAGTGAATTTACTCTGAAGTTCCCACATGCTGTCTGTCATGAAGCAGATCTGTGCATTAACTGTACTGTTATCAAGTTTGCAGTTACCACAAAGAGTGGTCAGGACTAAGAGAATCCGTATGAGGAAATGTAACAAGGGGAGACATAAGATTCTACCTAGGGGCAGTTTAAACTAGTGTACCTGAGCTAGGGCAGTGAGCCAAGACACGCAGGGAACTATTTCAGCTTTGCTGAGTACTTTGTGAAGCCCATGGTGCAAATTCCTCATGGTTTCTATAGAGACCCCATATATTGCTGTGTACTGCTGTTATAGCTCACAAATTCCTGCCCACTGCATCCTGGGTAGCTGACACTTTCACAGTTAGCATTCTTCATGCCTAGCTCTCAATGTTATACAGAGGTGGTGCATCTGTAATGGGGATACTAAGGCAGAGGTTGTGATTTGTCCAAGGGCACACAGTGAGCCATTGGGAATAGAATCTTGGAGTCCTGACATCCAGCCCCATGTCTAATTTGCTTTCTTTTAAGGTAGTCCTTTTCTAGAGTGCTGTATAGACTCTCATCCTTACAGTAACACGCGGGTGAGAGACGCTTACCCCTCTGTAAAACTCTTCCCATTTAACCAATAAGGGTGAGTGAATTTACCTAGGGTGTCAACTTTCCTTGCTTTCCTCTTCCAAATTCCTCCTTGAAACCCACCTCTGCCAGTAATCCCTCCTGTCTTCTTCACATTAGTAGTAACTGCTACACAGTCTTTTCCTGGGCTGCTGTCCAATGTCTTGTCCTACGTGTACAATTTGACCTTACACATACAGCCATGGACTAGCATTTGGGAGATGTGGATTCTATTCTTGGTTTGACCACTGGCCTGCTGGATGGTCTTGGGCAAGTCACTTTATCTCTCTGTGCCTCAACTTTCTTCTCTGTAAAATGGGGATAATGATGTTTGCTTCTTGGTAAAGCACTGTGAGATCTACTGATGAAAAGCACCGTCAGAGACTTTAAAAGCAGCAAAGAGCCCTGTGGCACCTTATAGACTAACAGACGTATTTATTGGAGCATGAGCTTTCGTGGGTGAATACCCACTTTGTCGGATGCATGCATCCGACGAAGTGGGTATTCACCCACGAAAGCTCATGCTCCAATAAATACGTCTGTTAGTCTATAAGGTGCCACAGGGCTCTTTGCTGCTTTTACAGATCCAGACTAGCATGGCTACCCCTCTGATACTTGTCAGAGACTTGTGTATTATTGTATTATGGTTCTACTTTGATTTTAAATTCTTCAGAACAGGGAATGTGTCCTGATCTGTGTAAAGCACTGTGTAAATGTGTGGCAATGTATAAATATGCATATGCCCGGCTTTGATCCTGCACCTTGAGAAATGTTGCTCAGTGCATAGTATAAATTGGGAAGGTGGAAACATTGAAGTGTGCATGTGCATGTTTTTAATTCTAATAATAAATTGACCATACTGACTGACCTTCTGGGAGCTCACCCAGCTTGTTAGGAGCCAATCCTTCTTCAACATGGACTGCTGCTTCTGCACTTGTATGGTTTTCCCCTTTCTCCATAGTCCAGCACGTAGCAGGCAAGTAGGAAAGGAGGAAGAATGTTATGGTACCTGTCCAAACAAGATTTTCCTGTTGGACTTTCTAAACGTTGTTGTCCATAGTAAAGCTGCTGGCAATAAATCCTTTTGTGGGAGACTAGGAATATTCTTCAGATCTTGTTGACTGAAAACTCTGTTCTTTGCAGAAAATACTAAATGCAGAAGATTCTAAAAAAACAATGACAGCAGCTCTCAAACTTGTTCACAGAGCTCTTGCTGATCACCTGTGGAGGAAGCTTGCTAGCCAAATGGTTCTGGCTTCTCTCCTTGGTTCTAACTTATGTTTCGGTAAAGAAAGCTGAAAACAGGGCTGGCTCCAGGTTTTCTGCCGCCCCAAGCAGCGGGGGGGGGAATTAATAATAATAATTAAAAAAAAAAAAAAAAGCCGATTGGCGGCACTTCGGCGGCAGCTCAGTCGCGTCGCTCCATTCTTCAGCAGCAGCTCAAAGAGAGAGAGAGGGACTGAGGGACCCACCGCCGAATTCCTGCAGAAGACCTGGACATGCTGCCCCAATAGCAGACGGAGTGCTGCCCCTTTGTATTGGCTGCCCCAAGCACCTGCTTCCTTAGCTGGTGCCTGGAGCCAGCCCTGGCTGAAAATATATTAAATATGCTCAATATTGCTTCCCCTTGTAACTAGTTGCCATATTTAGCCCCATAGCAGTTAGGTAGCTTTGAAGGGCAATGAGGGAGGTCCTCAGGATTGCAACTAGGGGGAGAAATGGCTTATGTGATTGCAGCTGGAAGGGGAGATGACCAAGAGGCACCCCCTCTGTTGGTGAACCCTAGACCTATAAGATGTGCCGGGTTGATGTAAAATGATAGCCTAATCCACCCCAAAAAGCTGCTTTCAAACGAAGGCAGCCATTCTACAATTTATTTCTGTAGCACTAACCAATGGAAAACCATACCAGAGACGATGTATAGTTTCAATGCCCCTATAAACTGTGAAATGTAAACCATTATTTTCGTAAAAGCACAGCCTAGCAAAGCAGAAACATGCTATTTACTTTTCATTTGTGTCCACGCTCTCCCTGAAATATCCTAGTGCAAGTGTGGCCAAACTGTGGCTTGCAGGCTGTATGCGACTCTCTTTTCCAGTTAAAGCGCGGCTCGCGGAACCCCCCCGCTTGCTACCCCCTTCTCCATCTACCTGACTTGGAGGGGTGGGAGGAGCTTGGGATACCTGCCTTGCAGCAGGGGGGCAGGGTAGGGACTTATGCCCAGCGAGGAGGGGAATCATGGGGCGTCAGCCCTTTGGGGCACACTTGCTGGGGCTCAGGGCTTCACAGCAGGAGTGGGGCTGAGCCCCCTCAGGCGCGCCCCAGCTTTCGAACTTCTGGAGATTGTCCTATACAGCTCTGCGGGTCAGTAAGTTTGGCCAGCCCTGTCCTAGTGTCTGCTGTCTCTGCATACAGTGAACTGCCTTTCCCTAAACCTTCTCTGACATTTATGTTAAGCTATGGAGGAGACCTAAAATATAAGTAATACATTAAAATATCAGCTCATCTAGTTACCACTGAACAAACAGTGGTGATCCTGTAAGAAGTATTCTGACATCCATATTAATTCAGAGCAAGTTCATCAAGATTACTGTTACAGCAAGTACCAGGGGAATTAATAATGATTAAGTCACTGCCTGTGATCTTGGCAGACCCCATTAGTGTGGCATTACTTTAAGTTACTGTTGTACCAATAAACAATGACTGTTGCACCATTTTCCTCTTCTCCAAGCATGTTTCCACAAATGGTCACAGGAAAATAATACACAACAGGTCAAATAAAATCTAAAACCCTGCATCCTTATTCACTCGCACTATTTGTCCCTGTCAAGATCAGTGACATTAGAGAAGTTTCATTGTTTGCCTGCTTTCCCTAATGATTGTTTCTCTTAAATCACCTTATGAACTCCTAACAGAGTTGCCTTTCCAGCTGTGGGGGAGTGCTGTCTGTCTCAAGTAAGCTGGAATGGTTTCATTTTTTCATAATTGCTCGCTGGATGCTGCCAGCAGAATGTCTGCAGGGAAGTAAGTGCCTTTGCACTAGTCAGCCCCTGTTACTCTGCAGGAGCAGAGCAGCAAGGAGTAAAATAAATAGATGAATAGTTTGTACGTAGTAATGGCAGAATTAAATGTAAGGTTTTAAAATTTGGCATTAAAGATGAATAACAAATGTCCTGTTGTGAGGCAGACCAGACACGGGGAAATCCAAACCATGAGCTTTGGATCTGGATCTGAACTGTCTCTGGGGGTGTCTTGGATCTTGTGGCTTAGGCCCATTTCTGGTACAGAGGAAATGTTAGCTCATGAAGTTTTGTGTTCCCTAAGCCAGCTGATTTACACTGTTCTCTTGGAAGATCTAAACTACTTCAGGTTAAAAGCTCAAACACTTTTTAGCCAAGTTTTGTGACTTAATTTAATAGAAAAAACAGTTTTGCTGCCTTGTTACGTGTGAAGCAAAGCCTGAATCCCTGGAGTTTGCTTCTGACTCTGAACATTCAGCAATATGTGTATAATTAACAGACTTTTAAAAATCTCTTTGCAGAAATTGCCTTACAGCATGTTTCGATGTTCTTCCGGTCAGAGCCAAAGTGGGAGGTGGTAGAGCCACTAAAAGATATAGGTAAGAAATGGGCAGTTTGGGTCTCTGGTCAAGGAGAGACATGGCTGCCATGTTACTGGGGGGTTGGGGGAGGAAGGGGCGAGTCTCTTTGTGAAGGAGACTTAATTAAAATGGAGAATTATGGTGACCGTTTGAGCCAAGTTATCATTATGTATATGGAACTGAATTTGATGAAGAATTTGGAGTCTTACCACTGATCATACTAAGCATTGAAACCTTAAATTATGTATGTTTCTTTCCACGTTGACATAATTTTGGTATGTGTTGGTATAATGCCCTACTGATGTAGGTTTACAAAGATCTCTAAGAATTTTCTTATTGGAGAAGCATAATAGAGAGTGAGCACATAAACCCTACCATGATTCAGTAGCTTTTTTAAAAACAAAAATGAAAACTTTTTCCTTCTAGGTTGGCGAATACGTAAGAGGTATTTCTTAATGAAGAGTAAGAATCAACCAAAGGAGCGACTAATGTTAAGCTGGGTATGCATGCATCTTAAATTTCATCCCACTTTCAGGTTCTTCAAGATAACTATAAATGAACTGGTCAAAGCAGCATTATAAAACCCCTCTGTGTGGTTGCCTTCATCCCCAACAAAAGTAATCAATGTTTTGAGTTCATCCTCAAGATCTTATTTTAGTGAAGCCTAACTTCATAGTGTGTTATCAGATATTGCATGTGAATAACAGAAACATGTAAACTTGGGTGCTTGGGATCCAGCTCTAAGGGTACATCTACACTTACCGGAGGGTCCGGCGGCAGGCAATCGATGTTCTGGGATCGACTTATCGCGTCTAGTGAACACGCGATAAAATCGATCCCTGATCGCTCTGCCGTCGACTCCGGAAATCCACCGCGGCAAGAGGCGGCAGCGGAGTCGACGGCAGCGGTCGACTTTCCCCCGTCCTCACAGCCAGGTAAGTCAACCTAAAATACGCAACTTCAGCTACGGTATTCACGTAGCTGAAGTTGCGTATCTTAGGTCGACCCCCCGCTGTAGTGTAGACCTAGCCTCAGTGGCAGTGTGAACCAATTGTGAGCTAGTTTAGCTTCTAGAATTTTTCTTTTCATAATGTATAAAGCATTACCTTGCATTAGAATTTTGCCCTCTTTTACTCTAGAGGTAAATTTTTAAGAAGCAGCTGTTTTAGTAACTTGTGAGCAAACTAAGTGAAAATCCTTCCATCTTTCTCTGTATATTAGTCAGCTGATGCCTTACTGTTTGTATTCCTTTCTAGGCTGACTTTGGCCCTGATAAATACTTGTCTGATAAAGACTTCCAGTGCGCTGTGAAACTTCTTCCTTCTTGTTCTGTGAGTGTTACTTTGATGACTCTTAAACTGAGCCAACCCAAAACTAACCCTTATGAGGACTAATCCTGAAAAAGTGTATGCAGTCAATATAAAAATATTGTGTACTGTGATAAAACTGCTTTCATCTGAAGAGCTCAAAGCCTTTGCAAACACTAGTTAAGCCTCCTACACCCTGGTGAGGTAATATGTAATCGCCCAAGAAAGTAGCAGTACCAGAAATGTCAGTCATGGCTGCTGTGCTTTTCTCTTCCTATCTTTCCATAATACTTGGAGTTAGCATCAGCTTTGATTGTAAATGTCCAAGATTTTCAGGCTCTCACAATAGCGCTGTCTCTACACTTAATTGTTTAACAACTCATCAGATGTCCTGAGGATCTAATGGATATCAATGAAATGTGTTTTGATCCTCTGTGCTCTGTCTGCAATCTGTCAGTAGCCTAGAGGCAGTGCTCTTATTTCCCATGTTCCAGGGAACACCACATGGCAGGATCCAATCGCAGTAACTCTATCTGAATAAGGAATGGTATTTGCTTATTCTGTGCGGCCTGTCTCCGCTTTCAGACTCTCTTGCTTTTTGCTGTGTCACCTTGGGGCTAATTCTTACAGCCACGTTTTAAATGGGTATGGTTGTTTTTTTCCAATCCTGCAAGCAAAGTTGTCAGCAGAAAGTAAATAGTGCCCACTTGCACTGAGTTACTCTAGTGAGTGATATTAATTTCTGAAAAGGTTATGAAACTAGTGCTGTGAATTCTTAGTCTTGAACTATCTCATATGCAATTCTAGGGCCTGAGCCCACAAACCCATGAGTAACTTTATCCAGCATAAATAGAGACAAAGTGGCTCAGGTAATATTTTATTGGACAAATTTCTGTTGGTTAGAGAGACCAGCTTCTGACCTTACACAGAGCTCTTCTTCAGGTCTGGGAAACTTAGACCTTGTCTCTGCTACAAATTACTTCAGTATAACAGATGATTAATCAACACCCCTGAGCAACGTGAGTTCTACTGACCTAAGCACCAGTGTAGACAGCGCTATGTTGGCTGGAGAGCTTCTCCCACTGACATAGCTACTGCTTCTCATGGAGGCAGGAATCATTAAGCTGACAGGAGAGCTCTCTCCCATTGGCTGAGAGCATCTTCTCCAGAAGCACTACAGTGGTGCAGGCTGTAAGTGCTCTAATGTAGACATAACCACATTCGGTGTCTCACAGTTAAACACAAGATGGAACAGATTGTTTAGCATAAATAGTTAATACATATTTCAAGGGACCACTCAAGGTGACCTGGCCCATTAATACTCCTTCAGTCATAAGGAACATAACAGGCCACTTCATTTTAACATGTATTTCAAGGGACCATTCAACTACTTACTTACACTAAACAATCTGTTCCATCTGTATTTAGCTGTGAGACACTAAGGGCAGGTCTATGGTACAAATGTACATCCATGCAGCAGCGCTGCTGTAGCATGTTTGGTGAAGACAATCTAAGCCAATAGGGGAGAGCTCTCCTGTCAGTTCAATGACTCTGCAAGAGGTAGTAGCTATGTCAGTGGAAGAAGCTGTCCCGCCATCACAGTGCTGTCTATATGGGGGGGTTAAGGTTGGTATAACTACATTGCTCAAGAGTGTGGATTTTTCATACCCTGGAGCGACCTAGTTATACCAATCTAAGTGTGGTGTCGACCAAGTGTGAGTAAGTTTCCCAGATCTGAAGAGCTCTGTGTAAGCTCAGAAACTTGTTTCTCTAACCAACAGAAGTGGGTCAAAATATAAGAGAATACCTCAGCCACCTTGTCTTTCTAATCTCTTGGGACCGACACAGCTCCAACATTTTATGCAGCATAGTCCCATTAAACTCCCCTTAAAGTTACTCACATGCATGAGTGTTTACAGGACTGGACCCTTAATCTTTTTTATCAACAAGCTAGTGACTGCAGTGTAAGAGATCATGAGGAAGAGCGCAGGTAATGAGGTTTGCAACCTCCTAACTTCCCCTGATGCCCACCAAATTCCCCTGAACCCTGTGCTTGGTCACCTCCACTTGAAGTACATCTGTTTTATCATGTGTGGGCAGGGGTGTGCACAAGGGGGGGGGGCAAGCACGGGCATGGGCACCCCCCCAATAATTGGAGGGGGCAAAGCAAGCTCCTCCAGCCCCAGGGCTGCGGCAGGGGCACAGAACATGCTGCTTCAAATGCAGTTAAATTTAAATTCCTGTGCACGTCCCTGTGTGAGAGTTACTAATTTAGGGCCTGATCCAGCCGTTACTGAAATTGGTAGTAAGATTCCTGTCTACTTCAGTGGAAGCTGAATGAAATCCTTGCTATGTTTGCCCTTGGTTAAGACTAAAGTAGTGGTCTGTTAAGCAGATGTGACTACAGACTCTGGCTTGTCATTTTGATAAACAAATAATTCAAATGCATGATATTACTTCAGGATATCTGTTCTCTAGTAAATGAATCTAGCATGAATTTACCGTAATCCACATTAAGATGTATGAGTCTTCTTAATTGCTTCTTCTTTTGGCAGCATCCCTACATTTACAAAGTCACTTTTGCCACAGGCAATGAATCCTCGGCACTGGTAATTAGACCATTCAATGAGAAGGGAACACTAAAGGACCTTATCTATAAGGTACTGTACAATGGTACTGATTTTTAGCAAAATGCTCTGCCATGTTTTTTTACTTTATGGTCTTTAGAGTGTATATTAATAATAGTATAAAGTACTTTTTATGTTTTACTGTTGAGTAAATCAAGAGTACTTAAATTTTCTTCTTTATAATTGCTTAGTACGAGCATGGCATTTTATATGTTCATTAATAGCTGTGTACTTTTTTTCTTTTTCTTTTTTCTTTCTTTTTTTTTTTTTTTAAAGGCAAAACCAAAAGACCCATTCCTGAAGAAGTACTGCAATCCCAAAAAAATTCAAGGTCTTGAACTTCAGCAAATAAAAACATTTGGGAGACAAATATTAGAGGTAACTCCTTTTACTGTCTAAAATGCATTTGTGACTAAAGGGATAATATCCTCCTAATTAACGGCTTGAAAATCTCCTCCTAATTAACAGCTGGGATTATTCTAATGGAAGGGAGTTAAAAATGTTGTATCCTTTTGCAGTTAGTTTATTTTGTACATTTGGCCACACTTTGTGTGTAGTCAGTTCAGTGTAGTCCCCTATATAGTTAGTAGGGCCGGCTCCAGGCACCAGCGTAGGAAGCAGGGGCTTGGTGTGGCCAATTCAAAGGGGCGGCACTCCATCCGGTATCGGGGCGGCATGTCCAGGTCCTCGGCGGAAACTCCAGCAGCGGGTCCCTCATTCCCTCTCTTCCTCTTTGAGCGGCCACCGAAGAGGAAGAGGGGGGGACCCGCCGCTGAACTGCTGCAGAAGAAGTGGCACGATTGAGCTGCTGCTGAAGTGCCACCACTCTTTTTGTCGCTTGGGGTGGCAGAAAAGCTGGAGCCAGCCCTGATAGTTAGGCCTCCATCCTGCAATTGGATCCTTGTGTGCAGACCCTTATCCTTGCATGGAGCCCCCATTGTGATGTAACTGGCGCTCTGCACAGGTGCCAGGGTCTGTCCATGTGGATCCATTTGCTGCGCTGGGGACTAAGTTAACTATCTTTTTTTCTTGCCGGAAAGCCCCGTAAATATAGACAGGAGTAGGGAGACCATAAAAGCACTAATAAGGGTAACTTTTGAAAAAATCAGCCTCTAGTACTTAAAAGGGTGCTCCATCAGAAACTGGAATTTTTCCAAATTAGTAAATTTTAAAGAAAAAATTCAAGTCAGCAGCATCCTTTTAAATCTCTACTTGCTGCAGTTTACATCACTAACTGTATTCATCTTCCAAAAAAAGTTTTTTAAACCATATTGTAGACTTTGGTTCAGTTTGACCCTTTTTTCTTATTTTTAAAAGACAGTAGATAAACCCCTTTTATCAGCCTCTTATTCTGCTTCAAGAACCTTTCAATATGTGTATTGGTGCTGTTTACATGAAAATCACTTCCAGGTTTATTGTGAGTGTTTGATCAGTGTCAACTTTCAAGACTTCTTGATTAAGATCATATCAGCACATATAATAAGATTATAGTACATCTCCTCTTCTGATGTTTTCCTTAGTCCAGTCTATTTTATCCCTTTTTAGCACTTGGTGAGAAATCCTGAATCTTGGCACCAATAGGAGCCTTAGGGAATTAGTCTTAAGATTTCCTTCATATACTTGTTTCATTGAACAAGCTACTTGTAACTCGACTAGATACACTCCCTTACACATGTGAGACTCAGGCAAACTTCCACCACATGAGTATCTGTGTGGTTATACAGGGTACTGCAGACGGGAGTTGGTCATGTTTTTCCTTCCATGGCCATTACCATTCATCAAATGTCTATTTGCAGGAGAGAGAGAGAGAGAGAGAGAGAGAGTAGATACAGACCTTTCACTTCACATGTGACAGTCCTTGCCCTGAGCCAGAGATCCTTTTATCCAAAAAAACTCTGTTCTTGATCCTTGCTGTCCTGCCCCATCTATCCCACTGTTTCTGACATGATGCTGTGAAGCAGAGGCTTCTGGGAGTTTTCAGAAGCCGTTTTGGGAGCTCTGTGGAATTGTGGGAGAAAAGGTCAAACTCCCACAGTCTGCTGGGAAACTCCCATAAGTCCATGGGAGAAGAGCAATAAAGGTGTGCATCTCACAGGATAGTTCCTTTATGGGGAAGACAGGATGGTTCAGATTCCAGCTACTTAAAAGAAACCAAATGCAGCAGATTCTGATTGAAGTGGCTAGAGGAAACAGTTGTTAGAGAGGAATGTGAGAACATGAACCTTTAGCGCCTGATGGGTTGGGGAAACCACCAGGTGAGGTATAGGGAGGAGTGTGATCATACAGGTGGTGCCAGTCCCAATCTGTGAATGAAGAGCTGTAGAAGATGGCTTGACTCTGTGACCGTGTGGCTAGAAGGTGGGAGCTGAATGGGGAAAAATGAAAGATTCAGAGTCTGGGGAGCTGATCCATCCATTGTGCATTCTTTTAAGTACACTTCAAACATTATCTGACAATCGTCCAAACAGATGTCCTCGCAGTGACACTTTTCTCTGATCTTTCAGGTATTAAAATTCTTGCATGAAAAAGGATTTCCTTATGGGCATCTACATTCCTCCAACGTGATGTTGGACGGTGATACGTGCAGGTTGCTGGATCTAGAGAATTCCTTGCTGGGACTCCCATCCTTTTATCGATCGTATTTTTCACAATTTCGGAAAATTAATGTAAGTCACTTAAAATATAAAGCAATAAATAGATATTTCCTACGTGAAAATTCATCGTAGATGTGATAGTAAAACAATCTGTGCTTGACAATAAAATATTACAATAGTTTATCAACCCTGAAAAGTGACCTTAATGCTGTTGTAGAAAGTACGACTTCTGTAGGCATCTGCTCAAGTTAGAATATATCTCTGGAATGAAATAGAGAATGTTTTCTCTAAGATGAATGGACTAGAGGCATTATGTAGATGTCTGGCTCTTGAAAACTCATAAGTTGGGCAGGGGTTGGTGCAGGTTATTTCTCAGCTGTTGATTTGCACATCAGCAGTAGACTCTGTCTACAGAGAAGCTAGACCTAACTTCCCCTCTGTTGGGAAATCTGCCCTGTTGTAGAACTTGCAAGCGTTTAACTGATATGTTGCCTTGCCCTCAAGTACTCATTGTAATAAATTACATAAGGTATCACATGGGACAGCTGCTGACCTTGTTCAACAGTTGTACTGAGTTGCCAAAGAAACTTTCAAAAGTTCACGGTTATATTAACTGTCAGTGCCATCAAAACTTACTAAAGTCTTAGCCAATAAGTACAGCCACAGATATGTCTGCTACTAACATAAATCTAAAAGCCAGCGAACATCCTCTATTAACACTTAGTTCACTAGGCTAAATTAAGCCAAATGCACTAAACTCTCTGGTATTTTGTACAAATAGTTCTTTCTTTGGATATTTTCCTTTTAATCTACTTATTGGCTAGTTGGAAATCAGTGGGGTGTGTGGTGGTGTGGGCATGTGTACTATTACTATTAATACATTTATATATCGTATATTAAATCTCGGTGTTTACTGTTTGAATAATAGAAAAATGCGCTAGCTCAAGACTTCCTTTCAGTATTCTGGTTTTCAAAAATCTATATTTTGTAGGAATAAGGGTTGTGTGAACAGAAAATAGTTAGGTCAATTATTAGGTTAATTAGCTGAATTGTCACCTGCAACTGAAAATGCCAAATAGATCACTTGTGAAGGGGTTATTTTATTAGAGGAGCCGTTTGGGCTAGTTGCAGTTTATGTACATAGTAAAACTGTTCTTCCCCTCCAAATTTAGCATCTAAATAGAAAAGATAGGCAAAGCATGAGAGGATTGGGATTATGTTTATCAATGGGGAACTGAGGCACAGAGACTAAGGGACTTGCACCAGGTCACACAGTTTGGTGGCAAAACTAGGAATTGAACCTGTATCTCCTGAATCCCAGTCTTGTGCCCTAACCACAAGCCCATCCTTCTTTAACGGAGCATTGTAAATCTTGGAACTGAAATGTGCAAAATTGCTTGATTCTAGCAAGCTGGGCTTTTGTCTTCCTAGACTTTAGAAGGTGTCGATGTCCATTGCTTTGGTCACTTACTGTATGAAATGACGTATGGGAGACCTCCAGATTCAATCCCAGTGGACGGCTTCCCTCCTGCTCCATCGGCGTCAGTCGGTCAGTATACTATTGGGGAGGTATTCGTCTCTGTTTAAAGTCACTTCAATTGTCTGCCTTTCTTTTAATCCAACTATAAAGGACATATTCGACTACACTAGAAACCTACTTAATATGTCTTGTAGCTTTAGAAGGAGAGTTCTGAGGCTGGATAATTTATTTACTAAATTAACTACAATAGAAAATGTACCATACCTGTACATTTCTGTATTGTGAGATGCCTTTTCCCTGAAGAAATATATATGGCACATAGATACACTGAGTTGCTTTATTATTCTTTCTTTACTACACAGTTTCTGATCATCTGGTAAAAGTAATATCTACTTCTCCTGAACTGTTTTAGTTGAAAAGTTAGTTAGGGAGTGTTACACAACAGTGCCTAATCTTTTATCCCAAACCAAGGAAAGCAATGTTAGCAAATGTGTTCCTGCAGTATAAAAATCTGCCCATTCTTTCTCTTCCTTCCTTCCTTCCTTTTTAAAGTGGCTGTTTTGGAATCCCTACTCTCCTGTGAAGCCCTAAAGAATGGTATGCCAGCTGTCTCCAAGATCTTACAGATGTCGTAAGTTCTCGTTGCCTTGTTTTTTGTAGACTTTAGTATTGTTAATTATATTAATATGAGCAAAGCTTTCTCTGTGCTCTCATCATTCATAATAAAGGGTTTTTTTGGGGGGGAGGAATAACCTCTTCTAAATGAGAGCATTAATGGTCTAACTTTATTTGATGTACGTCACTTGTAAAATATGGATGATGTTCCTTAAACTATTCTGACCCTTGCTACATTGTAGCATATAATACATTCACCCACACAGGTGGTGTTTGCATTTTAATGAAGGACTTTTGATTTTTCAACTTTAATTAATAAGCATCCATAAAACACTCCTTTATTTTATTAAAAAAATAAAAAATTGGCATTTATCAAAAAACCCCACTGGAAATGGTTTCTTGTATCTAAGGGCCTGTCTATATAGAGCAGTAATGTGGAGTACTGGGGCAAGATTTCTAAAGTGCACTAATGTGCTGCATGTTAATTGGTCCATGTAGATCCTACTGATGTACACTAAAAGTTCCCTAGTGCACTTTAGCATAGTGCTGTTTAAAATGGTTCTACATTAAAATATGCCAGGGAACATTACAAGAGATTATTCATTACAGTATTTATTTCTGTAATGAGTAAATATATAATATTACATTATACACATACTTATTATAGGGTATACAAAGAGAGCCCTGAAAACCTCTGATTTTGGATCTCTACATAAAATTCAAATTGCTAAAAAATCCCCCAAAAAGGGAAGTAAATATAAATATGAAAAATATAAGCCCGATGTACAGAGCATGTTGCTGTAATTATTTAAATGGGCCCAGCCATCCATTACGAACACATGCAAAAGTACATGGAGGGATGATAAGAAAACATCTAAGATGCAGAAGTGATCCTTAATAGATTTGATTGGCAGTGAGCCTGCAATGTGATTAACAAAGTAGATTTTATTGCTTTCTTCAATGTTTGTGCTCAAAATAGGGAATGGGAAGAAGTGTAATATTCTGTCCTTTAGAATTGTGGCCTAGTCCCCCGGTGTGTAGCTTGCCACACATTTTGGGGCGTGTTGTAGAGTTCTATATTCTCTGGTGGGAAAGGGTCAGTGCAGTCTTGTCTTTTGTCGTCTTTCTTCTTTTTTTATTTGAGGGGGAGAGGAAATAAACAGAAATCTGACAACAGGGAAATGGTATTGGTGTAAGAATGCATAAAAGTCATGAGTTAAAGAAGATAATCCATGTCCAGTCTAACCTGATGTGTACATGCAGCATGATTTGGAATGTGTAGGTTCTGGGTTCATATACATGCCAATACAATAAAAATAAACCTTTCTCTCCTTGAATAAAATACTATTCTGTAGAAAGAGTTTTTTTAATTTGGGAAGGGGAAAAAAATAAAAAGGCGGGGGCCGGGGGGGGGGGAGAAATCCACAAGTAGGTTTTAGAGGGACTCTGACAACTTTATCACACCTTTCTCTGAATGTTCTACCTACTATTGTTCCTGAGTGTCTGGATCTGGGATGTTGGAGAAGTTCATCACTTGTGTAAACATGTGGTGATCTGCAATAGTGTCAAAATTCTAAACTATTGGTCACAGGGGATTTAACTCTGACATTTCACTGGACAACCTTCTACTGTGTTTTCAAAAAGAAATAGAAAGTAGCTGGAAATAGTCTGAAAATAGAAATATTATAACAACATTGCCCTCTAGTGTACTTCCCCTGTGCTCTGAAAAGAGGATTAATCATTTGTATTGTTGCTGCTGTCTAGTGGGATTGAATGAAATGTTTTTTCCTTGTTCAATTACTTTAACTGGAGTGTTAAAATCCAGGTAAACGGAAATGTGAAGCTTTACTCAGATGTCTTCCATGCTCTTTATTGTTTTGAATATATGACTGGGCAAAGAGAGAGCTTCTTGTCAGAGGAGTGATCTTTTCGATGCAATGTACCCAAAAAAACCACCTGATCCCTGTAGTCGTTATGGCATTTTAAGCAAAGGGAGAGTTGACTTTGGGAGAGTCTAGTCTGCCTAACTAAAATTATCTTGTTTCAGCTGTCAGTGTTTCTCTTGGTCTCCTCCTAAAGCTGTTAGCTAGTCTTGCATGTTCCACATCAGAGGTGGCTACGTGTCAGGGAGGATTGCTATTTGTACATTATGACCCTCTGGATGAAAAGCACCATATACATGCCAGTGCAAAGACCTGAAGAAGAGCTCTGTGTGAGTGCGAAAGCTTGTCTCTCTCACCAGCAGAAGTTGGTCCAATCCACTTTGTCTTAGTGCAAAGAATAAGCAGCAGTGGAGGGGATGGTGGTAATACTGCATTCTCTTCTTGATCCTGTCTGTCTCTTGGAAATAACACACCAGCTTGAACTTTTCTTTCCTTTCAGATTATTCAGTGATATTCTACTAACGAATTCCGAGAAACCACAGTTTAAGGTAAAAGTGAACGACTCTGGCGTATCATGAATTGCTGCTGACTGTGTGGTTATGTGGCTGGCTTTGGGCCTTGGTGCTATCCATCTGAAATGGGGGGTTGGGTGAATGAGATGGACGCTTGGCTCTGTTCAGGGCTGCCAAGGCACCAGTGCTGCTGTTTCTTTCAGCAGCACTTAGCAAGGGAGCTTGTTGATTGGATTCCTTCATTGAAATGTCCCTGGGACACTTGTATTTCTTACTCATTAGATTTTTTTTAAGGATGATGGTAGCTGCTGTTCCTTACTGTGAACACTGACGCAAACTCAGGGTTTAGGGATAGTGGGGGAGGCTACTCAGCACCAAATTCTGCAGATGCCTCAAACTTCCCTCAGAAAAGAAGTTACTTGTACATAGTGGACAAGAGAAGTAAACAGCAAGATTTTCTTTGGTGTTTTTTTGTTATAAGATGAACAAATGTGAACTTCATAAAGTTCTGTAGGAGATTCAGGATAAACAATCTCTTCAAAGCATGAGTAACCTAATATAGATCCAGCGCCATGTCAGTTTACCAACTACTTGCCATGTGCGTTCCAACAGCAATGGTGAGAACAGACTCCTGCAGGATTGCATGGGAGCGTGATCTCCTTGCCACTGATGGGAACCTTCCCATAAGAAATCAACAGAACCACTGTAAACCATCAGCTAGTTCACAGTCCAATCTGAAGCACTGTATATCTGAACAGCTGCTAGATTAACATTGGCCTTAACTCCTCCATCATACACCATGCTCTTTTCCTGTTGTTGAGGCTTGCAGTCAGGTTTGGAGGGAGCAGTGCTTGCAGAAATCCCATGTGGTCTAGGTGGATACAGTTATCTTCATTAAACAATCAGTGTTAGAACCTGGGGCCTTATCATAGATCCAGAAATTCCTCAGATTAAAAGTGGATGTTTGGCAGTGAAGCTGTGTTAATTCTGCTTGGCACATCTCATACCATGATTATTTTCTTCCCTTTACCAGATTCCCACAAAGTTAAAAGAGGCATTGAAAACTGCCAAGGAATGCATAGAAAAGAGACTCACTGAAGAACAGAAATTGGTAATTTCTGCATTTCTCTATGGCTTTCCCACAGACATTCTTTCCCCTGATCTTTTAAACCAAAGATTTTATGACAAATGGTGAAATGTTAGATTTTTCATCAATAGGTTTAATAAATCTTACTGAGGTGAAGTATGCCTGCAAGACTATTGCAGTAGATGTAAGAAACATTTTAGAACAGATTCTTTTTCAATTGAATTATATTTGGGTGTCTTAAAGGTATGCTGCACCATGTAAGATAGAACATGAGAGTATTAAAATAGAAAACACAAGCTTGTTTGTTTTCTAGTTAACTTTATCATATTTAAAAACTACATGAGCTAAAATGGCTAATTGACAGCATGAAGCCAAACTTCCTGGCTTCTGACACTTTTGCATGATGGAGACACACACATGATTTTTGTGCACTGTATTGGCTTTTGCACATGCAGATAAATACATGGACAAACTGGAGGACAGTTTGGAAATCTGGCCATATATTGTTTTCTTATTAGCTTACATTTAAAAATAAAAGTGCAATTGGCGCCCTTAATGGACTATATTATGTTGGATACTTGAATATTAATTTAGTAGTCTTCAAAGGGCTGTTGAAATGTATAGGTAAGCTTGAGTCAGAAAGTCCAGATCTAAAGTTTCCTGAAGTTTGGGGTGTCTGAATCAGGGTTTTACCCCAGTCTGTTATAGGGAAGGAAACCAGATTTAAAGCTTAGGATCAGATCCAAGCTTTCCCAAATGTTGAGAGCGTTTTTGTCTTAGGTTTTGTTACAGGCCCACCTCTAGCTGAGGAAGAGATCAGTATGAGATGTATGATCTAAGAATGCTTTTTAGAGGAAGACTATCCAGTCCATGTGGTGGACAATAATATCGTTGGAACACATTTGTTTTTGCAGCACATTTGACGCCCCTCCGCTCCCTAGTAAAGGAGCCATGGCCTGATTGTGCAGCATGGATCTGCCATTGTCTTTAGTGGAATTTCCACAGTGAGTGGCTCCCAAAACGATTCCTACAAATTTATAAATCTAACTTTATTTTAACTCGTGTCTTCAGGCCCCAAACCAGTAGCAAAGATCTAAATATTTAAAATAAAATTCAAAGCCACTTGAGTATTTTCTCCAAGTGTTTCCCCTTTTCTGAGGTTGCCAGCTGAAAGTTTTGTACATTTCATGTGGGCTGTTTTGGTCTCTCTGTCTCTCTCTCTCTCTCATATTCTAAAGATTCACCAGCATAGAAGACTGACAAGAGCTCAGTCTCACCATGGTTCTGAGGAAGAGAAAAAGAAAAGAAAAATCTTGGCACGAAAGGTAAATGGGATTGTTTAACATGAGTTTCTGGCGTGCAGAGAAGTATGTACATTCCAAGTGTAGTATGTGCTGAAGAAATGAGAGAATAATGTGGATATGCTCCCACCCCCCATGACCTACAGGAACTCTTCGGAGAGAGAGAGCAAGAACATCTGTTCTGATTGTTTTCATGTATGCGGACAGGTAATGCGCTGTGCAGCAATGTTTAAATGCTGACAGCAGTTGATTTGCAGTAACTTTAAATGAGCTAAAAGAGAAAAACCGATGAGTGGCTATGCTATATGAATGCCTAAAGTACATAGAACAGCCTGTCCCTTAGCTTCCCATCTCCCCCAGCAGAATGTGCGATCTCCTGCATCTGCAGCACATTTCCTGCATCTCTGGTTCTGGCCCTTGTTGTGGTTGGCAGTAGGGCCATATCACTGCCCAAAGTGGGCAGCTGGGTATATTCCCCAGCAATGGGCGATTCTCTAGCTGGTGTAGAGTTGGCCCATAGGGCTGCGACAGCAGGAGTACGCTTGAGGGAAGAGTGTGGTTCGAGCACTGGTGATCCCCACATGCTATAATAACCCTTTGGGGGCTGATGCAAATCCTCATGTGTCAAAGGCATCTTGGTAAGAGCCCGCAGTGAAATGCTGTTTTATTCCTGTCTTTTCTCTCTCCTTGATTCTTAAAGAAGTCAAAGCTCACTGCCTTCGAAAGTGGGGAAGAACACTTAGCAAAATACAGCAACTCAAACAATTCAGGTAACTAACAGAGCCCTTTCAACAGGTTTACAGTTCTGTCTCTTTTGGATTTAAAAAAAAAATCAAATTGCATGCTGGTTAGAAAACCTAAAATCACTTTGAATTGTCTATTGTATACTAACAGACTATTACAAGCTGATCCTAGTATTGGTTATTTCATCATGGTCAAATTGTGGGTTTAAAAACATTCACTGGTAGTTTATAGTTTTATTAATAGGTGAAAACCTCTTAACTTAGTGCTCTGAGCGTTGGATGGAAGGTGTGGTGTTGCTTACAATAGCATTGGTCAGTCAATCCATTGGATACTTCATCCTTCACATGGAAACACTGTTGCAATTTGTATTTCTTGATAAGCAGTTATTAAAATGAATCCATGAGCTACGGGGGGTGTTACTGCATCTGTGTCCAGTCCTGAAGATGGCTGTGTGTGTGGTAAGCCATCACCTTGCTGATCTGTCTAGTAGTGCAGCCAGTTTCTGTTAACTAAAATGACTTGCAAGGGGAAGAAGTGCCCATCTTAAAGGGTGTAACTATTCCAGAAAGCAATTCGTTGTGAAATACAGTCTGCTATCAAAGTAACTGGTGAAGCTATAGCAACTGACTAGAAAGTTCTCTCCTAGGAAGAGAGATGGGATCAGAGTCTGCAGGCAGTGGGTGGAATGCACCTAAAGGAGGGCAAAATTTAGTCTCCGACTAAATGCTGTTGGATTTCAAAGCAGCCTACCCGCTGTTGACAAGCAGTGTTCCCCATTGGAGAATTCTGAGAGTGCGGAGATGTTTGTCAAGCCTGACACTGTGCGGCGGCTCGTCCGTTCAGACCGGTTCGGATTCTGAACCCAGTGCAGTCCGTGGGAATTAGGCCATTGACTTCAGTGGAAGCAGTCAGTCAAATCAGACTGTTTCGGCAGGCCCGTGTTACTGTAACGAATCCTGAAATCACAACTGTAGTTACTGTGGTTTTTATTTTGTTTAGCTGGCTCTGGGGCAAGTTCCCCTCTGACATCTCCATCGTCCCCCACTCCACCCTCTACAGCAGGTAAGTGAAAGAGACACTGCAGTGTTGGTCTGTCTTCTGTTAGATCATCTCCTGCCCTAGAAAAACTCATCATATCCTTAAGGGTGATAGAGTTTTAGGGGACAAGGACTGGCCATAAAAATGTACAGATGACATTTATTTACCATCTAGTGACAAAAGTTCAGACAGTTGCATTCTTCTGAGCATCCTAGATAGCCTTGTAACATACAAAGCCTTCTTGTTTAACGAATGTCCCTGTAATACTCCTGTAGATAATCTGTCCACACAATACAAATGCTTGTCTAAATCTGCACGACCCTAACCCTACCGTCATTGGTACTTTCCAGACATCCTCTGGACCTTGCATTATTTCGCAAACATGCTCTGCTTTTTGGTGATCCAGATTGCTGGCTCTGGAATGCTCTGTTTTGTGATTCAGCAATTTTGTATCATCTTTGTACCCCCTGAGTGTTAGATGCAGATCTGAGTATTAACCCACAATACATCATTTGAAATGGAAGTGTAAGGCTCACTGAGGAGCAGCATTATTAGAGGGTGCTAATACTATCCGTTTTCAGAAAGAAACATTGATACCAACTACCTATGCAGTAGTGACTAGCTCACCTGATTTCTGGTCCAAGGAACCTGCTGCATTGAACGGCGTCCGCTCCTACATCTAGGCTACATTCGTTGGTTAGGGAAATGACTGTGTGTGTGTTGGGGTGGTTGGCTGTTCTAATTGACCTTCTAAAAGACACCGTAGTCCACAAACTTCAGCAAAGAGTTTTTTCTGTGTCAAGTTCAGAATATGAGAATTATGAACTATGTCCTCTAAGAAGGATTCAGTCTTCCAGTTCCACTGGATTTAGGATACTAGAATGCCACTATAAGCTCTGTATTCAAGTAAGTGTTATCCTCCAGGTGTGACAACTTTTATTTTACATTTTGGTTGGGGGGTTCCCCCCCCCCCAAGATTTGAATGTGTTTTAAAAAAGAGGAATTTAAATGAAAATGCAAGAAACCGTTCTACCTTTCCCAAACGGATAGATGCTTAGAAAATAGTTCTTTGTTTTGTGAAATTAAGTTAGGGTTTTTTTTGTTTTTTTTTTACTTAGATTCATGTCTTGACATTGATGTAGATTTAAACTGAAATATGCTCTGTCAGTTTCAGCATGTGTTGGGCTTCTGTGTCATCTCTATTATGAACACCCTATCATATGTCACTCGTCCTTCTGACATTGTGTTCTTGGCTGCTTGATCTAGTCCATAACATATTTGATTCTATGCAAATTGTCCCTGCATGTGTGCTAATCAAAAAGTGCTGTGGCATGCAAATTAGTACTGCCACCATTTAAGAATGTATTTTTTTTGTAAATTGAATACATTCAGGATGGTATAAAAAGACCATCTTATTTTGCATTAATTAATGGTTAAATTCACTTCAAATATTAGCTATAAAAGGAAGTTATGGAGGCTTGGGTCTCTGATTTTCACCAGGAATATGCCTTTTCCACTTCTGTGTGCAATCAAACCATTAAATGACCTTATGGGGGGAAAAAACCTGACACAACTGAAGAACGTTGTTTAGAAAGAAGATACAGGCTACAGAAGCAGCATTCTGTATTCCCCATTCCCTGATTTTGACTAAGGACGAAAGTTTCATGGGGGCACTAATTGGTGAGGTGACTGGCAGAGGTGTCAAGCTTTTCTCCTCTAGATTTCTGGTCTGGATCCTGTTCAGGTCAGTGCAGTTGATTAACTTTGTGGAGGAAAAAAATGATCTGGTTGAGCACTGGGTTAAGAGTCTAAATAGCGAACTGTATTTAGACATCTTCATATATTGTAGCTGGAGTGCTGTCCTGAACCCTCTGGGGGTAGAACTGGGTAAGTGACATTCAGTGCTGTGCTTGGGGAATTAGCCACATCATGGCTCTAAATTAGAGGAAGTAAGGGTAGATTGCCTTCTGTGGTGCCTTCCCATTAGCAATTGGAACATGTAGCACTTAGCAGCTAGTGGAATGGAAACCTAATGGCCTAATCTAAGTGGAGTGAAGGCCTAATGTGCAGCCTCTCAACTAGCGGGATTTGAATAACTTTTAACGTCTTGCTTACTGAGGGGCCTGATCAGGCAAAGAGCCATGTGCCTTCATCTCCCTTCTCTTCATTCAGGGTTAAGGCAAATCAGTCCTCAAATATGGAAGGTCAGGCTGGTCCCTGTTTCCTAGTTTTAATATTGCCACTGCTAAAGCTGCTAGCAAACAATAATGAGCAATGCGAACAAATATCCATGAATAATCTTCTGAATTTCTCAGTGATTTCACTTTGGCTATGTTCATGACCCTTTTGTGTTTGCTTTCCAACACTTTTAGTGCAGAAAGTGAATTTCAGAGACTCATACATGAGTATTCACAGAGAAATTTGGACCCATAAATGTGTTTCGGTAGTGCTTGTGTGCATATCCAGTCACGGAGCAGAAACAATACTATGTGACTCTAATAAATTACAACAAAGCAACATAACTCAAATGTCTGTTCATAGAGCAAAAAGTTCCAAAAGATTAATCAATTAAATCTGAATAACGTGTACACAAAACATGGCTGGCTAACAGACATGCTGCTAAGAGAAGGAGACTAAACTTGTTGTAAATTATTCTCTCAGCTTTACTGCTAAATCTTTTTGAGATACCTTATTTAGGTGGTGGCAAATGCTGATTCTAATACAGGTTCCTATGGCTCTGAGCTTTTGGCTAGAGTGATTGTCACCTCCTCTTGCATGTTCAGTTTTTTTTTTTTTTTTCCTGACTGCATTAATTCTGCTCTCACTTAAAAATCCATTCATTTTCTGTGATCGGGAGTTGTACGTAAAGTCGATGGGATGGAGGACGCTATAAAAGGGAAAGTAGAACTCACTCTTCATTGCATGGCTCCTGACCCCAGTAAGCATTAATTAATGAGCCAGCTTATCTAGGAAGGAAGGTAGGGGCTGAAAGATGACACCTCTGGTCGATTCTATTTCCCTTACTAATGTGAGTGGCCCCAATTGCCTCATGGGTGTTCCTTCTTCCTTAGGAACAAAGAATGTCAGCCACACATACAGGATGGGGGACTCTATCCTGGGAAGCAGTGACTCCGAAAAGGATTTTGGGGTCCTTGTGGATAATCAGCTGAACATGAGCTCCCAATGTGACGCTGTGGCCAAAAGAGCTAATGTGATCCTGGGATGCATCAACGGGAATCTCAAGTAGGAATAGAGAGGTTGTTTTACCTCTGTATTTCGCAGTGGTGCAACTGCTGCTGGAATCCTGTGTCCAGCTCTGGTGGCCAGCATTCAAGAAGGATGTTGAGAAATTGGAGACAGCTCAGAGAAGAGCCATGAGAATGATTTAAAAGATTAGAAAACCTGCCTTATAGTGATAGATTGAGCTCCTTGAGTCTACTTAGTTTAACAAAGAGAAGGTTAAGGGGTGACTTGATCACAGTCTATATACCTACATGGGGAGCAAATATTTAACAATGGGCTTTCCAATCTAGCAGAGAAAGGTGTAACAATCCAATGGCTGGAAGTTGAAGATAAGACAAATTCAGACTGGAAATGGGGCATAAACAGTGGGAGTAATTAGCCATTGGAACAAATCCCCTAGGGTCCTGGTGGATTCTCCATCATGGACCGTTTTTAAATCGGGATTGGATGTTTTGCCAAAAGCTCTGCTGTAGGGATTGTTTTTGGGGAAGTTCTCTGGCCATGTGATGCAGGATGTCAGTTGATGATCATCATGGTCCCTTTTGGCCTTAATCTTGTAAGTGGAGTTGACCCCAGGAGCAGGATTTGGACTTGACTATGGGTGTTTTTCTTTAGCTTTAAATCCTTCAATGAGAAAGACGTCCTGCTGACGGTCAGTGTACTGGTGTTCTGCTTTTTCCATCACTATGAGCCAACTTCATTGCATTAATTGTTCTTCCTTTTTTGAGCGTTTATCTGATCTGCACAATCTAAATGTTTCAGGGTAAAAATAAATGATTGGAATGTTACATACAAAATGAATGGATTTTATTTCCTATGGCTGCTTCTCCTACAGTTTTATTATTGAATCACTCTAAGATGTACCTTAGTGTAACTAAAAGTGCTTTCAAGACCCCCAGAGCTTGACATTTGGCATTTTTGGATGGATGGATGTGTCTGAGATTACAAACATAATGTTTCATCAGTCGATAAGGATTTTAGTACAGAAAAGTGTAGTTCATTATATTACGTGCACAATTATTTGGCTGATTTTTATATAATGGGCATTTTAAAACCGTTCAAAACAAATACATTCTAATTCATAGAAAAATGTAGGAGTATAACCATTGAGTAACCTAACTAACTGTACAGCTAACAGTGTGACTGAATGACACTAGAACCAGAATAATGACTTGTCCCCTCTCTCTCTCTCTCTCTTTCTGCTGTCTTCAATAGAGCTTACATCATTTTGAACATGAATTATCGGTAACGTAAGCTAATACTGATTTCTCTCTCTTTAAAGACGTTCTGTTTCTGTATGAGAAAGCTTGAACTTCTCACGGCATAAAAAAGGAACAAAGAAGAAGTAGATCATAAGCTACTTCTTTTAATTAAATATAGCATCTTTAAAACTATCACTAAAATGATTTTCTTCGTTTGCATCTCATTCTCTTACCAACCTTTTAAACATGTAATTTTCACAATTGCTGTAGTTTTTAAGTCCATTATTGAGTTTTGTTTCAAGTCCAGGCTTCAGCTTTACAGTATCTGATAAACTTTCAATTCCTTGTAACAAACTCTTAACAAAAAATGGCACTCTAAAAACCCTTGATAGGTGTTTGAGTGTTCATTCATAAAGTCCTAGGGATAAACAAATGATTCATTGGCCCTGAGCAGCCTCCTCCAACATATCTGTAGGGAAGGCCTCCTGCTAACCAAGCTCTTGCATCAAGTCACTTTCTCCCTATAAGTATTGTAAAGTATTTTCCTGCTGGACAGTAGCTGCATCTGCACCAAAGTTATTTAGGTGAGTGAGGGTCTGTCTACACTGCAGTTAAACACCCACGGCTGGCCCATGTCAGCTGACTCATGCTTGCGGGGCTGTAAAATTTGCCATGTAGATGTTTGGGCTTGGGCTGGAGCCCAAACATCTGCACAGCAATTTTACAGCCCTGCAAGCCGGAGTGATCCGACACGGGTGTTTTAATTGCGGTGTAGACCTACTCTAAGGGTAAGTTTACACTGCAGCGTAAGCCTAGCATTAGTAGAACTCGAGTTAGCAGCCCCGGGTTTGTTAACCTAGGGTTTGAGTGTCTACCCTCAATTATAACCGCAGGTTAGGAATCGTTGAACCTTGGGTCCCAACCTGGGGCTCCAGCGTCTACGCTGCGTTATGTTGACCCAAGTCCAACCACCTGTATCCCAGAATTCTTGGCACCCCCCCCCCCAAAATGTGGCCACTCCCGCCCTTGTTTGTGGTGCAGTGTGGGGAAAACTGACTGTCCTCTGCACAGTCAAGTTTGATGAACAAAGAAAGTCGGCCCATGTGATTGTGGACTCCCAGAGCATGAGTCCAATGGGGCTGTGTCTACACTGCAAAGCAATACAGCTTAGACCCTCCACCCCCATGGGACAGTGGGACCCACGTTCAGTGCAATTTATATATTGATGGAAGGGGCTTAGGCCTGAGCCGGAGTTCAAACCCTGAACTTGCACTGCAGTGCAGACCTAACCGCAGGGTCTCCCTTCTCAGAATGACTCAGTAGCAGGGAGGAAGGACAGACAGATGACTTGTTGCCTGACACTTTTTATAAGATGTGCTGATTGAAATGAAATAACTGTTACATTTTATAAACTAGAGTCCAGGTCCTGGAAACCCGTAGACACCTGTCAGTAAAGACACTCATGTAAGTGTATGACAGAATGGGCCCCAATGGAACTCGTGATGTTTGTACGTAGTTCTCCCGCCTGACTTAAACACAGTTTCAATAGCTGCAACTGTGTTAAGGCTAAATTCAGATTTAAATGGTCAGATCAACCAAAGTGCCTCTGCAATAGAGGAAAGCTGAGTTTTCCCCTTACTGCACATTGGTGCTGGCAGTTCTGTTTCCAGTTCAGTCGTTACATAGTATGGAGCTCTAAAGGCTTTCTAAAAAAAGTACAAAAAGTAAACTGATCTCTCCCCTTCAAAACAGTAACCAGTCTAGAAACTAGATAACATTAGTGCCCTGGACTGATTAATAAATAGTGATCCATCATTAGATGTATGATGACTTTTCCACCACTGTTCTCATCAAGTTTACACCTTTTTTTCCTTCTGTGTTACTATTATCATTGTCCCCTTACAGAAGTCCTGCCTTTTTTGTTCATAATCATTCATATTTGGTGTTGGACAACTCATCCTTTTAGCCTCTTTAGTCTGTTATCTTCTCTGTCCTATCCTGTCAGTTTCTCTGCTTTGTCTCTCTCATGCAATCTCGGTCCTTACTCAGATGCTCTTGACTCTTTTTTGTGGCATATCATTAACGGCTAATTCATTTGATCACAAGTTAAACAATAAGGATGTGGGATGACCTCACCTACCCTGTTCTACTCTGACCACTTCAACCTTAATGCTTACCGTGCTGCCTCAGCCTTTGCTGTGGATCACCATTTGTTCTTCCTTCTGCCATGAATTTCAAGTATCACTCTTCATAGTATTTTCCCACACTGTGCTGATCATAAGTGAGCACATTAGTTAGTGAGGCTCTAATGCTAGGGATAACTTTCCAATACATTTTATTAATAAACTTAGATTTTCAGGTCCAGTTATCTGTGCTGGCATAAGGACAAATCAGGTAGGTCAGTGAATTACACAGTGATGAATTTGGGCCATCTCTGCTTTTGAAATGTGTATTAACTTTGCTTCCAGCTCAATTACCAAAAAGAGGGATGGAGTTAAAAAACAAACAAACCCCTCTGTAACAGAGAGATGGTCCCACTTTGCCCAGTGTGGGAGTCCTTCTTCTTTGAACACTGACATTTCTACTAGAGAGGAGGAGAGTAAAACAAAGACTTGAAACAGCCACATTTCCATGGGAACAGGCTGTTGTTTTCCCATAAAAGGATTGTCTCCCCCCATTGCAGGAGGTGCTGGTTTGTGAGGAAGGGAAACTCTTGTCCATGTGCAAGTGTCTGAAGTACAGTAACCATAGGAATGCAGTTAATCACTGGCCAAATAAAATGTTTTTTGTATAAACATTCTCCTTTTTTTGATGTAGATTTTTCCACATAGGAACAATCTTTAAAACTGACACAAATTGAAAATGTTTCAAACTACGGTTCTTTCCATCTGGAACTCAGCTTGTTTTATTACAGCACTTATTTTTCACCACCACTTACTAGTCTGAGACTGAGCAGCAGCAAGGAAGAATGGAACAAGTTGAGAAGGAAGTGATTGCTTCACCTGCTTCCTGTTTGTGGCTGAGCATTGAATAACTTTTGAATGTCATTCTGTGTGACTTAATTTCTTAAGTATTCCTTGGGAGTATTGTTAATGGAAATATGGCAGCACGTGGTTCTGCTTTGATAACTATTGCTTTCCTTAGCCTCTTGTCAGATAATGGCCGTCTTCACCTGTGTTCTCCACGTACACTAAACCTGGCATGACTAAGTGCCGTGCTGTATCTTTCACATTCTCCTCTTTCCAGTTTGTCTATTGAATAGCTCATATCACCAAAAAAGTACCTGGGTGTTGGATGTAATCCTACCTCCTCCACCCCTTGCAGTATATGTGATGTGTGTATTGGAAATAGTCATCCTATTATCTGACAGACTAGGGGACACTATAAATAGGCTTGGCAGAATTATATCTATAGAGATATAGATATATAATTTAATTTCAACTGATATCAATGTTAATTTTTAAGCATTTTTTTAATTCTTAGTTAAATTTTCACAGTTGTGCAAAATTATGGATTTTAAGTTTATTTTTGATTTAAGTTTTCAGTGGCAGGCAAATATGGGGGTGGAAGAGGTCAGACAGTAATTATTTAAGTAGATGTTCACATTCAAAAAGTTAAAGCTTTAAGTTGTTAAAATACAAATTGTCAACATCACGTGTCAAAATATAAATACCTTAAGCCAAACACTTTAATCAAGCAGCTTTTTTGGCCTATCTGCAAATTTTGATTATCCATTGAAATATTTTTTCATCTGTTTGTGAACAGTGAAATTGACGTTAACCAAGATTTGCTGATTAAAAAATCAAATCCTTCCAAGCTTAACTAAATTCCCCAGCTCTGACTTTGTATGGCCATGTAATGTGGAGTTGCAAGGGAGGTTATGTGTCTGTGTATTTTTTGATGTAAGAGTATAAAGTTGACACACCAACTGAGTTACAGAAAGTGAAGCATGTGTGATCTAGACCAGTGGTTTTCAACCATGGGCCTGGGGCCCCCTGGGGGGCTGCGAGCAGCTTTCAGGGGGTCCACCAAGCATGGCTGGCATTAGACTTGCTAGGGCCCAGGGCAGTAAGCTGAAGCCCCGCCACGTGGGACTGCAGTCCAGGGCCCCGAGCCCCACCACCCAGGGCTAAAGTCAAAGTCTGAGCAACTTAGCTTTGTGGTGCCCCTTGTGGTGTGGGGCCCCAGGTAATTGCCCTGCTTGCTATCCCCTAAAACCAGCCCTGGCTCTTATATGCAAAAAAACATTTGTTGTGGCACAGCTGGGCTGGGGAGTTTTTATAGCATGGGGGGGGTGGGACTCAGAAAAAGGTTGAGAATTGATCTAGAACACAGAATGTAGCAAAACAAGTCAAGATTTTTTCAGTGCTAAAGGTGCCACTGGCCAGCACCATGGTCTTTGTGATTCATGCTCATGGCCCTCGTAAGAATTTGTGATGCAGTGTAATCTATAAAAGGATATCACTGCTCAATAATTAATTTTAATAGGAACTTGCCTTTTTCTATTTCTTAGACAATGGGTCTATTTATAACACTTATACTTTCATGTATAGCTAATGACCTAAAACAGAACTCCTGGACTAGAAAATAATCTGACTTTACAGTGTAGCTACACCTGGGAAACAGTAAGAGACTTAGTGCCACAGTCCAACTATTTTATTTATTGGGTCTGGCTTTGTGAGATGGGGGGTGGGGGGTAGACTGCTTCACTTGGTGTTTGTACTAAGAAACAAACCATAGGAATCAGAGATGAGGGAAAATTCCTGGATATCATTTATTTCATCCCTCTCAGCCAATGTAAGATTCTTCTAATTTGTAGTTGTATTGGCCCTTGATTCTCCAAGTAACAGGGCATCCAGGGCTTCCCTTGAAGGTGACTTGGATGATCTCTTATCAGGGGACTGTATAGCCTGCACTTACAGGTGGATGGATGTGATCTCCTAGGTCTTTCTCGCATCTAATTTCTGTGTCCTCCTTCTCCACAATCTGGTACCTATTTGCAATACTCAAGAAGTTGCATATTTACTTGGGTAAATGACTTCCCTAGTTGATTTATTACTATTCTAGCAAGGCAGCTGCAATTATTAGATCAGCTTGGTCTTGTTTTTGGTTGGCTAATCTTGTGGTGGTGGTTTCTTGTGTAATTGTTGTCTCATCTTAACAGGAGTGTCAACTATACCCCCGCCACCTCCACCACCAGCAGCTCCTCCACTTCCTCCTCAAATGGATGGGGCAGTGCATCCTGACCCTTCGCCTGCTGACAGTGCCAGCCGAGAAGCCTTACTTAGCTCCATTCAAAACTTTCAGAAAGGAGCTTTGAAGAAAGCAGACACCTGTGACTACAGTGTTCCCAGGATCAGCTGAAGTTAACTCTTCACAGCAGGATATTTTTCCCATGAACAACTGTCCTCAGTTGAGGCGTGATCAGCCACTTCATGCTGGTCTATTATTTTGCAGCTGTTTGTTCAGAGCCATTTCAGCTTTTTCTAGAGAAATTATTTCTCCTTGTCCTTGAGTAGCAGCACTACATCGTTTGAACTACATTGCCATATTGTGGTGGTAACTATTGACTTCAGTTATTCCAGTTAAAATGAACTTCTTTAGTTAAGTGATTTTTGGGGAGGGAGGTAGGTAAAGCAATATTTCTACGATCTGAAAATAAGAACAAGCATGAGGATACTGACTCAGTACATCTGATTCCACCCTACCCCTTGTTTCAAACACACTTGAAAAATCTAATGTTAGTCTGCCCTATTTTCCTATAATTCCTTGTAGTTGGCACATTACATTTTTGCTGCATCAAAAATCAGCCATTTGCTTTAGATAATCTTTTTTTTTAAAAAGCACTTAATCTAAAAGTGTAGTACACTGGTGAGGGAACTGTAGATTTAACTTGGTCTCTATGGCATATTTGCCATTGGAGGGTACTCCAAAATTCAACAATGGTGCTCATCCTTGTATGTAATGCACTGTTGGAATGACCCCCCTAAACATGTAGCTGGTTCCAGTTACCACATGTCCAGGGGAAACAAACAGCCTGTTAATTCAGGCAATAAAATGGGAGTTAATTTGGCACTGATTATTCAACACAAGTTCTGGATTGGGGAGTTTTCAACACAGGTAAAATTTGCATCCATATGAAACTAATCTTGGTCTTGGGGAAGTTGCAGAACACATTTTGTTTTAGATGCTGACTGCTTGAAAAGATTTTATTCTATGATTTGCTTAAAACCTTAAACAAATTGCACTTTAAAGGATTATAGATAATCCATTTTAAATTCAAGTACACATCAGTGTTTACTATGCAGAGAATGTCATTGTGTATAAAGTTTCATGTAACCTGTGATATATATTCAGTCATATTTTTATTAAAATAAATGTCATTGGAATTCCTCCAGTCAGAGAGTGAGGGTCCCTGCTTTAAAATAAAATAGTGGGGCTATAAAATAGAGAATCTAACGTAGCAGAAGCTTCTACACCCTGCATTGAAGTGATAGATGGCCATTTTGCTATGGTCAGAAGTACTGAAATGATAGGCTAGTGCTGCATCAGCTTCCTGACTGTCTAGGCAAAGGGAAGGAATTCAGCTCCTTGGGTATGTGAGTGAGGCTCGTTCAGTTCCCTCCATGAAGATATTTTGGTATTGCATCTGACAGTGACTGATGCATGGCCACAACTGTGATAGGCTGTGGTGACCAATCACTAGCTGCTCCTGAAACCACTGTTCAGAGGTTTACCTACTTTAAAAGTGCTTCCCTCTAGAACAGTAACCACACTTGTCTAGTTTCTCTGATTTCCCTTTTGCTTTTTTTTTTTTTTTTTTTTTTAAAACACAGCACCTTCACTATCTACTCATTTCCTTATTCAGGTTAGGATTGGTCTTAAACCTCTACTCACAACATCCAAATGCGGGTTCCATTATTTCTAAAGTTAAGACCACTTAGCAGTCAAGCTGTCTAACCTCTCAATAGTGGCAGCTGCTTTAAAAAAAAGTGGTGAAATATTTTCAAATGATGCCTTATGTTACCAGGACTTGATCATGGATTACCCCTCTGGTGAAACTGAGTGGATGAATGAGGTATAATTAAGATTAGAGTTTTTTGGACA
The DNA here is from genome assembly GCF_002925995.2 of Terrapene triunguis. Lineage (NCBI taxonomy): Eukaryota > Metazoa > Chordata > Testudines > Emydidae > Terrapene > Terrapene triunguis. Next base: position 502,870 of record NW_020664440.1, read on the forward strand.
GGTGCTCCGGTTGATCATATGGTCAAAGTATTTAAACAGCATTTAAAGTCTTAACCCTCTTTAGCAGATCTTCCTCTAAGTTTTTAGATCTAGCAGGCTACTTTGGATTGAACAAAACTAGTCCAGACTGACTTATTTCCCCTCTACAATCAGTTTCTTATCTGACAAAGGGGAAGCTACTGTACTGGACAATATGAAAGTGAATAGCACTGATTTTGCACCCAAAGAGTTGGCAGCCCCACCATCATAATAAACTAGCATTTTAAAAAACTGCACCTTGAGTCAGGCAGCTGTAACTAATGAGCTGCAGAAGAGCATGGTGTTAAATAAAAAAAACCTGCTGCACCTTGGGCTGAAATGCTCAACACTTTCTTCTTTCCTCCACCAAAGTAGAGCAACCACTGTACTGCAGCCAGCATCTCTCATTGCCCTCTGCAATTTACCTCTCTTCTTCCTGAATTGCGCAGAAGCAACTCATGACAGCATAGACGACCCTTTATGCTAGCATAGACCTCTTTGACTTTGTAATTATAGGGACAACCTCCTTCCCTCATGGCAAGGGTAGAACATCCCCGTGGCAGCTACCTCCCTTCCCAGTTTTCCAGCAGTAATTATTACAGCCACACTGTAGAAGATAAGGTGCCAGCTCTAGACTACCACTGTTCTCCAGCACTAGGTAAACACAGTTGGTTAAAACCTTTTTAACATTCACTTATTCAGCAAATGCTCTCCTCAAGCATGCTCTGATGCTGCAGTCCAGTCCTAGACACCACCACTTAAGTGCTTATTGCTATTTTCAGGTGCATTCTAGGTCAAAGGTTATTTTTTACCATTTGTAAATGGCATAGAGGGAGGCTTTAGATCCCTTGATATGGTAACATTTTCTTTTCCACATTCTGTAATCCTTAAGGCTTTCAATACAGATTCACACTTTTTACAAAATGAGTCTGGCACCCACAAATATAAGTGTGCTTTACTGCTTAGCTTGGTAGATGAAAGTAGTTGAGGCTAACCCACTAAACACAGATTAACTACATAAATACATTTAAAAGGTCACCTAAACCTTTCCCTCAGTACAAAGAGGTCAATAGAGCTATATAACATTGTTATGAATACATGTTTGTAGTCCATTCCATTAATGCTCTTCTTAAGACACACACTTTGGAAGGGCACCCTGTATATACAACCTAGATATTTAATACTTTCTTCACTGCAAATATGATATCTTTCACTTGAGGTAAGCAGTTCTCTTCCAAAATCTTTGCATAAGGCATAGGAACATCTGCACCTGTGAGACGCACAGCTGGAGCATCCAAATAATTAAAGGCAGGTCCTGGAATAGAATAAAAAGGTCTTAGAAAAGGCTCATGCAGATTTAGCTATAACTTTTTTCAAAGGAGTTAGGGTCTCACAGTGATCCAGGGGCCAATCCCTTTATTCCTGCAGCTGTCCTTTGACATGTTAACCCTGTAGACATTCTTGCTTAATTCACACATTCAATTAGAGTTTACAAGGAGCAGGGGGAATGGAGATGTGTCCCATGCTCTTCTGGGGCACATTACCAGGTTGCCTAACTCTCTGCCACCTACACAGCCCCTGCAAGCTCTGCCACTCTGGCTCTAGGGGGATTGGCCACAGTAGAATAAAGGGGCAAAGGGTCACTACCATGTGCTTTTGTTTAACCATGTAACTTAAGTTTAGTCAAATCCAAGTTTCAGGTTTCCTGTTAAATTTCCTCCTCTCTTCCCCACCCTCCCCCAAAACAACAAACAGTTGTCTTGACAGCTAATGGATCATGAAAGCTGTATGTTTAAGGTTAGTGAGCTAACTTTGGAAACATATAAAGTTAAATAAGCTACAGAAGCTAGTCTGACATACCTTCCATGATCCTAGCACAAATTTCAGCTCCTACTCCAAATTGTGGCCAGCCTCCTTCCACTGTTATAAGATGGTTTGTCTTCACAACACTGGCTTCTATACTTTCCACATCCATTGGTCTAATGGTACGGAGGTTTATCACCTTAGAGAGAGTATTAAGTGTTTTGTTTTTGGAAGAGGTCCTTTAAGCCTATCTATAATTGCATAAGTGGTTAACTTCACCTTAGTACTTTTCTTCTTTTAGTCCTTGAGAGGATAAGTGGCTAAAGAAAGTCAACGCTTCAAACTGAGATCTAGGGCATTTCCTCCAACTGGGTGTATTCTGCATCGATTATTTTAGTCATCTTTCCTCTGCAGAGGTGCCTAAATTCTGTATTTCAGCTGTCGTCACACCCACAGTCCAAAGAGGAACTACTCACTTTGTTCTGGGATAGGATGACTAATTTTAGCCACATCATGCTACAGACTCCCATCTCACCCTCCAGCATGTCAGAAGTCTGACTTTCTAGTCATCCCTCCCTGAATATAGAGGTGTATGCAATTAGCATCGCACACACATTCACTTGTGTTTTTCTGCATTAAGCCTCCTTAGATCAAGGCAAACAATAGACCTTTCACTGCCTTGACATAGTTTAAAATGTGAAGACCCGACTCAGGCCTTGTCTACGCACCTTAACAATTGATTTTAAAACCAATTTAAATTAGTGAAAAGGCTGGACATTAGAATCAATATAGACTTGACCTATATCACTATGACTTATAGCCTGTTCCTGACAAGCTAGGTCAATATAAGCCAGGCTTATACTGATTTGAGTGTCTACACAGCCTTTGATTTAACTGAATCAATTAAAAATAAACCCCACTTTAAACTGGTACAACTGTTTAGACAACCCCCCTGGTCACCCCTTAGGAATCCCACTAAATGGCATCCTGCCTAGTTGCGGCACTACTGCCATGCATAAACATCTATCTCACACACAAGCTTCCCTTGGGCTTGTGATTGTGACTTTGACGTACATCCATGGCATTAAATTTTGCCCAGCTCTATGATAGGAAGTCAGGGGATGGCAGATATATGAAAGGAACCCATTTGTCTCCATCATTGTTTAAATCAGTGATGAAAGAATACTCTAAAGTGCAAACAGTTTACTGGGCTTAATTTTGCAGGGCCTTAATTTGATTTTAAAGAGTAAGGAATTTCTTCACCAGGGACTAGAATCCTCCCATAACACACCTCACACTCCACACCTTCTTTGACAAGTACAGCAGCTGCTTCCAGACAGTGTCCAACAGATCTGGAGTGTGACACTAAAGTAACATGGGTTCCTGAAACACAGAAGCTGGTGATGGATCAAGTTACATAAGAGTTAACTACAGAAGTCAGATCTTCCTCCTACACCCTCAGTAGCCTTAAAGCTCAGGACAACACAGTCCAGCTTTGAAATAGTAAGTACATAATATTGATTTAACTGCACTTTTTTAGTCTATTCAAAAGTAACAGATTTATACATTAGGAATAGCCTGAAATTCAACAACTGAACTCATCCTGAGTTTGCGTATTTGAGATGTCCGACACTTGCACTCTACATGCAGAATGAGTGGCATTAACTTGCCAAGGGATGGCTATGAAGCTCTTCTCATCATTGCAAACGAATGTATGTATAAGACATTTGAACCACTGCAAGTTTGTTCAGCACATCAAAGATCTAAACAAAAGTAGTTGTCTGAATACAAGGAAGGAAGAGAAATGTGAGATTTCACTCAGCACATAGGCCTATTACCTGGTTCATTCCAGTCTTGATCCAGAATTGCACCTTTTTCGTAATGACCAAGATACTTTGGGGCCAAAAGGATGGAACCAAGTGATGTTTTGTTTTGTTAACAGGAGGTTAGTGTACAGTATGTTAAAGTCCAAACAAACTCAACTTCCAGAGTTCTGTCCCTTCACATACTTTCCTATTCCACAAGAAGGGAGTGTTTTGTATGTGAAATACATTATTCCATTAAAGTGACCCAACAGAGGAGGAGAATTTGAGGAGCAGATTATGTGAAGTGTTAAGAGTATTCCAAACTTACCTTGCCTTTCTATTTTGGCTTTTCCAATAGGAACAAGGAAGTCCTTTGACTGAACTTCTTCTGACATTTCAAAAGGGACTCCATACATCAATTCATTTTCCAGCATCACAACTGAAAACACATCAAGTGCTTGCTTTGGTTAGTTTGATGCACTTCTCCAGATGAAATTATTATACAGCATCATCCAACGTCTCCTCCCTACTCTACCCTCCCCCCAAGTTCCTAAAGTGGTAGGGGGCTCCATTATGCTCAACTCTTGGCTCACTTACAAGAGGGCAAACAAGTGCAATAAAAGCATAGTTTAGGTAGCACGTTTGTATCAGCATGAAATATGACTCAGTTAACTTGAGCAGCTAGTACGTTTGACTAAATGATCCTGTTTGTTAACATGGAAAAAAAAATAAACCGGGAGCATTTAAGTTTGGTGATTTGAGATATTCAGTGGTAGGCAGAAGCCAAAGACCTGATCCAACAACCACTCTCATGAGCAGTCCCATTATCCATGTGAGAAAGGATGCAGGAGGTCGGTTCCTTAATAGGGCAATACAGTATCAATTATTTTCCTACTTGGTCACTACAGAAATTAAACATCTGGGTCTCCCTCTAAACTGAATTTAAACAAGAGGAACTAGGGCCAGGAGTTTGTGCAAGATTTCTCCCTTTAAGTTCCTGGAAGTCTGCAAAAAAGTCATATCATGCTTTAGGAAGATTTTAAAAGAGAACTTTGGCATAATGGAACTCTCAACAATAGTAGTTAATAAGCACATTTGTATAGGAGACTGACCTCCTGAGAAAGTTCTGTCCAACACTGTGGAATGAACTAAAATCTATCACAAGCCTTACCACTTTCTGCTCCAAGTGCCAGGCACATTATATTAGAAAAAGCAAAGTCAAAGAAAACACATAGTAATAGATATTTATATATTAAAGACATGGTACCAAAACAAGACATTCTACAGCACATGCTTCTCCCTCTGGGGAGAGGAGGAGAATCACCACCAAGTCACAGGTGCATAGTCATGTGTGCCTGCTAGCATTAAAGCCACTGTATGGAGCAGCATTCCCCCTTAAAATTCCCAAGTTCATTGTTATAGTGTCAGTCTTTAAAAAAATCAATGCATCAAAGGTGCCCAATACTACAGTGATTTGTGCGGTATGGTTAATGGATAGAGTAACTGACTTTTCTACTCTATAAATGTAGACTCAACAAGATGGCACTACTGAGTTAATAACTAGTCATTTATAACTAGACAAGTTAGAAACCTGTGTATGTAGTTTGTTTTTCTGGGACAGCTCAACTTCAATAGTCTTAATTTTCTGTGAAGTTCTTAACCACATACTGAAGCTGAGCTGGGAAAGGCACAAACTGATCATATAACTTGCCATGAAGTCAGCTGCAGATACTATACGCTAGGAAAAGTGTGCAGAAAGACCCTAATTGCTCTTATAAGGGCATGGAGAATCTTTGCAATAAAGCTGTGATTTTAAACAGCCTAGGTGTTAATTTGATAGTTAAATTTGCTTTTAAAAAACATTTATTTCAGAGACTAATTGGAGAGTAAGTTAAGCATCTGGCCCTTAAATCATTAGACCATGGTATTTATAAAAAGTTACAGTCACCTGGATTGTCATCCCGGACTGATGCTTTAAGCAGACCTTTAGCATCCTCTGAACTCCAAGGGCTGACTACTTTCAGTCCAGGACAATGCCCATACCAAGCAGCAAAGCACTGTGAATGTTGTGCTCCTACTCCAGCTGAGGCACCGTTGGGACCTCTGAAGACAACTGGGACAGGCACCATGCCTGCAGACATGTAAAGTGTCTTGCCAGCAGAATTTATAACTTGATCAATTGCTTGCATGGAGAAGTTGAAGGTCATGAATTCACAAATCGGCCTCAACCCAGCCTGTTAAATTAAGACAGTTAAACTAGTGTTAACTACTAATATAGCTATCATAATAGCAAGGTATTTTGCATTTAACATTTTTCTGTTAAATGAATTAAACAGAGAAAACGGATCACACTTCAAAAAGTCAGAAGTTACTTACCATAGCAGCACCTACAGCAATTCCTGTAAAGCCCATCTTAAAAAGAAAAAGAAACTAAGGATGAGTATGACTTCCAAAAGACAGAGGAGGGGGTGGGAAGAGATTAAAACAATTCTAATTTATTCATACCTCTGATATAGGAGTATCTATTATTCTCTTGTCTCCGTATTTCTTCCAGAGACCTCTGCTAATCTGCAATTAGCAAAGAAAAATTGGGTTGCTAAAATTATAATTTCCAAATGTTACTTAATTAAGTTAATAAACAGGAGTCTACTCACCTTGTATGCACCATCATATTGGGCAACTTCCTCTCCCAACAAAAACACTCTCTCATCCCTCTCCAGCTCCTCATCTAATGCCTGATTCAAAGCATCACGGACGGTCACCTGATAAAGACGGGTTAACTGTTCAGTGCACGTATTTTACAGCATAAAAAACAAGTCTCCGGTGACAAGCTCCAGCTGCACTCGGCAGACATTGGCAGCAGTCACAGCTATCGAACTAGGAGTCTATATACATCCGAAGAAGTGGGCTGTAGCCCACGGAAGCTTATGCTCTAATACATTTGTTAGTCTCTAAAGTGCCACAAGTACTCCTGTTCGTTTTGTTTATTTAGACCGTGTCACAGCGCCTCAGACCAGTCACAGGCGGACTCGCCACCTGCCTGCCCCGGTGGGGACCCGGGCCCACCCCCTGCCAGCTCAGGGCACCGGGGCGAGCCCAGCCCGGGCAGCGGCGGTGTCCCGAGCGGGCAGCACCCAGAGCACGCCGGGGGGGGGGGGGGGGAGATGGGCGCCCCCCCCCATTCCGGCCCCACAGGCTCCGCCCCCCCCGGTCACGGCCCGTTCCCACCACCCAGCCCTCGAGCTTGGGCAGTTGCCCTGCCCTGCCCTGCCCCGCCCCCTCACCGGCGGGGTAGCTGCCCCGCCCCCCCCGCGCGCTCCGTGACCCCCCCCGCGCGCTCCGTGACCCCGTTACCTGGACGGCGGCCGGCGCGGACCCGTGAATCCCGCTGCGCAGCTGCAGCCGCCGCCCCAGGCCCTGCGGAGAGACGGGGACAAGCGTTAACACGGCGCCGGGGGAGCGTGAGGCGGGCGGGGGCAACCGGCCCGACCCTACCTGCTGGGGCCCGCATCGCACCAGCCTCCTCAGTGCCCCTGCGGCAGCCGCCATCTTGCCCCTGCCCTCTGGCTGTCGGCCCCATACGTCACTGCGTCACACCTTGTCTGTCCAATCAAAGCGGGGACCGCCCCCTCGCTGCCAGGCAGCCGGGCGCAGGGGGCGGAGCTACCCACTGTTATCGCGAGAAGAGACAGAAGCGGCCCTAGGGGTTGTCTTTGCCTCGCTTCCGCCCTTCCGTGCCTTGAGCGCGTTCAGCGAATCCGCGGGCCGAACGTCCTCTTGCCCGGCGAGTATGGTGAGCCGCTTGGACCAAAACTAGTACGGAGGCGCCATCCTTTACAGCTTTGCCTTCCCTGGAGGGCAGGCGCCCATGGAAGACTTGTCTCCAGCTGCTGCTGTCACTCAGACTTCGCTTGTTTGGCCTGACGTGGGCCATGCTGGGTGCTGCTTCCAGCTGCTCGTGGTTATGTTGGGAGGGGAGAGGGGGATTTCAGACTGGTGGGTGCAGGTGCTGCTGAAAATGAAGCTGGGGAAAGTTTGTTATTCTTGACCACGTAACAAAATTCCTGAGTCAATGTTTTTTGTTCAGAGGCGCCTGTGAAACGTAGCGGGGTTTCCGTAGCGTCAGGGATGGGCCTGTGAAAATCTGCCAATCTGCCCACCTTATAAGGCCTGGTCTACACTGGGGGGGGGGGAGGGACTACACAACTTCAGCTACGTTCGACGTACTTAGACCTAGTCACCGTGGTGTCTTCACTGCGGTGAGTCGACTGCTGCCGCTCCCCCGTCGATTCCACCTGCGCCTCTCGCAGCGGTGGAGTACAGGAGTCGACAGGAGAGCGCTCGGGGATCAATTTATTGCGTCTAGTCTAGACTCGATAAACGGACCCCCGCTGGATCAATCGCTGCCCGCCGATCCGGCGGGTAGTGTAGACATACCCTAAGCCTCTGTGGTTATGATAGGGGTTGCAGGTTGAAAAGGTGAGCTTGGCACTTGGAGTGGAAGGGACTGAGGTTTGCGATGGTCCTTACTGTCTGTGGGAGCTCGTTCCACACTCTGCTGGCTCTTGAGAAAGTGCACACGGGCTTCGTTCTTGTAGTAGTAGAACGTTCCATTAGCCTAAAGAAGCAGAGCGGCAGGCCACAGGTCTCACTCCAGAAGATGAGTGCGTCACAAGGCACTTGCAACCCACTGCCCAAAGTCCAGCTGGTACTGGGGAGACTCTGGTAGTTGCCTTGCACAGTTCTGGCTGTTGTGCTGTGTCACAGTGTTTGGGTGTGGTGTCAGACAGTGAAGTCACAAGATCCCAATACTTGCACCAACACACACTAATGGGGTTTCCAGACACCACCCTGGAGCCTAAAGTGGCTCCCCTGGGACTGGGCTCTGCGCAGCCAGGGTGTGTCTTCTGTGTCATACAGTGCCTATGCTGCTCCACTGGGATACCGTCTCCATGTGATATAGCCATGCTGGCCCCAGAGCTCCAAAAGTTAAGTTAATGAGATGGGATAGATCCATCGAAATGGGGCTGGATCTGTGTACCCAAAGCAGGGGTCAGACTGGAAAAATCAGTGCTGGCAACACTCTTTAGGTGGAGCCTATACAGGAAGGATGGGCTCCACCTAAACCAAAATGGAACCAGATTGCTGGCACTTAAAAAGGTCATAGAGCAGTTTTTAAACTAATGGCTGGCAGACACATAGATGAACATAATTTGTTGGGGAAGAGTCAACATGCTTTATGTAAAGGGAAATCATGCCTCACCAATCTACTAGAATTCTTTGAGGGGGGTCAACGAGCATGTGGACAAGGGGGATCCAGTGGATATAGTGTACTAAGATATTCAGAAAGCCTTTGACAAGGTCCATCACCAAAGGCTCTTAAGCAAAGTAAGCTGTCATGGGATAAGAGGATCCTCTCATGGATTGGTAACTGGTTAAAAGATAGGAAACAAAGCATAAGAATAAATGATCAGTTTTCAGAATGGAGAGAGATAAATAGTGGTGTCCCTCAGGGGTCTGTTCTGGGACCAGTCCTATTCAACATATTCATAAATGGTCTGGAAAAAGGGGTAAACAGTGAGATGGCAAAATTTGCAGACAATACAAAATTACTAAAGATAGTTAGGACCCCGGCAGACCGCAAAGAGCTACAAAAGGATCTCACAAACTGGGTGACTGGGCAACAAAATGGCAGATGAAAGTCAATGTTGATAAATGCAAAGTAATGCACATTGGAAAACATAATCCCATCTATCCATATAAAATGATGGGGTCTAAATTAGCTGTTACCCCTGAAGAAAGAGATCTTGGAGTCATTGTGGATAGTTCTCTGAAAACATCCACTCAATGTGCAGCGGCAATCAAAAAAGCAAACAGAATGTTGGGAGTCATTAAGAAAGGGCTAGATCAGGGGTAGGCAACCTATGGCACGCGTGCCAAAGGCGGCACGTGAGCTGATTTTCAGTGGCACTCACACTGCCCGGGTCCTGGCCACCGGTCCGGGGGGCTCTGCATTTTAATTTAATTTTAAATGAAGCTTCTTAAACATTTTAAAAACCTTATTTACTTTACATACAACAATAGTTTAGTTATATATTATAGACTTATAGAAAGAGACCTTCTAAAAACGTTAAAATGTATTACTGGCACGCGAAACCTTAAATTGGAGTGAATAAATGAAGACTCGGCACACCACTTCTGAAAGGTTGCCCACCCCTGGGCTAGATAATAAGACAGAGTATATCATATCGCTGCTATATAAATCCATGCACATCCTGAATACTGAATGCAAATGAGTCAATCTGTCTCAAAAAAGATGTATTGGAATTGGAAAAGGTTCAGAAAAGGGCAACAAAACTGATTAGGGGTATGGAACAGCTTCCGTATGAGGAGAGATGAATACAACTGGGACTTTTCAGCTTGGAAAAGAGATGACTAAGCATGGATATGATTGAAATCTATAAACTCATGACTGGTATGGAGAAAGTAAATAAGTGTTCTTTACTTGTTCTGATAACACAAGAACTAGGGGTCACCAAATGAAATCATTAGGCAGCAGGTTTAAACCCCACAAAAGGAAGTCTTTCTTCACACAGTGCGCAGTCAACCTGTGGAACTCCTTGCCAGAGGATGTTTAGCAGAACCCCAGTGGTGTTGTACGAATTACTGCACCTCGGACGTATCCCTACACAAGCCATAGGTGCTGGCACTAGGGTGTGGGGGCGCTGCACCCCCGGTTTGAAGTGGTCTCCATCAGACACAGGGTTCCCAGTTCGGTTCAAGGGCTCTCAGCACCCGGCTACACACAGGTGGAGTGCGCAGGCGGCACTCGCTGCCCAGCCGCTCTGCGGGGGATTTAGTGGGAACTGGAGGAGAAGGAATTCGAGGGGGGCAGTGGGGGCGCAGCGCACCCCCCCCCCCGCCCCCCGCCCGGCTGCCGCACCCCAGACAGGCGCCCCCGGCCCCCGCCCTGGCCAGCCCGGCGCTTGGCGGCGCGGGCGCGGGTGGGAGGAGCCCGGGCGCGGGGCGGGGCCGGGGGCGGAGTCAGGGGCGCGCGGCAGGAACGCCGGGCTCGCGCTCAGTTGTCCCCGCTGCTGTCGCCGGCCTCTCCACAGCCCGGGAGCCGCGAGCGCAGCCGGTGAGTGGGGGCCGGACGCCTGGGTCCCGTTCCCGGCGCGGGGACGGGGGGGAGGGGCCGGACGCCTGGGTCCCGTTCCCGGCGCGGGGACCCGAGGGAGGGGCCGGACGCCTGGGTCCCGTTCCCGGCGCGGGGACCCGAGGGAGGGGCCGGACGCCTGGGTCCTGCTCGTTCCCCTCCCCGTGTCTCAGCCCGCCCCGCTCCCCGGGGCCGCGGGGTGCAGCCGGGCCGGGGGGGCCCCAGGGCGGAGGGGTGTTTTGGGGTCCGTGTCGTGACCCGCCAGCTGGGTGCGGGGGCCGGGTTCTCACGCAGCTCCCGGAGCGTGGGACCGGTGCAGTCCCGGGGCCAGGTGTCGGCTCTACCCCGGGGGCTCATCCCTGCGAGCCGCCGGAGGAAAAGCTCCCGCCTACATCCCTGGGCAGTCCGGGTCTCATGGGGAGCCAGGGGACCCCCTGGTGTGAACCGCTCCTGGCACGGTCGGGAGCCCCTCGCCCCAGTCTAGCGGAGTGGCCGGGCACATTTCCCTTTACACGCTGGCTCGTCCCCTACGCATCGGGTTCAGCTGTGTCTGATATTTCTGTTCTTTACTATGCTTTCAATCAGTTTGCCACCTCCTGATTCAGGATTACCGGCCTGTAATTGTCAGGATCGCCTCTGGAGCCTCTTATAAAAATTGGCCTCACATTAGCTATCCTCCAGTCATTTGGTACAGAAGCTGATTTAAATGAGAGGTTACAAACCACAGTTAGTAGTTCTGCAATTTCACATTTGAGTTCCTTCAGCAATCTTGGGTGAATCCACCGTCTGGTCCTGGTGATTTATTACTGTTCAGTTTATCAATTTGTTCCAAAACATCCCCTGACACCTTTTAAAATGGAAAATTTTATAGCTAAAAGAAAAGGTCTGAACTATGTGTGTTTTTTGTTTTGTTTTGTTTTTGACAAAAATTGTTTGATAAAGCTCTCCCCCTTAAGAGTTGAGGATGCTATAAATGATAATAAAACAACTAAGCATGCAGAGATGAAAACATTAAGACCACCTATTGTGTGTGAATTTTGTTTTCTTGTTTAAAGTTAAAGAGTAATATTTATTGTCTGTAACCTATTGTAGAAAAAAATTGGTTCTGGAAATGTATAAACCATGATTCATTGTGGAGTAAAGCAAAACAGCCGAGTTACAACCCTTGAACAGGGTTGTATTAAGGAAAAAGTCAAGTCATAAATATTTTAGTTAAGAATAATGCTGTGCTATGATTACATTTCTGTTGTATTTGCAAATGCAAGCACCTTGTTGTGCCAGCTTCGTTTCTTTTAACGCAAGTGACTGCCTTAAACGTCTTCCATCCATTTTCTATGAAAATATTATCTTTCAAACTCTGTGCACAGCTGAGGAGAAGAGAGATTCAGTACAAATGTAACTACCTATACTTGAAGCTAGGACATTTGTTTCATCTATATATGTGTGAATGCCAGAGACAGTGACCTATCTTAAGTGGCTCTCTGGGAGCAGCTTGAATAGCGAAATGTATGTAACTGTGTAGTGGGAGTGCTAGCTTTGCAACCTTTGAGATGAGCTCTGCAACAGTCTTTAAGATGTCTATAAATTCATGAATGATCTAGAAAGCCAAGATACCTATTGAAGGCACACAGCCAGGGTTAATATTTTGATACTGGAGTAACCATTAAAGACGAACTAGGAGTGACTTTTAGTTGATTTATTGGAGAGAAATGATTAAGCTGTAGGCTCTAAAGCAGTTGTCTGCGGACAGTTGGTCTGCAAACAGCTGGCAGGTCACATGGTGCTGGCTGTCCTCTAGTCTAGCTGCTAAATTGCAGGAAAAGATAACTAAAAATAAGGAACGGTTTCCTAACATTGTATTATTGGGGTGAGGTTGGAGCATGGTACACTCCCTTCTAAAATAGGGTCCACACAGTGAAAAGCTTAAGAACCCCATTGGGTTAAATCTCTTCCAATCTGGCTTGAACCTTCGTCCACAGTGTGGATAGTGCAGATGAGAATGCTCAGATGGCTCTGATTATAATTTGTACTCTGAGCCTGCGTTGTGTCTTTCTTTCCCTTCTCTCTCCACCCCCCCCCCCCAAGCTCCATTGAAGTAATGGGACTAATGACTGTAATAAGCACTATGCCTGATAGTAAGGTAGCATAGTAGATCTCTAGAGTCATGAAATATTAAACAACAATTTTTTCAGAAGCTGCACTGATATAAATGGGATCACACTGATTTGATATACTGGGATCATTGATCATTCATCATCAGATGGCCACTTATCATCAGTCACTTGCTTTCTACTGTTCATTTGATTTTTTTTTTCTCAATTGCTGAGGTAAAATGGCAAGCGTGCTTAACTGTTCTAGTGCTGTGTATCTTGCCCAAAAAAGCTTATTGAGGACAGTTTTCTTTAGCTGCCCTAAAATCAGCCTCAAAATGATGGCACTCAATTAACCTTTTATTATGTGGTCAACATTCTGCATAGAGTGGGGGAAATGGCTGTGGGCTAAATAGGGCTTAAGTGGAGTCTTATGCTAGGTTGCTGATTTTAACCCCGAGAGAGCATTCATTCTCTTTAGTTGCAGATAACTTATCTTAAAAGATTCTGTGGTTAAATCCCTTTATCTAAAATAATTCAATGCATTGAAAGGCAGAGCTGTCAAAAGCTTCCCTCGCCATTCTAGTCTGCCTCTAGATATTCATTATGCTTGAGTCGTACCTGACCAGAATAAATAATCGCTATACATGGAGTTGCCTAAAAGAGCAACCTAGAAACTTCCAGGCTAATGGCTAATGCTGATGAGGAAAGTTAATTGTTTCTAAAGCACGTGGCATTTTAACTTATGATGTGATGCAGTTTTAATGCTGCTATTGAGTATTTCTAATGTGCTCCTCATTTTAATATTATCTTTGCCTAAGTAGATTTCTGTATGTCTACTGACTTTCAAATCCTACACAAAATCAATGCAGCTTATTGAATGCCCTTTATTTATTTAATTATTTATTTATTGACACGTGGGCTTGTCTGAGCGAAGTGCTTTCATAAATTATTCACCCTGGTGTTACATAGCAGTGCTGTGATCAAGTGAAGCCTTTTGCTATGGTACAGACAGGAAGATGTAATCTATTTCTTTCCCTTTATGATCATCCAAAAGGGTAGCTTTTGCTTGATTTATCAATGCCAAGGGTTGGAAGGTTGCAGTTGACTGCCATCAGTTACATAATGGAAATTTGAAAAAGAAAATCTCTTATATCGGTGAGCATGTACTGTCTTATTCTTCCTTTTTAAAATGTTACTGCTGCTTCACACCTACTTTGCAGACAGGAGGATCTCTTTTCCCATTGTTTGCTGTGCAGTTTAAGTAGCCAGCTGTCCTTGATGCTCACTGTTCACAGAATATCAGGGTTGGAAGGGACTTCAGGAGGTATCTAGTCCAACCCCCTGCTCAAAGCAGGACCAATCCCCAACTAAATCATCCCAGCAGGGCTTCATCAAGCCGGACTTTAAAAACCTCTAAGGAAGGAGATTCCACCACCTCCCTAGGTAACCTATTCCAGTGCTTCACTACTCTCCTAGTGAAAAAGTTTTTCCTAATATCCAACCTAAACCTCCCCCACTGCAACTTGAGACCATTACTCCTTGTTCTGTCATCTGCTACCACTGAGAACAGTCTAGATCCATCTTCTTTGGAATTCCCTTCAGGTAGTTGAAGGCTGCTATCAAATCCCCCCTCATTCTTCTCTTCTGCAGACTAAATAAGCCCAGTTCCCTCAGCCTCTCCTCATGAGTCATGTGCCCCGGCCCCCTAATCATTTTCGTTGCCCTCCGCTGGACTCTCTCTAATTTATCAACATCCTTTCTGTAGTGGGGGGGCCCAAAACTGGATGCAATATTCCAGATGTGGCCTCACCAATGCCAAATAGAGGGGAATGATCACTTCCCTCGATCTGCTAGAAATGCTCCTACTAATGCAGTCCAAAATGCCATTAGCCTTCTTGGCAACAAGGGCACACTGTTGACTCATATCCAGCTTCTCATCCACTGTAACCCCCTAGGTCCTTTTCTGCAGAACTGCTGCCTAGCCAGTTGGTCCCTAGTCTGTAGTAGTGCATGGGATTCTTCCATCCCAAGTGCAGGACTCTGCACTTTAAATTTAAATTAATGGAGATATCCTATCTCCTAGAACTGGAAGGGACCTTGAAAGGTCATTGAGTCAGCCCCCTGCCTTCACTAGCAGGACCAAGTACTGATTTTGCCCCAGATCCCTAAGTGGCCCCCTCAAGGATTGAACTCACAACCCTGGGTTTAGCAGGCCAATGCTCAAACCACTGAGCTATCCCTCCCCATTGTTGAACCTCATCATATTTCTTTTGGCCCAATCCTCTAACTTGTCTAGGTCCCTCTGTATCCTATCCCTACCCTCCAGCGTATCTACCACTCCTCCCAGTTTAGTGTCATCTGAAAACTTGCTGAGGGTGCAGTCCACGCCATCCTCCAGATCATCAATGAAGATATTGAACAAAACCGGCCCCAGGACCGACCCTTGGGGCACTCCGCTTGAAACCGGCTGCCAACTAGACATGGAGCCATTGATCACTACCCGTTAAGCCCGACGATCTAGCCAGCTTTCTATCCACCTTATAGTCCATTCATCCAGCCCATACTTCTTTAACTTGCCAGCAAGAATACTGTGGGAGACCGTATCAAAAGCTTTGCTAAAGTCAAGGAATAACACCTCCACTGCTTTCCGCTCATCCACAGAGCCAGTTATCTCATCATAGAAGGCAATTAGGTTAGTCAGGCATGACTTGCCCTTGGTGAATCCATGCTGACTGTTCCTGATCACTTTCCTCTCCTCTAAGTGCTTCAGAATTGATTCCTTGAGGACCTGCTCCATGATTTTTCCAGGGACTGAGGTGAGGCTGACTGGCCTGTAGTTCCCCGGATCCTCCTTCTTCCCTTTTTTATAGATGGGCACTACATTAGCCTTTTTCCAGTCATCCGGGACCTCTCCCGATCACCATGAGTTTTCAAAGATAATGGCCAATGGCTCTGCAGTCACATCCGCCAACTCCTTTAGCACCCTTGGATGCAGCGCATCCGGCCCCAGGGACTTGTGCTCATCCAGCTTTTCTAAATAGTCCTGAACCACTTCTTTCTCCACAGAGGGCTGGTCACCTCCTCCCCATGCTGTGCTGCCCAGTGCAGGTCTGGGAGCTGGCCTTGTTTGTGAAGACAAAGGTAAAAAAACCATTGAGTACATTAGCTTTTTCCACATCCTCTGTCACTAGGTTGCCTCCCTGATTCAGTAAGGGGCCCACACTTTCCTTGACTTTCTTCTTGTTGCTAACATACCTGAAGAAACCCTTCTTGTTACTCTTAACATCTCTTGCTAGCTGCAACTCCAAGTGTGATTTGGCCTTCCTGATTTCACTCCTGCATGCCTGAACAATATTTTGATACTCCTCCCTGGTCAATTGTCCAATCTTCCACTTCTTGTAAGCTTCTTTTTTGCGTTTAAGATCAGCAAGGATTTCACTCTTAAGCCAAGCTGGTCGCTTGCCATATTTGCTGTTCTTTCTACACATCGGGATGGTTTGTTCCTGCAACCTCAATAAGGATTCTTTAAAATACAGCCAGCTCTCCTGGACTCCTTTCCCCCTCATGTTATTCTCCCAGGGGATCCTGCCCACCAGTTCCCTGAGGAAGTCAAAGTCTGCTTTTCTGAAGTCCAGGGTCCGTATTCTGCTGCTCTCCTTTCTTCCTTGTGTCAGGATCCTGAACTCGACCATCTCATGGTCACTGCCTCCCAGGTTCCCATCCACTTTTACTTCCCCTACTAATTCTCCCCTGTTTGTGAGCAGCAGGTCTAGAAGAGCTCTGCCCCTAGTTGGTTCCTCCAGCACTTGCACCAGGAAATTGTCCCCTACACTTTCCAAAAACTTCCTGGATTGTCTGTGTACTGCTGTATTGCTCTCCCAGCAGATATCAGGGTGATTGAAGTCCCCCATGAGAACCAGGGCCTGTGATTTAGTAACTTCTGTTAGTTGCCGGAAGAAAGCCTTGTCCACCTCATCCCCCTGGTCTGGTGGTCTATAGCAGACTCCCACCACGACATCACCCTTGTTGCTCACACTTCTAAACTTAATCCAGAGACTCTCAGGTTTTTCTGCAGTTTCATACTGGAGCTTTGAGCAGTCATGCTGTTCTCTTACATACAATGCAACTCCCCCACCTTTTCTGCCCTGCCTGTCCTTCCTGAACAGTTTATATCCATCCATGACAGTACTCCAGTCATGTGAGTTATCCCACCAAGTCTCTGTTATTCCAATCACATCATAATTCCTTGACTGTGCCAGGACTTCCAGTTCTCCCTGCTTGTTTCCCAGGCTTCTTGCACTTGTGTCTAGGCACTTAAGATACCTCGTCCTGCTTTCTCAGTATGAGGCAGGAGTCCTCCCCTCTTGCGCTCTCCTCCCGGTATCTCACTTCCCCACTTACCTCAGGGCTTTGGTCTCCTTCCCCCGGTGAACTTAGTTTAAAGCCCTCCTCACTAGGTTAGCCAGCCTGCTGCTTGTTACCACAAGTCTGAGTGCTGCTCCAGTGTTGTTATGGGGAATTTATCAGAAACCCTCCCCGCTCTTTCTCCCTGTTGTAATGCAGCTGTGTGTTGCACTTTGTGCTCAGGTTGAAGATTCTTAAAAGCAAATACAAGCTGCGAAGTCTTGTTTTCTTGACCACTAATTCCTTTACTGTTGATGAAATGAATTCTAGTATATGGCAGTCGAGCTGGTGTTCTAAGGTTGTTCCCACCTTCTAGGTCAGCATTCATTTGCTACTACACTGCTCTGAGGTGCTCTCCACCTCATGGGACTCCAATGTGATTAGTCGTATTTAACTGGGTTGCTTTTCATAATTTGCAAAAAGTGCCTGTGGCGGAGCTAGTACCTCATCGGCCCCTTAGGTCAGGGGAGTGGGAGGTAGCACAGACTCTCTACACCTAAGTCCATGTTCTAAACCCTTCTGTAGTTTGCACAGGGTGGCCCAATGGCCTGAGTCCATCTACTTCCCCTTGCCGATTGGGGTAGTGCAGCCTAGCGGTGGGGTCCATACAATGTGCCCCTAGGGCAGTGCAGCCCAATGGCCAGAGTCCACCTAATTCCTCTCCCCTAGTGGGGGAATGCGGCCTAGCGGCCGGAGTTCATATAACTCACTGTGTGGGGCCAGCTCCTCTCAAAGGAGGGTGGCCCAGGTAGGGGGACCCGGGCCCACCCACTCCACTGGGTCCTGACCCAGGGCCCTGCTAGTGGCGAGTTCTCTTCACCAGTGGTCTGGCAGGGATCTTCCCAAAACACGCCGGCCCGAACGGTTTCAGCACCATTTCCCTTTAAGAACTCCCTGGGTCATTTCCTACCATATTCTCAGATTCAGCCAGGTCCGTGGCATCCTAACTTCCCCTCTGCAGTGCGGCTGGACGTGTCTGGCCTCTGCGTCTCATGGTGCAAGCCTCTCTTCTGCTGGAGAGAGCAACGAGCCTCCTTCCCCTCCAGTGGTCCACCCTGACTGAGCAGCTCTGCAAGCTTTTATATCTGACTTCCAGGTGGAGCATGCCCAGGTGTGGCTTCCTCTGCTAGGAGGGAAGGATTAACCCCCGCTGAACCAGTGCGGGGCCAATCCCCCCCGTCATAGTGCCGGATTGGACACTGAAGTTCTTTCATTCTGAGATGCAGTGCGTGCTGTGGCTATATCACAGTTCTCCAAGTGCCTGGCTGACCTTTTGAGAGAGCCATTGTGCTCTGCTACTGGGCCTATTTGGAGCAGAAGGCATTGAACTATTCCACATTCTTCTGAAGTGGGTGATATGGACCCCCTGTTTGCTAGGGACTAAAAAGAAGAGCAAATTCTTTTTAGGTCTGAGTTTGAAGAGGTACAGAGGAATGTAGGGCTTTGTCTCAGCCAAAGCTTTGTGATTTCATTTGCTGGGTGATCATCGATTGGAGTGCTGTAAGGAGACTGAATACTGCAGCCGATCTTATTTGCCAACAACAGGGCTTGTAAAACATGTCTGTATGTATTTGTTTTTAAAGAGCTCTCCTAGGATTATTTTTGTACCAAACTGCTTATAGATTATAGATTTTTAAGGCCAGAAGGGATCTCCTGCATAACCCAGGCCGTAGGCTTTCACCCATCATTCCTGGAGTGGAGGGAGTCACTTCC
Organism: Terrapene triunguis; assembly: GCF_002925995.2. Classification (NCBI taxonomy): domain Eukaryota; kingdom Metazoa; phylum Chordata; order Testudines; family Emydidae; genus Terrapene; species Terrapene triunguis. The sequence goes on from NW_020664440.1 coordinate 521,862, forward strand.
CTGGCTGTGTGAGTGAACGCTCTTGAGGATATCTCTTAGAAAGTTATGGGCACAACTTTTTTTTTCAAACCATTCTTGTTGGAATATTGTTGAAAATGTATTCTGATTTCTTTATAAAAATGCACTGAAAAGCAAACTGCTTTGCAAGTTTCTATGGCAGCTGTGAAATCAGCTTGGGCTCTGGTTTCACACTTTGTGGTTCACACTCTTGCAGCCAAGTTGCAGTCCCCTCTAATGAAGCGTTAACTCCAGTGAGAATCTCACTGTTTTTTTTTTTTTTTTTTTAAACACAGTGACTCGTGGGTTTCAGTACAATTTTATGCAGAATTACTGATTAATACCATTGAAATTATAATTATATACGTGTGTATCTATACACACACACACACCCCACTAATCTATCTCTTGTGGCTGAAAGTCCATCTCAATAGGTGGGTAAATAAAATTTCTGATTTATGTAACTGGGACTACTTATTAAACCATATCTCCTTTTCCCAAGTGAAATATGTGGTTGTCTCCTGAGTATAAATCATCTTCAAAGACAGACTCGTTGTTTAATAAAACTGGAATGCTTAGGACAGCCTACAAAGTGATTACCAGTTGCTTCTAGAGACAGCAGTCTGAGTAACTGTGAAGGATACGCTGGAAGATCATATAGGGAAGTCCTCCTTTGTTAGATGCCTGTACTGTAGTGGCTTTGTAGTTGAATGCAAGAGACCGGTTTATGGCACAAGCCTGTCTTTGATAAGAAATATTCTGCTCTGTTCTTGTAAGTACTTACAGTCTGCCACATTTTTTTTTCCCAACCTGCAGGGGGGAATAGGAGGTGAATTGTGTGTCCTCCTAGCAGCCTTCAATTAAACTCAGACTGCCATAGATCAAACAACAGAACAGATGGATAATGGAGACTGGGGATATATGGTAAGTGATCCAATATTAAGATGAATGCATGCTGAAAAATAGAATTGGGCTTTCCAGATTTTTATGTCGAATCTCTTGGCCTTGTGTATATACCCAGGGTTTAATGTTGAGTGAAGACAATTGAACATAGTAAAAATAATATAAGCAAATAGGTTTGTTTTTAATAAGTGTTTCATTTCATATTGTGTGTTGGGACAGTTCATGTTCTTAATCTTCAACCAAATAGTAGTAGTAATTTAACACAACAGCAAGAAAAGGGTTACATTTCTCCTAAAAAGATACAATTTGATGATGGTCTAGAAAGCCACCTTTCTGGTACACAAAGTTGAAAAAAATATGTTCTCCCTTCCTGTTCCTTTAATTACTCTGCTGTCATTTTATTTGGAAAAATATTCTTGCTTCTTCAACTTCATCTTTTATAACAAAACTAGACACACACCTCTTATTTTTCCTTCTCATCTCTTTCTCTAAACATCCTGTTCCCTTTTGTCTGTCTGCCTATCCGGCTGGCCCTCTGCCCTGATTGTGAGAATCAGTGCCCAGGATGGTGCCCTATCCTCTTTCTCCCCTGCCCTTTTAGGTGTGATCTGGATGCTGTAGCTGCAGGCTAGCTCTACTACTCTGGACCCTCCTCTACGCAGCATACTGTTTGCCTGATAGAGTTTTCTTTATGCTGTCCCCTAGCTGCACCTTTGAATGGAAGCTCTTGGTCCTAGATCTAAAATTACATTATGTCCTTTCATTTTTTCTGGGAAGAGGTTTTGTACCTACTCAGCTAGCTCCTTCTCGAGTAAGAGGGATATTGTGAAAGCAAGGAGCCAGAGGTGAAATTCTGACTCGTACCTTGGGGAAATCACTTACGCTGTGCATCAGTCTCTTCATCTGTAAAATGGAGAAAATATTTACTTTGCAGAGGATGAAATAGTTATTTGACATTGAGCTCTGGGCTTTAGTTAATACTTTATAGAGCACTTTGAAGATATGCTTTCTAAATTTCCAGGTGTGGATTATGGCTTGGTTTCTTGAACTTATTCCTGTATAACCCCATTGGTAGGTTTCAAACTGAACAGTTGCAATTCTTTCTAGGGCTGGCAGCTTTCCGACAGCAACTGCCACATGTTGGCGATAAGAAATCTCTCATGGTAGTTTGATAAACTCTGGAATTTCTTTTTTTCTAGATGACTGATCCAGTCACAATAAATGTGGGTGGACACTTGTATACAACATCCCTCACCACTCTAACAAGATATCCCGATTCAATGCTTGGGGCCATGTTCGGGGGAGACTTCCCCACTGCCAGGGACTCTCAGGGCAATTACTTCATTGACCGAGATGGACCACTTTTCCGGTATGTTCTTAACTTTTTAAGGACTTCAGAGTTGACTTTGCCACTGGACTTCAAGGAATTTGACTTGCTTCGAAAAGAAGCAGATTTTTATCAAATTGAACCCCTAATCCAATGTCTTAATGACCCCAAGCCTTTGTATCCTGTGGATACCTTTGAGGAAGTAGTGGAGTTGTCCAGCACACGGAAACTTTCCAAATATTCCAATCCAGTGGCAGTAATCATAACGCAGTTAACCATCACAACTAAGGTCCATTCATTACTGGAAGGCATTTCAAACCACTTTACCAAGTGGAATAAGCACATGATGGACACCAGAGACTGCCAAGTTTCCTTTACTTTTGGGCCATGTGATTACCACCAGGAAGTTTCCCTCAGAGTCCATCTGATGGAGTACATTACAAAACAAGGTTTCAGTATCAGAAATACAAGAGTTCACCATATGAGCGAGCGGGCCAATGAAAATACAGTGGAGCACAACTGGACTTTCTGTAGACTGGCACGGAAAACGGATGACTGATGTATGACTCCACAGATGCCATTTCAGTGGTTACATGCAACTTCCTGGAACAGCATACCTGAGAGAATCTGGTTTTGACTAAAGCAACAGCATGGGCTTTTTTTATGAGACTATTTATTAATAACCATTAAGGACTGGAGAAGTTACATGCTCTAGGAGATCTGTTTTTTGTCTTGTCCAGAAAAAGATATGCATGTGCTTGTTCACACTGTTAAGACACTTTTTTAAAGAGGGAGTCTTAAAAATCAGTATGGTAGGAAATTTTATGTCCGCTCTTTCAACCTAAAGTGCTAAATTCACCTATTTAAATGGTCTGTAATCCATTTAATGCTAAAACACTGGGAGTAAAGAACAAACAGGATTTAAGATGCAGATGGGGGAAGTGCTAGCATCATGTAAACTAACCTAGTTTCTAAATCAATAAACAGTATTGTAATATTTTAGGAAAACAAATCCTACCCTTTTAAAGTACTTGTTAAGTACGGCTTTTTACAGTTATTACAACTGTTTTTCTATGCATATAAATCAAGCAACCAAATATTATCTGTAGCCATGAAAATGTGATTAGAAATATTTATACTGGATTCTGAATGCAAAATATCCCTGTGGTAGAATTCATATTTTTAATGCCTGGTGAAATATTATTCCCAAGTGTAATGCCTGCCAGCTAGAAGCTAATAAAATGTCAAATATGGAAATAAGTCTTGTATTTTTTGTCTTCTCCTACTAATTTATTCTAGGAAAAAGGGGGGAGTAAGGTATATCAGTACAAGAAAGTGAAACTGGCCAAGCTCCTACTTTCCCTATTCTGGTGCATAAGAATATTAGCTCACTCTTAACATTCAACTTAATGGGCTTTGTAGCCTCATATTTCCATAGGGATAATTTCCATATTGAAAATTCAGAGGGGAAGTTATATATTTTGACTAATGGGAAGTTGGAAAGGACTAATGCCAGTTAAAAGATGCTAATCCAGGGTACATCTAGAGTCTGGATAACTATAACCTGGTGGGAAACATTATCCGGTTTCATATTCATCAAATCAATTGCCAGCACGTCTCAGAGCTCTCATCACCCTGCGCAGGGCTGCTTTTGTTGAAGTGATGGGACTCTGGCTCCGCATTCTTATCTGCCAATTCCCTAGACACTTCTCCTGCCTCTTTTATGCATTCTGTAGAATTATTCATAAAAGATGCTAACAAACAGGAATCAAAGTTAGAAGACACTGAAATAAATAAACTTGATATCTGCTTTGAGTGACTAGGCCAGTGCAATTCTGCTTACTCCTCTTTCTAGGTTGTAATGTTTCTGTCTGCCTTAAATAAATCACAATCATCTCTAGGTATACAAACGTCCTATTCACCTGGTCTAACTGATCTGGCCAGTATGGACCCCAGCATCCCGAGTGTGGTCCGAGAGAGCCTGGGCTTTGCTGCCTGGGCTACCACTTCAGCAGCTTTTTGGTTGGGCTTAAGGTATGTCTACACTGCAATAAAATACCCACGGCTGGTCCATGTCAGCTGACTCACAGAGCTCGGGCTGTGGGGCTACAAAATTGCAGTGTAGATGTCCATGCTTGGGCTCTAGGACTCTGCAAAGGGAGGGAGTCCAGGAACCCAGGCTGAGCCAGAACGTCTACTATGCTCCCACAAACCCAGGTCAGCTGACATGGGGCAGTCACAGGTGTTTTATTGCAATGTAAATCTACCCTTAGAGTTCAAGGAATTGGCAGTGGGTATGCACTGCTTATTCAGGTTGGCTCATTCACAATTCTTTGACCATGGAGACCTTTCTCAGCGCCATGTTTTTCTTTGGTCATATCTTCACCTCCCTTTTTATTGGTGCTAAGGGGATGGGTTTTTTGGTTTTGTTTGTGAGCATTACGTGATTTTTATTTTATTCAAATAGGAAAAGGCTGCTCTTAGGTCAAACCGAGGAAGCTCCAGTAAGCTGCTTCTGTTTCTTGCCAAGCGAGACCCAATATATGACCCCTGTAAAATAGTTTGTTTGCAACAGTACAAGATAATCCTAAAATAAGTACTCACAACATTTCTTCATTTATTTGCAATGTAATGCTTGGTTTAATCACCGAATAGAAGACATCTGTCCTTTTTACTTGAGCACCACTGACCCATTTAATAAGCAAACCCTAAATCACACACCCCTATTGGAGGCTGAAGTTTACAGAAAGGGTATCGGCAGCTTTCATCATCATAGATCACTTTCACAAGTTGAAGCTGGCACATACTGTGTGAGTTTTGACTGGTTATTTAAGTGCAGATAGTGCTCACCGCTCAACAAGATACAAGAAGGAATTCTGTCCCCTGTCCCAAAGAGTTTACATTTTAACAGAGCTTTTAATCTAAGCACTCACTGCAGGGTTAATGAAATCCTTACCACTTTGCTGGGGCCGAATGGGGGAAAACATAATTTCATATTTGCAGTTGGGTATTTACTGTCGTGTGAAGAAACCTGGTGATTTAGGAACTAACGTTCCTGGTTTTTGAGAGAGATTATTGGCCAATATTCCTTAATTTAGAACCTCTGGCTGTGACTTTACATTTCTTTTGTTAACTTAAGTTCCTTGATTCTGTGCAAGGCATTTTATGGGCTCAACAAACGTATGTCCCCGGCAGAAAGAAAGTAATTATTTTTAATCTGAATGTAATAAAATATTGAGAATCGGACTGCTAAATACGGCAGCTTCTGCAGCTACTGTGAACATATTTAAAAAAAAAAATTAGGTAAGTTCCTAATGGAACTCGGCATAACCATGGACATAGCAGAAAACTGTTTGGCTTCCTTCCATTCTTAAATGTAAATGACTAAGAATTTCAGTTGATGTTTGCAGACATTACAGTCAACTGTTCTGTGTTACTCTTTGATTATTTATAAAACGCTGGCAGTGTGCTAGCTAGTGCACCATACATGGAACCAAAGAAGATGTTGTCTGTGTCCCAAGCAGCTGTTGATCTTTATAGTTTTGACAGAGCATTCTGAAAAAGTGGTTTCAGGTAGCTTGCATAGGCCTGGCTCACCTGTGGAAGAGGGAGAATATAGGAAGGTATCAGCAGTGACTAAGGAGGAACAATTTCTAAATAACTCCGAATGATCTTTGAAGTGTAATTTTTTAAAAATATGCTACAGTAGTGTATAATGCCTCCCAACCTGGTACCTGGGATCCCCCTACATTGCTAATATGCAGCGCTGCTCAGCCAAATGAGGATGCAAAGCATTTAATTTCAGAAAGCACATTTTTTAACTTGAATATTCACCAAAGGCAAACTTCAAATTGTGCATTCGTTTGTAAAATTGGCTAGTGGTGCTTGGTTTGCTGGGAAAAGTACTAAGGTAAAATCTTGTTTAAGTAGGTGAGCTGTGTTTTTAAATTAAGCAAGAAAACGCAATGTAGCATGAATAGTGATGTTAATTCACCTTTAATGTGATGTTAGAAATGAAGGCAGTGTGCTGAGAATACAGTGTGTGAGTGGGGGAAGGGGGAGGTTACCTTGTTTAAAACTTATACCCCCTACTGCTTAAGCATACTATAAGAAGAACATACACCTCTACCTCGATATAACGCGACCCGATATAACACAAATTCAGATATAACGCAGTAAAGCAGAGTTCCGGGGGGGCGGGGCTGTGCGCTGCAGCGGATCAAAGCAAGTTCGATATAACGCGGTTTCACCTATAACGCGGTAAGATTTTTTGACTCCCGAGGACAGCGTTATATCGGGGTAGAGGTGTACTTATTGATAAGTAGTGATAAAAGTACCTGTGAATATGCAGCCTGTTAATGCAGAGTATGTAACTATCCTATCTTTCCATGGTGTTAAATTGTACATATATAGGTTTTGTGCATGTTGTTTGCCTTTTCATGGTGGTAGTTCAGAGCTATAAATAAATAAAAAAAAAATGTTCCAGACAGAGGGCTGGACAGCTCTGGCTACTGTAATAGGTGATAGAGCCCCGGACCTCTAGATTGCCTGTTCAGATCCGGTCCTGGTCACTAATGACTGAAAGACAATCTGATGGGTTTCAGGGTGGTCTTGTTGCAGCAGGGCTCATGACAAGACACCCTTTTAAATGGTACTAGTAGGCCTCTGCTGAACCGGCCAAGGAATGAAAGGGCCTGAGCAAACCCTGTCCCCACTTACAGGGCATTCTCTTCAGAAAAGGGCAGTGGCAGACTGGCACAGTAGTATGGAGAATCATGCAGTGGTGCTACTATGCTGTACCTGTTCTGTGGTTAAACTGGATCTCAGGCTCCAGCAGTGTGAGGCCAGTGCCTTCTGCGAACATTGAATTCACTGAACAAACAGGTCTAAACTTCTAAGGTTCCGATTACCGCACCAGAACCAAACCATGCTTCTTACTGGTGGTTCTGCGCATGGAACAAGGGCAGACGTGGTTCTGATGTCCTGCTCGAGCAGCTCTCTATGGACGGACGTGTGGCTGTGCAGTGCCCCACTGATGTCAGTCAAGATCCATCCACATGGAATTGATTGCTCGAGCAGGGCCTCAGTCATTAAACTCTCAGATTCTGAGCCATGCATGTAATTGGCACAATTCAATACTCCATTCCAAGGAACACGTGATTTTTACCTTCTGGCCTCAAAATTCCAACCTGTCAGTCCACTTGCTTTCTCCCGGCTGTTTTCCATTCTTCAGCCTTGAATGTTCTATGTCAAAATAATGTGTGCCTAGGCTAATGTGTAGGTGCCGGTAGTTTGTAGCTGTGACGCAGTAGGGAGTGGGGCGGATTGACCTGGGAATGTCGTCTAGTTTTACTGGGACTGTCTGCATGGGGGATGGGAGAGCAGGGGATGACTTTATTTGAGGGACGATACCTGAGCCAGGAGAGGGGTGGGGCCAGGTGACACCTTTGCCGGGGAACTGGACAAAGGTGAGAGGAGGAGCCGGGGGGGAGAGGAGGGAGTTGGCTGGAGGGGTTTCTTAAAGTTTTGAGCTGGTGGGGAAGACACAGGGAACCCCAAGTTGGGAGTCTTAGCTCCTTGCCCCCCGCAGAGGAACCTGGCTGAGGGGTCCTGGTTGTACCTACAAGCCCTGCTTGGGACTGTGTTCCTGTTGTCTAATAAACCTTCTGTGTTACCGTCTGGCTGAGAGTCCCGGTGAATCGCAGGAAATGAGGGTGCAGGGCCCTGACTCCCCCACACTCCGTGACAGTAGCCCACTGTCCTTACCTGTTGGTTGGTTGGTGACTTTTGAGCCCACTCATAAAGCCGTTGGTAGACATGTCCGTCGTAACTGCCAAGCGCAGAATTTAAACTTTCATCGGTGAAGTCGAAAGCATCCACTAGTGGCACTGCATCGTTCCTAGAGAAGCAAATGGACCGCACTCACTGCAGGGTTAATGAAATCCTTACCACTTTGCTGGGGCCGAATGGGGGAAAACATAATTTCATATTTGCCGTTGGGTATTTACTGTAGTGTGAAGAAACCTGGTGATTTAGGAACTAATGTTCCTGGTTTTTGAGAGAGATTATTGGCCAATATTCCTTACTTTGTGAGAGGCAGATTGCCCAATGTGCCGAGCCTTCTCTTCTCCCGTTGGGGTCAATGGCAGTTGAAGGTGCTTGGCACCTCTGTGGATTGGTCCCTGACTCAGGATTGAATCTTATGTGATGCACTTAATCAGCAGGCCCTGCAGCTTGTCTTAAAGTGGGCTGATGGGCTTAAGTGGTTTCTAGGCTTGTGCTGGCCCTCGGCACAGGGGTATCTTTTCACTTCTAGATGGTATTTCACATGGCAGTCGCATCCTGCTATCCCACCATCAAAAGCAGTGACACTTGTCATTTGAATGAAATGCAAATCTTAATCATTGTATTAGAAAGTCACTGCTTGATGCTACTGCCACTGGTAAAATCGTTATCTAAGAGATTTAATCGTAGAAAGCTTTTAAACAGCATTACTAATTAGAAAAAAATAAAGTTTGATAGAGGATTTATTTTTTAAAATAACTAAATAAATGACACTGTTTATTTCCCTCACAAAAATGATGAAGTTCTGGTTTTAATGCCTTTGAAAAATAAATGGAGGAAATTGAAGTGGAATTACAATAATATGCCTCCAAATTATATTTACTTGTTAGAAAAGCTCCTTAAAAAGCCAGGATCTCAACAAGCGATGGATAATGTCATCATATAAACAATGGGTCAAATACCATGTTGGTTTTAAAATGTTCATAAATCTACACGTGTTAGGGCTTCCTCAGGACAGCAGAGCTTGCAGTATATTGAGATAAACGTAATTCATTACAGGCCAATGGCTCATCTAGTCCAGTATCCTATCTCTGGCCCCGATTCAGAAAAGCATTTAAGCAAATGCTTGACTTCAAGCACCTGAGTAGTCACCAGTGATGAGGTGTTTAAATACTTTGCTGAATCTTGGCCTCTGACAATAGCCAGTACCAGCTGCATGAAATGCTGTAGTAGGTAGTTCTGAAATAACCTGTGACACTACGTCCCCATATTTTTCATAGAGATATTATGAAGTGATTATGACATAACTAAGATGTATTTTATGCAAGATGGGTCATGTGAGATATCATTGGAAAGGTTCTGATTTACTGAATATGATTATCCTATTTGTATGCATGTATCCTTTCTGTATCTGAAGTTAGGAATATTGTCTGTGCAGCTATTACAAATGTGTGTACACCTGGGGAACGCGCTCTAGACAGAATGCAATCAGTCTAGATTGCTGGCTGGAAAGGGCCATTAGGAAGAACAATAGGTTTTAGAAGATGCTAATCTCCCACCTTCCTGGGAAGTCTTCTTGAGGATGTTACAACCAGCCTTTGAGTTATGGCTGCAGGATCATGTGATCAAGTCACCCGGTACTGGAATCCATCTTGGAATATCAGTGTTTTTTCACTGACTGGCATGGGAACTAAGTTTGGAAACTAAGTTTTGCTATATGCAAAACCTATTTAAGGCAGGAGAGTGACCTCAACGTGGTTCATTCTTCACTGTCTCCCCACCCAAGATGACTGCTATAAACACCTAAGACTGAACTGGGGAAGAAAGGACTGAACCCAGGCTAGAAGGTGTGTGGCCTTTGAAAGAAATACCTGGAGTTTTAAGCTGCAAGCAAGAGCAGCTGGCCTTCAAGAACCTCTGCAATCTGCCTAAAACAACATTTAGGGTGAGAATTTGCTAGTTATAACCAGTTTCTTTAGTACATTAACCTTAGCTTGCATGTTTGTTTCATTTGCTAGTTAATCTACTTTGATCTGTTTGCTATTCTTTACAATCACTTAAAAATCTACCTTTTGTAGTTAATAAACTTTTGTTTTGTCTTAACCCAAATTCATAAATAGGGGGCAAATGTGTGGAATTCATAAATAGGGGGCGAAAAGCTGTTGCATCTCTCTCTCCACATCGAGGGAGGGAGTGAATGTCATGAGCTTACGCTGTACAGTTCTCTGTACAGCACAGGACGGTGTATTTTGGGTTTGCGCTCCAGAGGGGGGTGTGCACTTGAGTATCTGGGCAGTTCCTTAGCTGAAGCCTTCCCATGCAGGGGCTGGTCAGAAAGCCTGTTTGCATGTTACAACAGCTGGCTGTGTCCCTCCCTGTATGTATGCTGGTGAAAGAGGGAGACCGGGAGCACGTCTGCAGCTTGTCACAGCAGTCCAGTTACAGGGAGCCCAGTCTGGTGGGTCAGGCGGGCTCAGTGGTACCCCAGTTCCAAGTTGCACCCTGAGGGAAACCCGTCACAACCTGCTCATATGGGAAGTTTCTTCCGAGCCCCTGTCAATGAGATGGTCTCATGTCCCGAAGCTGGAGTGTTTGTATCCCTTTCAAACTCTTGGTTGTTTTCATTTTAATCCTAAATATTGACTCCATGCATGTTTTCATTATCCCATAGAAATGGGCACTCCTTTCTTGAGTCCTGTTAAATTCTTGACCTCAGCAGTATCTTTGACTGAGTTCCATGGGCTAAGGTCTTTTGAAAGTTCTGTTTAGGTTTGCTACCTTTTGAATCCTGGTTGAGAAATTCTAGTAGAAATGTGTGCTGCCTCAATTGCTATTTTCTAGTCCATTGTGTAGGGTGTATTCTTACTATTGTGTGCAAAATCCCAATTAACTCAGTTGGTCAACAACTTAGTCTAAAGTCCCAATGAAACTGAATATCTAATTTGCAGTGCTCTATTATAAAAAGTAAATCCTATGTGAAAACAGCTTTTTAAACATTGTAAGGGATTAATTTACTGTGCTATCTGAGAAATGACTCCGTGGTTAATTTTGTTTTTGTTTAAAAGTCATGGCTGAAAAACTTTTCATCTTTTCTGATTATCACCAAACATGACTTTGAAACAAACTAAGAAATCTTGTAAAATGGCAGAAAGTATTCAATGGGTCAAGGGTTATTTTATTTATAAGGTTAGCATGTACTACTGGATGTTTAAGAGCTACAAGACACTCTGCATGGTTGCTATTTAACTTCCTAGTTGAAATAGATTGTTTGTTTTTCTCTAAATAGTATAATAATTTAAAGGCACAGTCAGGGTAAAATTGTACTTAAAAATTTCTTGCTTGTGTTGCTAATAACCTCTTAGATTATTACAATTACAACCATTTCTAAAATCTAACTTTTCACCATTAAGGCAATGAATTACATTTTGCACTGTCACATGTAGTCGGTTTAATTTTTGTTTTATTTTGTGCTTCTCATGCAGTAGCCCAACGCCACATTGTTTGCAATCCAATCACTGCAGAGAAATATCTCAAGCCAAGGAAGAATTAGTTGACTGTTGTGTGTGTGAGAAAAGTCTTATGTGCATGCAACTCTTTTTAAACTGAAATGCTGAATTTAAAGTACCTGAGACATTACCTTTAATTGGTAGTAACATTTTAATGATTAAAAACTAAGATATTTAAAAGCAGGCAATTTATGAAATCCTGAGACGTTTTGTTTTTTTTCAGACCTCTAAGGGTTTAAATCTGTTTAACTGTGAAAATAAAGCTTGCACATAGGCCTTGTGTACAAATGTAAACCTGACACCCCATCAGGCTTGGTGATGGTGACACACTTAACTATCCTTAACAATTATTTAACATCATTTCCCCCCTCTTGTGGGGCGTGGGGGAAAGTTGCTGTTCGTAGCTCACCGAATGATAGCGAGTAGATCCAAGTAGGATGCAGTCACCATGTCCATTTGGTCCCCAGATATGTACCCAGCGTGCAGGAACTCTCCCGTGTTTGAGAAGATACCATGTAATGCAAAAAGGTCACAAAGGTGTTTCACAATCTTCTGGATTTCAGCCTCATTTCTAAGTTTCTCCACTGTGTCTATGAAGTTTTTCACAACGATGTAGTGGCAGTGAGCCTAGAAAAGAGTTAAATTCAACTATGAATGCATCCTGATAAATGTCTCCAGTGACAAGGACTATGCTGAGTGACGTAAACATTCCAGCAAAGGGTATCAAACCTTCCATTTTCACGGGCCATTTTCTGCCAGTTTTTATTCTGGTTAGGCCGTTCACATTCATGTTTGACTTCTACAGTATGGAAGAGAAGGGAGGACAGTAATAATCACCACTGTGATACTGATAAGCAGGGGTCTCAAACTTCATTCCACTGCAACCCTCCTCTGACAATGAAAATTACTGCATGACCCCAAAAGCAGGGACCGAAGCCTGAGCCCACCTGAGACTCACTGTCCTGGGCGGGGGGCAAAGCCGAAGCCCAAAAGTTTCAGCCCCCGGCGGGGGGCCTGTAACCTGACCCCCACTGCCCAGGGCTAATGCCTTTGGGCTTCGGCTTTGGCCCCGGCCCTGGGTGATGGGGCTCGGGCTTTGGCCCCAGCAAGTCTAACACCAGCCCTGGCAACCCCATTAAAACAGGGTCACAGCCCACCGTTTGAGAACCACTGTGATAAAGATTAGAAAAGTGCTTCCAGACTTGGCTTACTCTTGTCAGTGAGCATTCCAGGCAATCGGAATGGCAGAAACACACTGAAACCCATTGCACTGAACCCCAGCAAGGCTGTTTGATTATGTGTGGACTGAGAGGGGAAAACAAATCCATTCAACTGCAGATGTTGCACTGGAGCAGCATGCAGCACTCAACCTTCCTAGGAGCTCAGAGCTAAGGAGACTTCAATCTTTCTTCAGGGAGCGACAAATGAATGTGCATCTTTCCAATGAATTATTATTGATTATTCATATTACTACAGTGCCTAGGAGCCCTAGTCCTGGGCCAGGACCCTGCCGTGCTCGGTGCTGTACAAACAGAACAAAAGGCGTCCCTGCCCCAAGGAGCTTACAATGCTTTTGTTGTTTTAGGTAATTGATGGAAATCCTTTGGGCTGCTGACCTAAAGCAAAAGAAATGATCCCTGCTAACGAGCATAATTAGCTGTACAGCCGAACTCCAACGTGAAATATGCAAACTGAGTTAATATTAGACTTCTGTGCTTAATGATTCACCCGAGCAGTCTACGTGGGAGTAATGGAGAGGGTGAATTCTGCCCAGAAATAATACAAATAATATCTTTTTCTCCTTCTGAAATCCTCTTGGTATTTTCTAGTGTGCTAAAGATGTCACAGACTGATGTGTGTTCAGGGCTGTCTTCAGTGAAGCAGGAAGTGTGGTGGGAAAAGTAACAAATGACCATGCTTTGGGTTCTAATTCCATCCCTGGGTTGGGTCACTCGCAGGGACCTGGGGAACTCGAGCTTCACTTCATTTTCACTCCTGCTCTGCCATTCTCTTTACTCAGTACTGGGTTTTCCTTTGATAAACACCTGATACAATCAGTGTGTTCAGAGCGGTAGCCGTGTTAGTCTGTGTCAGCAAAAAGAACGAGGAGTACTTGTAGCACTTTAGAGACTAACAAATTTATTTGGGCATAAGCTTTCGTGGGCTAAAACCCACTTCATCGTATGCACACGTACGATGGAAAATACAGTAGGAAGATATATATACACAGAGAACATGAAGAAGATATATATGTTTCAAGTTCTCTGTGTATATATATCGTCCTACTGTATTTTCCACTGCATGCATCTCATGAAGTGGGTTTTAGCCCACGAAAGCTTATGCTCAAATAAATTTGTTAGTCTCTAAGGTGCCACAAGTACTCCTGTTCTTTAATCAGTGTTTTGTTTATTTACAAATCCTGGTCAAATTCTGTCTGTGTGTCTCTCTCTCTGCTGACTGAACTTCCATTCCACAGTTGGTAGGGCATTCCTGGCCCTTATTTATGATGCATGGGCCATTTCTCCCATCCCCGCCTGCCACCAAGATCATGGACCATGGAAGTGTAAGGGGGGGGGGGGGGGGGGGGTTCAGTCACTGAATGAGTGCAGGATCAAGCCTGCAATCCAGAGTTGTGCACAGAGAAGGCTGAATGAAAATGTTTTGTTTGTTGTCCCTGATCCCTTTCTCTGGGGGTCAGGAGAGGAGAGGGCAGGCTTCAAAATGGAAGCTTTTATTTAAATTTCTTTCCATTTGAAATGTATCAGATTGATTCATTGGACAATTTTTTGGAAAACTTCTAACTAAAAAAACTTTGTTCCATTCAAACTGTTTCACAGAAAAGAATTCTAATTTTTCAACCATCCCTAATAATACATGCGGCACTTTTTTTTACGTATCCATGCTGAATACCCTGCTCCACTGAGGCTGCCTGCAGCTCTTCCATCTACCAGAAAGGGTGAGAACATACGCTGGGCAGCTGGCTGGACTGTGATGCCATTAGAGAGAGCCAATATTGCTCAAAGTGGATTTAGTTCCTTCTGCTTTTGAAAGATTACGTTGACCTGGAAGATCATAGTGCACGGTTTCTTTTGAAAGTGCGATTAGTAGGAGAGGAATAACCTCTCTAATGTTTTCGAAGGCACTGGGCCCTATTTTCCTGGTGGGAAGCACTTGCACTGTTGTGAACTTTGGCTGCTGGATTAAGCACACTGGGTGCAGTTTCCTGTTTAAGGGACATCTAAGCAATGCTGCTGCAGTGGAGTGGTCAGTTTCCTTTATACACAACCCCTGTGAGGGAGCTATACTTCCTCCAGTTTTAATTTGGAGAGTCTCACGCTGAAGCTGAGATATAAGTACACATTTCAGAAGAAATTAGATTTTAAACTTTTTAATTTTAGTAAAACAAATGAGCTATAGATCTTTATTTTCAAAAACATTCTCCTTTAGATAAAAAGGGAACAAGAGGATAACTTTATTTTTAACATGGTTGCAGCAAAGTTTGAAACTTTGCAGATAACTTATTTTTATCTGTTGCCTACTAGAGCGGTAATGAAATTCCAAGTGTTTTCCTTTCCCCCTTGAATGAGGTTTCTCTAATGGTTCCCCTGGTGTGCTCCACTAAAGAGCTGAAGCATAGAGGGTGTTAACTCTGTCTCGGCAAATTTCAGTTTGAGGAATGTATATTTTGCCTGCTTTAATTCCCACATCAGTTTCATCAGGCTATACTGTCATTTTCGGGTCTCGCTAAATTGATCTTATTTATTCCATTTCCTTCTTTTAAGGTGGAAATTACAGTATCAGACGTATCACTGTATCACTGTTCCTGTTTTTTGGTAGTAGAAATTCCTTTTAAAGCTAAAAAGGAAATAGGCCTAATTCACCCTGGGTGTTACTCTAAGAGACTTCAATAAACTTCCGTTGGGGTAAATTTCGCCCAGTGACCCTACAACTTTTTCTGATTCTAGCACTGAATTTAAAAGGAAACGAATGAACATTTTCAATGGCAATTGAGTTAAATGGTGATTTGTGATAGTGCGTTTCAGCGCAGAGAGAACGGAACTGGGAGCAAGTTCCTTTGCTACTGGCTGATGTGTGACGATGGGTGAGTCACTTCACCTCTCTACGGATTCTGTTTCCCCTCCTGCCTCTTGTTTTCTTGACTGTAACCTCTTTGGGACAGGAAGTGTCTCTCACTCTGTTTGTTTTGTGCCTGACACAATGGGGCTCTGATCGCAGCTGGGAGCTCTAGGTATAAGCTGTAGGGAACAGAATAGGTGCTTCTGTCATACGAACAGTAAATAATTGGGAATGTTACTAAATCTGTTTAAGCTGACCATGGGTTCCTGTTGTCTGTCAGCCATACCCAGTAGGGCTAATGAATACTGGATTTGTACTAACCTTCGCCGCCTGTACAAGCTGTACTGTGCACTGGTTCCATGCCTCATGCTGCTCGGCTCCTGACTGAACCAAAGCCTGTAGTTTGGTTGCTGCATTTCCGAGGAGCCTGGGAAGAAAATTATTTCTATTGTACGTGTCTATAAACACACTCTCTATTCACCACTCTATGTACCCACCATGTCAAAAAGACATGTCTGAAGTGAGTATTTTAAATGAATTTCATTTCAGGTACCCTGAAGGCAAAGAGCTTTGGCCACGGAAACTGAAACCATCTAACCACAAGTCAGAGAAAAGCACTCAGGCAACTCATCCACTAAAGGACCTCCACCCACAGCAGCTCACATCTCTGTTTAGCTGGGACCCATGTGAATTTTCTTTAGCTTTTGAATGAGGCGAGAGAGAGAGCAATGGATTTAAAGAAATTGTGACAGTATTTATAACTGATTGTCTCCTGACACTGCTGCCTTCAGTACACGGGGCCAGATACTGTTCTAATGTCCCACAGTATGAATCTACAGTGACTTCAGGGGAGGTACTCTGCATTTATGTTGGTGTAAACAGGAGGAGGATTTGGCTTGCTGTGTTTTCCTGGTTCCAGAGACCCGCGACATCACTCGATCTGTAAATGCGTATAACCTATAGATGTGTGGACTTGTATCATTATTATTATTATTAATTTGCTGTAGTACTCAATGGCTAGAATCCGAGTTGGAGCTCCATTGTGCTAGACAGACAATTTGGAGAAGGAATTAGTTTCCTAAGCATCTGATGTTTTATTTTTCTTGGCAACATTTAGAATGGCACAGAGTTAAATTGCCCAGCAATCTCTCTGGATGGCAGAGATTCCATTTGGTGACTTGTATTTCTAGTGATTTTTATTTTTATTTTTTAGAACCCAATGCTGCTCAGAATATGCTAGCTGTTACGTATTATGCATGGCTTTAAAAATCCTACTATTCTGCATTAGAAGTTTAATATTAGTGGGATCTGGAGCAGGGAAAACTGACTCACTTGCAAGGGTACCACGAGGAAAGGGCGGAATCTTCATTTCTGCGAGAACGGCATGACACAGGTTTTTGCTGAATTTAAACTACCGTCTCCTTTTTTAAGCTAAGAAGCCGATTTTGGTGGCTTCGTTATTTGTGATGAAGGATTTGAATTCAAAGACTACTTGGATGTTAAACTTGGAAAAGTTTCTCCTCCAGCCCCTCTTTACTGACCTGGTTGCTCTGTGCCGATAGGCCTCTCCGTAAATGTCTGGTCTGAGAAAGTCCATCTTGGTCCATGCCTGACACTTTCCAGAGTCCACTGAATACAAATAGGCTGCCGATGGAGGGATGGGCTGGCCGGAGTGAACTGCTGCAAGGCACTTTACCAGAAACCTGACAACAGGGTAACAGAATGGGTCCTCATCTCGGGATGTTTCTAAAATTGCACCATGTCCTGAAAGTGACCCCTCTTGAGGAGACCTGAGGCTTCTTCAGCTGAAGCCAGATGCAAACCCTGGGAAGTGTATTTGAATACATACCGGGTCATGGTTTGGAAATCTGGGGAGTCACTGTCAAAATGTAGGACCCTTTCTCCTCTGGTATGAGGTGGGGAAAGAGGTTCCTCATTTCCCTGTCACAACCTCCTGTCTCCTCCTGTGCATCCCCACCCAGACTGCATCACATTTGACATCCAGCTAACCAAGCAGGGCTGGACAGGCCCTCCACCACTTGTTAAGCAATGACTCCTTTCTGCTGCTTAATAACCCAAGCTGCTCCCCACTCCTCTACGGGAGCCACACACTCTGCCTCAGTGGTGCACAGAGCTTGGAGAAAGAACATGGCTTTGTGAGTCTGGCTCAACTAGTTGACTTCAAACCTGGGTCGAATTTTAGTTTAGTTTTCATTTTAGGACACGCATCCTTAAAGAATCTGTTGCAGTAGGCTGCACTGAACCTGTTTGTTCTGTGCAAACTACTGGAAGGTGTCATGAGCCTCTCTGTGTGGTGAGGGAGGAGCAGTGAGTTACTGTGTCCCGTCAAAAGTCTAAAACCCACCCATTAACAGGAATTTTGTTCTCTGTGTGCTGTTTGCAGTAACCTGATGTGATGGGCCTGGCTTTCCACAGGGTCTGTCTAATGTTTGAGTCCTGATGAATGCTTAGAATTGCTATTGCTGTTAACATGATTCCATCTGTGTGATAATTAGATAATTCTCTTTAAAACTGCATGAGCCACAAAACTAGAAAAGTTAAAACCAATTTGTGTTTGGTGCATTTATCCCCTTAAAAAAAACACCTGTGCATGAGCATGAAAGATGCTGGCATGAGAGCCCCAAATACTGAAGCTCTTTTTCCGCGGACAGGTAGACAGAAGCAGTGTGAGCTTCACCACCAAGTCCCATTGATGTGGCTCAGCCCTGACCTGGATGGACCATCTCCAGGAGTAATAGGCTACAGTACAGAGGTCATTTCTGAGTCCGTCCTATCTGTGGCATTGCTGCTGGTACTGCCAGCAAATGCAGCGGGTGGGTAATGGTGGGGGTGTGGTGTGGATCTCTCTCTCTCTCGGGACATGGACTAGATTTTTCCCATTTTAGCTAAGTGCATGTTTTATTACTCCAATTAGTAAAACACCTTTACTGTGTTTTATTCACTGCAGATAATTAGTAGACTATGTATCCAAGGGGAAACAACATCATGCCACAGCCTGGTCTAAGTGGAACAAGTTTAATTTCTCGAAATTTAAGCTTAATTAAAATTACCTTAAAAGGCAACAAATTCCATTGAAAACTCTTTCCCTAACTTCTCGTGTGGTGGGGTATTTTCACTTCACCTCCCAATGACAGGATCTTGAGGTAGGTACAACGTAGCCAATCTGTTTACAACCCCCATCCCCACGGAATCTCAAGATCCCAGGCGCTAGGGACGGACAGTGACTGTTCCCCCTCTTTCCCTGCCTGTGGGAGTGAAAACTGAATCGTTTGTGAAATGGGTTTGATTTGGGCTTGCATTATAGGAAAGCTGTTGATGTCCTTAACTGCTTTGGAGAAGATGCTGTAGGGAGCGAGAGGACTAGGAGGCAGGTTATTAAACAAACAGGGCTGAGCAGTTACCTGGCAGTCTGCAGGAACAGAACTGTGTTTTCCCCTTCGTAAGTACAAGAAGCGGCTAGTTTAGTATACAAAAAAGGGAGTCCACTCAGCGCAGAGTAACCATGTCCTCCACAGGCCCTGAGACAGACCTCCGCTCCTGCCGTGCAGTACTCTGTAATTATGGCTTTAAGGCCTGAAGTAAGCGCATGAAGCTGTATAAAGCAGATACAGTGTTAACAGTGAAGGAGTTTGGCCTTTGGCCACACAATTAATGTGATTAAGGCCATTAAAAGTTTACAAAAAGCTAAATTACAGTATTCTCTGGTACGTCTGACTTCTTTAGTGTCGGTCCTCTGGCTGCTTGTACGTGCAAACTCAAGGGCCCGATTTTTGTCCATTTGGGTCCTTGCAAATTTGCACATGCTCAGACCATGTCCACTTTTTCTAAACCCTGCTGCCAGGTGATTCATAGGCTATGTCTACGTGGCCCTGCAGTTTGGACTATGGGCAGGTGACTTGCAGCATTCTTACACTGTAACTCTCTTGCATTAACTTAGTCCTGTTTCAAGAGGAGTGCGTTAATGCGAACTAGATACCTTTTAGTTCATGCCGCAGCATTCACATGGAGGAGTCTCAGGCTCTGGCTTCCTCAACCCCCGCCCCCTTCCCCAAGGGCCCAGGCCTGGTCTGCCTCTTTCCACTCCTGCTCCGGCCCCCGCCTCACCTCTTCACGCCTTGTTCCACCTACCCTGAGTGTGCCCCTCGCCCCAGTTTACAGGCACTCACTGGTTTGCCCCAAAAGTTACATACTGATTCTTGGCCCAGAACAGGGTTGCCAACCCTCCAGGAGGTTCCAGGAATTAAAGATTAATCTTTAATTAAAGATTGTCATGTGATGAAACCTCCAGGAATACGTGCAACCAAAATTAGCAACCCTAGCCCAGAAGTTAATTTTTTGTGAGTGTGGAAAGACTGAAGTAAATCTGAGTCATGTTGAGCTATCGGATCATTGAAACAATGTTTTCTCAAGCTAAAAAACCTTTCAAATGTTGTCTTTTGCATGCAGATAACTCTGGCTGTCCAGATCTGAGTTGTAATCTCTCTGTGGGCCTTGGGCAAATCATTTAACATCCTAGTCCTTCATTTTCCCATCTGTCTAGTGGGGTGCTTTGTAAATTATTTGTGAGATCTAGGGATTAAAATGCACAGTCTGCAAATAATAGTAATGATTATTTTATTATTTTTGTTGCAAATTACCTCAGGTAGTGAATCAAAATTCTCCTGTTTGATCTCTGTGTATCCTTTGTTGTAGAACTCGTTCACGTAGGCGTTCATGAAATGAAAGGCATAGGCTGTTGCTAGCAGAGGTAGTAGCTTCTGTTGCTGAGTCTGGTAGTCTAGAATTTTTGCCTCTGGGTCACTGTAGGAAGACGATTTATGATTATAAAGTATGGAAAGCTGTGGACAGCAATAATTATTAGTTTAGTTTGAAATGTCTTTGTAATCTAAGGAGCCCAACGTATTTTTGCTTTGCAGGCAGGATAGGGTGACCAGACAGCAAATGTGAAAAATTGGGACAGGGGTTGGGGGGTAATAGGAGCCTATATAAGAAAAAGACCCACAAATTGGGACTGTCCCTATAAAATCGGAACATCCGGTCACCCTAAGGCAGGATCCTCTGGTCTGAAAGCAGCTCAAACTGACCAACTCCTGCCGATGTTTCTGTAATAAAGGCACAGAAGGTTAAAGGTGCTTTAGCAAAATTTCTTCTTCAACTGGGGGAAAGAATAATAGAAAAAAGAAGTGGAAAAGCCCTAGCAACAGCAACAACTTCCTTACACAGAGACACACACTTACAGATTGTCTTGTGTTATTATCAGTATTAACAGTCCAATCCAAATTATTACATTTCAAAAGCTCTCTTGAGTACAGAATGTGTATTTTTTTAATGTGCACTGTTATATTAAAGATTATAAAAGCATATGATGCCTATCCTGTGGGTCAAACCCTGCATTTCTTATGAAAATATTTGGACCTTACAGCTTTTTTTAATAGTCTAATTTATTCTTCACTTTTTTCTGTATTTAGTTTTTGCCCAAAATTGAGCTTGTCAATGAAACTAAACTAGTCAGCTTCCTATTAGCAAAGTGGTGCAGTGTTTGCACATTTGAAGGAGACTTTGTTTTCACTGGAATTCTAAAAGAAAGAAAGAAATCATGAAAGTGTTAAGTTTTGGGTCTAAGTCAATTGGACAATAGCCATCTAACGCAGTCATTACACAGGGACTTATAATGCTAACAAAAATTCTGCACTGTACAACGTAGCTATTCACTAGGGACAAAGTGGGTGAGGAAATATCTTTTATTGGACCAACTGTTGGTGAAAGAGAGACGCTTTTGAGCTACACAGAGCTCTTCTTCAGGTTTGGGAATGACATGGCTACACCAACACTGCGTTCACTAGGGAATCAGTTTAATGTCTCATCCATTAATAGAATGGGACTGAAGAAGAATTCTCTATCCCATCAGTGTCTTTTTCAGGATTCTGCTGGATTATGTAATCATGAAGGGTGGCCAATCAGGGAGAAAATAAGTGATCTTTCCTGGCTGTTGGATTATATAAACATAAAGCTTGGGTCTTATCTCAGACAATAATTGTGAATGGGATCTCCTAGGATTTGGCTGAAAAGCTGTTAGTGTAAATACCAATGGAAGATGTTGATTTCCTTCCTCAAATAGAAAGGTGAATAAACTGATGGCATGGTGATGAGATCACGTGTGAAAGGAGACAGGAATAAAGGCAGAAAATAGAGAAGGGGGGCACACTGTGACACTGCACCTGTCCCCCTTGTTTATCCACATGCCATTACCCCGGGTTCAACTTGGACTGCCGGCGAACCACCGAATATCTGATGGCGATGGTGCAGGCCTTCAACAGCATAGGTATAACTTCAGTCCAAAGAATCTGAACACGTGTTATGATCATGGTCAAGTAATTAATCTTATCGGACCCTTGTTTCATGTAGGTGCCATCTGGTAGAACCTAGACTTTGAAATACAGAGAAATAAAACAGCACCCATGGAGGGCAATAATTGGCTTCAGTAAAATAGATGGTTCTGTGGTCATTTTGTGTTGAGCAAAATGAACATGGAGCTAAATATTCCAGTATATAAGGGATAAAGTACCCATTTTAAGATGCACATGCTCTTTCTTCTGCTGACACCAATATATTTTGCCTGCATCATAATTCTTATCTCAGCGGTTCCCAAACTGTGGGTTGTGACCCCCAAGCGGGGTCACTCCATCAGCAAATGAGGTCATAGCAATCCTGCATGTGTGGAGGATACCATTTTACAAAATGGTATTCTCCGCACGGCACAACCTCTCGCACACCGTACGTGTGAGGTCATGCTGCATGGAAGAGGCTATTTTGCTCTACAAAATGGCACCTTCCATGCAGCATGACTTCACACACACCCCGTGCGTGTGGGAGGTCACCCTGTGCAGAGGATGCCATTTTGTAAAGCAACATGGCATCCTCCACGCAGCATGACTTTGCATGTACGGTGTGTGCAAGATCACGCTGCACGGAGGCTGCCATTTTTAAATGGCGTCCTCCATCCTGTCTGGGGCTGCGGGAGGCAATACATCTGAAAATGGGATCATGTAGGGAAAATGTTTGGGAGCCGCTGCCTTAACCGCTAACGTGTGACTCCTGATGTACAGAGTACATTTAGGATACAGGTAAATACCCTCATCTACAATTCCCAGTGATTTCAATTGAAGTTGCATGCACATCTGAGTATAAAATTTTGCCATAAATCTAGATGTTATAGGATCTGCTTGAGGTGTTTGTAATTTAATGCATCACGTACCTGAGAGAATCTGCTCAGCATGTTTTCTCTAGGAATATTAATGTTCTGCAGCATGAGATAACCATTGTCAATGTGTTCAAAATTCATTTTGGGACCGATGTCTCCCACAATAACCCCTAAAGAATGGGAAAATAGATCCTGTTTACTTCCAATGGAACTTTATTTTATTTTTCTTAATACTTCAGTAGGTTTGTAGATCTAGCACAAGGTAAAATTCAACTCCCTGACCCTTCCCTTGAAGAAACCTCCCTCACACCATGGGGAAAATTAACCGAGTCCCAAAGGGCTGTCTGCCCACCTTACCTATCTACCGATTTATAGGTGCTGCCTGGAGAATAGGGTTTGAATGTTAATACCAAAAATGGTTACAGCAGCACACCTAGGAGCCTTGACATTTCACAATTGAAAGTAGATTTATGTTGAAGCTGCCAAAGGGCATTACCAATGATTCTTCAGTTAAAGGGCTTGGGGTATTTATAGCTATGCTGGGCCAATGTTTGACAATTGTAAGCATCACTTGTGACCCCCCTGAAAATTCAGGAATATCTTTATAAGTACTTGGTCCTACATTGGGACAATTGTCCGGTGTCCAGGTAGGACTATTCACAATTCAGGCCCAGTGTTTAGAAAATATGTTGAGTGTGAACTAGACAAGGACACTGAAGCATCGCTGTAGGATCTGGAGTAAATTACCTGGTGCAGGTGAATGGTCATGAAGGCTGCGGATCTGCAGGATGAAGGCATGCAAACCGTAGCACTTTCCTTTAATATACAACTGGGCAAAAACCACAGCGTGGGTTGCTGATCTGCCCACTAGAAGGGGAAAGAATACCAGGTTTCTCTAAGATTAGATACAATAAATGCTTTTACAGTTAAATGCAGCAGACATTGGTTCTCTTTGATGTAACACACGGAGTAGTCGATAGTGAATGGTTCCTTGAGGAAGATGTGATCTAGTGGATTGAGCAGGGACCTTGGGAGCCAGGAAGTCCCTGAGTAGTTCTCCTAGCACTGTTCATTTTCTGGATTTTCTTGGGCAAATCACTTAATCCTCCTGCCTCAGTTTCCCTTTGAAATGAGACTCATCTATGTAAATAGTTAATGCTCATGCAGGTCCTAAAATATTTAAGATGCTATTGAAGTGCTAAGTATTTTGTAGTAATTGCCTTGGGTTCTGCAGTTGTGTGTGGAATGTGCCATCCTCAAACCAAGGGGAACCTGAGACACTGGCTTGTGAGTACAGGTGCTGATTCTCTGCACTTCTGTAGCTTTCCAGACATTAGCGAATTTGGCCTCTCAACACCCTGCAGAGGGGGTACTGTGTGTGTTAGCCCAGTGTTGCAGGTAAGGAAACAAGCACAAGAAATGAATGTCCTGATCCCACAGCTCCTGGTTCCATCCTTCTCTGTAACCAGAAAACTATTCCTTCCTTCCTTCCTTCTGCATGCGGACTGAGGGGACAAAGCCTGGTCCTTTCGCTGGTTTCTAATTTCTAAAGTATCAGGGGGTAGCCGTGTTAGTCTGTATCGACAAAAACAACAAGGAGTCTGGTGGCACCTTAAAGACTAACAGATTTATTTAATTATTTTGTATATACATCTGAAGAAGTGGGGTTTTTACCCACGAAAGCTTATGCCCAAATAAATCTGTTAGTCTTTAAGGTGCCACCGGACTCCTTGTTGTTTTTGTTCTAATTTCTAAAGGTACTTTGGGAAAGCCTGCCACCTACTGGTAGCAAACTGATCGCAGGGTTCATTGTGATCCCTGAGTACCTACGCAGGGAGAAGACATCTGCCACTTGTGGTATTGGGGACTGTGGCTTTCAGGGCTGAGCGTCTCAGACAGATGCTGGTGAAGCTCTTGTTAAACACCGTCAGTTGGAACTGGACACAGAATAAAGCAGAGCTCTTGCAAGCCCCTTAAGCATTGAGTGATCACTGCACACCACTGGAGGGAGCTCCTTGCTACAGCAGGCCAAGGGTCTGCATTTCCACACTGCATTTGGAGGAGTGCTTGCAGCATGTGTAGATGTGTACCCGAGCTAGCAAGAGTATCAACAGCAGTGTCACCATGGCACCGCGGAGTAGCCAACCAAGTGAGTACCTAGGGTCCCAGGCAGGATGGAACTGCCCATGCTGCAGCTCATGTTACAGCAGCTTCCCAAATATGCTAGTTTAAAGCTACTTGAGCTGTGTCTACACATGCTGCAATCACATCTCCAGTTGCAGTGTAGACTGACCCAAAGGCTTAACAAGATCCAGTCACTGGAAGTAGAAGCTAGACATGTTTAATCGGAGAGAGGGTGAAATGTTTAACAGTGGGGGATAATTAACCTGTGGAACAACTTCTCAACGGGGGTGATAAATTCACTATCACTTGAGTCTTTAAATTGAGACTGGAAGTAACTCCAAGATCTGCTTTAGTTCAACCACAAGTCACTGGGCTCGTAGTGTCACTTGGAGCAGAGCAGAATGACTCCCTGCATAGCCGGAGTCACTGGGTGGGCCTCTCTGGCCTCTGTTGTGCAGGAGGTCCGTCTAGATGATCTTAATGGTCCATTTTGACTTTTAAATATATGAATAAATATTTACAACACGTGGCTCACCCAGTCACAAAGCTCCGCTTTAAAATGTAATCCCAACATGTTTTCGGGGGCAAGCAAAGGCAGCCTTGACACCCACATGACGAGTTAAGTCGGGCAGCGGGAGGGGATAGTGACTGAACGGTGCAGACTAGGAACACTAGAGTGTAATTCTGAGTTTGGTACTTACAGTCTCCGGGCCACCACTTCATTGCAGAAATCTTTGGTGTATTCAGTGTAAATTCCTGAGTGGAAATGTCAAAAATCGCTGTTGTCTCCAAACCCCGAAGAAATGTCCCTGCACAAAGATAAATGGACATAATCCCTCAGTATGTCAGAAGGGTCGTCATCTGGAGGCCTCACTGCAGAAAAGTGACACTGGACCTCTGGTAGATCGTTAGCTCCCCCTTCCTACCAGGCCCCTTCCTCTCGGAGAAGGATCTGCAAGAGATTGTGCATTCAGTGCAGGCTCTTGCAGCTCTCGGCTGGGCCCAACCTGTCGGCTTCTGGAGTTTTTTTACACTAGAGTTTTTCCTTAAGTTAAGTTTGCCACTTAACTTGCAGTAGTTACACCTTTCTGGAAGCTAGTACGGACACTCCCCAAATGTTTGTGGTTTACTCTCTGGTGAGTGCTACCCTGAAACCCATCTTCCAGGCGCATCTACCCTTGATGCAACCTGGCAAATCCCTCTCCCAGGAATAGAAAATGTAGAACCAAATATATCCTCCCAACCAACTCCTGGGATGAGGGTGCCCCTCTTGGATCCCAGTTTTCTGGCATCCAAGTCTTCCCCTTCCACCACTTGAACTTTTCAGAATCAAAAAGCAAAACTCAGCTCCCAGCAGACTTTCTCTGACACTCATTTTTTCCCCTGCCATCTCTATAAAGCGAGAGAGGCTTTTCCTCTTCCTTTGGGACTCTCATGCAATCCACAGATGAACAGCTCCACAACCGCTAAACTCAAGTCTCTGAAATGTTTTGGGTGGGAGCAGCTCATTTCCCCAAAAGGTGCCTCACGTTGTAAACAATCTTCAGACATATCCTAAGATGAAGTCCATGAGGCTGAGCCAGTTTACACCAATTGTAACATCTGGGCCAGTGTTTTTCTTCCTAAGGAAATGCCACATTTTCTCTGTAGACTTACCATGTCCCAATTCAGTCTGAGCATAGGTTCCTATAATGTGGTATTTGTCAGCAAGTGGGATCCACTTGGCAATCTGTTCATCTGTTCCCAGGGCCAAGATACTGTTCTTAAAGACTCGGTGGACGTTAAATGCTAGGTCTCCTCCAAGTGCCCTGGAAGGAACGTATGGACAGTATTCTGCATGAGTGCTCGTTCCAAGAATATTGTTAATGCAACAGTGCAAATGCATAAGGCATTTTAAACAATCTTCAGCACATACCAGTTCTGAGTTCCCATTGTTACTGAGCTTTTGAATTAATTTTGTAACATAACGCATCTACACAGGAAGTGCGAGAAAAATAATCCTTCAAAGCTGGTTCCATTTTTTCTTTAATAGCATACCTTGCTTGAGAGTCATTTGTTTGATAATTACACCTCCCTTGTCTTTTAATTGGCAATGTGGAAAGGTGTTCTCTCTCTTTTCGGATCAGCTTAGTAGTATTGAATTGAGATTCTAAAAAACACCATCCAACCCCTAAACTTTCTTTGATTTTTATTAACCCTTTCTTCTCTTTTCCCCCTTTCATCTTTCCTCTTCCTTCTATTTAAATCACAATCAAAAACATCACTGATTTTAGCTGGAACGGCCTGAACTGCATCTGCTGTCACTTAGGACTTAGACAACTTTGAATTTACCAGCAATTTTTTTTTAAATTTTAATTTTTTTTTTAAATGTCTAGTCAGTTCCTCTGATGACATGCCAGCTGGCTCAACTGCATGGTGCCATCCCAGAATGGCACATTCTGAAGTTCCGCAGTCCATAGGAACTTAGATAATGTCATTTCAGTAGCACATGGTGAAAATTTCTCTTTTGTAAAATATATATATATTTTTTTATAAAATAGAAACAGTGAGAAGAGGTAGAAGGAGTCTGAAATACCTTCCTTCTGGAAAAAAGAATGAGGAGTACTTTTCCATGGGTCCGTATCCCCGATAATGTCACGGCAAACCTGGTGGCTGAACTTTGTGACTTTTTCCTCACCCACAACTATTTCACATTTGGGGACAATATATACCTTCAAGGCAGCGGCGCTGCTATGGGTACCCGCATGGCCCCACAGTACGCCAACATTTTTATGGCTGACTTAGAACAACGCTTCCTCAGCTCTCGTCCCCTAACGCCCCTACTCTACTTGTGCTACATTGATGACATCATCATCATCATCTGGACCCATGGAAAAGAAGCCCTTGAGGAATTCCACCAAGATTTCAACAATTTCCATCCCACCATCAACCTCAGCCTGGACCAGTCCACACAAGAGGTCCACTTCCTAGACACTACAATGCTAATAAGCGATGGTCACATAAACATCACCCTATACCGGAAACCTACTGACTGCTATACTTACCTACATGCCTCCAGCTTTCATCCAGACCACACCACACGATCCATTGTCTACAGCTAAGCTCTAAGATACAACCGCATTTGCTCCAACCCCTCAGACAGAGACAAACACCTACAAGATCTCTATCAAGTATTCCTACAACTACAATACCCACCTGGTGAAGTGAAGGAACAGATTGACAGAGCCAGAAGAATACCCAGAAGTCACCTACTACAGAAGAGGCCCAACAAAGAAAGTAACAGAACGCCACTAGCCGTCACCTACAGCCCCCAACTAAAACCTCTCCAGCGCATCATCAAGGATCTACAACCTATCCAGAAGGACTATCCCTCACTCTCAAAGATCTTGGGAGACAGGCCAGTCCTTGCTTATAGACAGCCCCCAAACCTGAAGCAAATACTCACCAGCAACCACACAACAAAAACACTAACCCAGGAACCTATCCTTGCAACAAAGCCCGTTGACAACTCTGTCTGCATATCTATTCAAGGGACACCATCATAGGACCTAATCACATCAGCCACACCATCAGAGGCTTGTTCACCTGCACATCTACCAATGTGATATATGCCATCATGTGCCAGCAATGCCCCTCTGCCATGTACATTGGCCAAACCGGACAGTCTCTACGCAAAAGAATAAATGGACACAAATCAGACGTCAAGAATTATAACATTCAAAAACCAGTTGGAGAACACTTCAATCTCCCTGGTCACTAGATTACAGACCTAAAAGTCACAATATTACAACAACAAAAACTTCAGAAACAGACTCCAATGAGAGACTGCTGAATTGGAATTAATTTGCAAATTGGACACCATTAAATTAGGCTTGAATAAAGACTGGGAGTGGATGGGTCATTACACAAAGTAAAAACTATTTCCCCATGCTAATTTTTTCCCCCTACTGTTACTCACACCTTCTTGTCAACTGTTGGAAATGGGCCACCCTGATTATCACTACAAAAGTTTTTTTTCTCCTGCTGATAATAGCCCACCTTAATTGATTACTCTCATTATAGTTGGTATGGCAACACCCATTTTTTCATGTTCTCTGTGTATATATAACTTCCTACTGTATTTTCCACTGCATGCATCCGATGAAGTGGGTTCTAGCCCACGAAAGCTTATGCTCAAATAAATTTGTTAGTCTCTAAGGTGCCACAAGTACTCCTGTTCTTTTTGCTGACTAACACGTCTACCACGCTGAAACCTTCCTTCTGGAGTTTCTCCTTCTGCATAGAAGGTAGCTCACCTTTTGTCACATGTAGAAATCTTTGCTCAGTGGAGCTGATTGATCAGAACTATCTCCTTAGATCAGGGTCCCTAACGCGGTGCCTGCGGGGCGTCTAAGTGCACCCACGTACTGGCCGGCGGACGAGCATCTGCCAAAATGCCGCCGAGAAGCAGCGTCATCCAGATGCGCTGCCGCCGAAATGCCGCCAATTGACGTTGCTGCTTGTCGGTGGCATTTCGGCGGATGCTCGTCCACCGCCACGGTCCTCTGTGGCTCGTCGTCTGGCACCCGCCCGATGAAAAAGGTTGGGGACCACTGCCTTAGATTATTTGCACCCCCTTGTTTTACTGCAGTGCCACCAGAGGCACCTCTGTTAAAAACTGATGGACACCTGTTCTCTTTAATAAATGATCATCCCCTTCCTGTTATATAGGACCTCGGAGAGCTTCAGGATCACCTAGGGTGGGAGGTGAGGGGGGGGAGAAATGTGTGTAAGGGAATGCTTGAAGGAAGATTGCACTGCACAGCAGTGATACACTCTTTAGCTAGCTAGCTAGGAATATACGTTATTAAAAATGAATTTTCAAAACAGTTTTTAGAGATACTTGCCACTGTTTCACTATCTCCAACACTGTGAGGCTAGGGTGACCAGACAGCAAATGTGAAAAATCGGGACGGGGGTGGGTGGTAATAGGAACCTATATAAGAAAAAGACCCCAAAATCGGGACTGTCCCTATAAAATCGGGACATCTGGTCACCCTATGTGAGGCACTGGGCAACTTGCCAAGTGATTATATCTGAGATGCAGGCCAGGGACTCGGTCCTCCTGCAAGGCACTCTGTGTTCCGGCCCTGTTTCAACAAAGCACTTATGCACACGCTTAACTGGAAGCACATGACTAGTCCCATTGATGTCAATGGGGAAAGGGGCTGATGAAAGCAGGTGTGGTGGGTATCATAAGAGTGCGATTGGCTATTTTCTGATTTGGGGAAAGCCGCTGGTTATTTTGTCATTGCATTTAAAAATGATATCAAAGGCGCCTAGAGCCCAGGATAGCAGCTTTCCCCCTTTATGCATATAACTAAATAAATACATGAACCAAACTTTTTTTTTATTAAAAAATTGTTCTCCAACAACTTTGTAAATTCCCTGCCTTTTTCATGAATTCAAAAGCTGAGCTGCAGTGACAGTTTACAAACCACATCGTCAGATTGTCATACTACTGGCCTTTCATTTGAGTAGCGTTTTATCATATGGAAGAGACTTAAAAATTCAGTTGGGGCGGCATTCTCTGTCTTCAGCTGCGGGGATGAGAACTTTTCCTGGGGAATTGGAGTTATCGTTCCGGGTCTCATGCCACCACCTCACTGGTAAACGCTTACCTTCCACTCTCACATTTTAACTCGGAATTTTTAACGTGTTTCTGGTTGTCCTGGTGGATTGTTTAAAAGGACCACGTGAGTTGGGAGCCCGGCCTGAGTTCGTCCAGGCCGCATCTGTCTTCACAAGCAGCACTCGAGGGAAGGGTGTGTGTGTGTGTGTGTGTGTGTGAAAGGACAGTGGGAGGAAGCTGGATCAACCAAGCGTGCTGAGTCACGTTTATTACTCTGCAGGAGCAGCTGTGCTACTTCTTGAATGGTTCCCTTGCAGTTTTATACCAATGTTTTTCTTTTCTCCCAGGCACAGTGCTAAAGTAAGAATCTGTAGCATGCTTGTGGGGGAACCTCTGTTAATCAGTCCATTAACAGTTGCAGCCTCCAGCCTCTTAACTGGGGGAGGGGTGATTTAAGCAGATTTTTTTTTAAAGAAAAATAATATTAACAATACTAAAGCCATTACCTGTAGCAGTACTTAATTTCAGGCCCGTCTTCAGTCCATCCCATTTGATGCATCTTCTCCTTGAGGTACACAGATTTTCTGACTGCTGTTTCATACCTCTCATTCTGGCTCTGGAAGTATTGGTTTTCTCTGCTAAAGCCAGGGTCGCTGTGGATAACTGCCTCTGTAGAACAGAACAGGAGAGCTCACTCTGTGGGAGTACAGCTTGGGGTGCCGCTGCCGCAGTATGATCAGTCTCTCAGCAAACCCTGAGCCACGGAAAGCTTTACCACGGTGGTGGCTGGCCACAGGGAAAGCCTCACCTGGCACAGGTCTCTGCAGACAGCCCTGGTCCCAGCCTCTATTTCAGGTGAGGCAGAGCTATGTGATCTACACAGGCAAGGATTCAACCTGATCAAACCCACAGAATCCCCCTCTTCCCTTCACAGCTTAATTTTAGTGATCGGTTTTCCAGCCCTCCTTAGCATGATAAGGCCAGAAACCTCCTCCAGACCACACGTGCTCCTGCTCTGGCCCCCTCCTTGGCATTGGCACAGCTGCAGGCTTTGTTTATAGCCGGGCTACCTCCAGAGTCCTGTCTACTTGGTGAGTACAAGCGGTATGGTAACCTGGTCATGACATGCTCGTTTGGCAGGGCTACCACACAGCATTGTATTGTGTCCACACAGCAGGTGTTTCATAACACAGCCAGGTATCCTGCCCACCCGTACCATGCTACTTTACTGTCTTTGTACCAGTGCATCCTGGGACTATCCTGGCTGTTGTCCCATACTGACTCAGCGGGGGACATGTGCATCATGTGGAGCAATGTACTCTGGAAACCCTGCTGCATAGAGAGCTGGCCCGGGAGGAAGGACCAGCCAAATCAGTTACACACTTGTAGTTAGGAAGTGTGACAGTCAGGGGGAGAACAGGGGTCTGAACCCCAAAGAATAAGCAATTGAATCAACTGGTTGCACAATATGTTGAGTATGGTCTTTTATGAAAGCTTGTAATGTTCTGAACTTGATGGTCATTGTGAAATATGTATACAGACTGGGGTTATGAATCGGTGACCTTTAGTACAATTTTGAATGCACCTCCCAACCAATAAAACTGCAGAGAGGAGCCAGCCAGAGACTTGAAGCAGCTAAAGCAGGGACCCTTGGACATTCAGAGAACTATCGGCCGTTTGGACTGGACTGTCTCTGCTCTGTGCTGACTGGCTGTTTGCTCCAACCCTCTCCCTTGCTGTCGCTGCATCTCAGCTTTCCCTCCACAGCTGCCCCTTTTACCCACCACTCTTCTCACAAAAATCATGGAACAACCATGCTCCCTGGCCACCGGGGAGGGGGATCCTTGGAGCTCCCTGGCCACCGGGGAGGGGGATCCTTGGAGCTCCCCCGCTGCCGGGGGGTGAGCAGGGGGACACTGGAGCTCTGAGCCCCTACGGGTGGTGGGGGCTCCAGAGCTCCCAGCCACCCCGCAGCTGCCTGGCCCCTTCCCATTTTGTCATGGATATTTTTAGTAAAAGTCAGGGACAGGTCACGGCTTCTGTGATTTTTTTCTTTATTGCCTGTGACCTGTCCCTGACTTTTATTAAAAATATCCATGACAAAATCTTAACTTTAATTATAGGTTTTGCCGAATTTATTGCACCCTATGCAGTCACCCAGAGATCTGGAGGAGGAAAAGTGGGGCAAAAAGTTTGGTGTAAATTTGTGTAGCTCCAGTCGCGTTAGGCTGACTTACATCAGCTGAGAATCCTGGCCTCAAGCCTCTCTCTTTCTAAAAGCCCCTTATGACATTTTCTTTGCTTTAATTTTTTATGGCTTGATCTGAGGAGAAGGTTCCTCACTGGATATAAGAGTCACCACTGCAGAGAAGAACCAGACCTAACAAGGACATGGAAGTGTCTCTCTCATCCAGGAAGCATCAAGGTTTTTAAAGCCCACTCACCCACTGCCCTCCGTGTCCTGGTGTTGTCAGCACCTCCATCCAATATGGCAGTGAGCCTCTCCACGCTGAAGGAGGCAGTCTGCCTTTCACCGTCAAGGTCGGGATTCACATCTCTGCTACCAGAGCTCCTGAAATAGCCACTCCTGTTCCACTGGGCCATCTGAGATTGCTGGAAGCCCTGAGAACAGATGGTGAATTAGTCTGTCAGCCCTCGAAAACCCAGGTGAGCATCCCCTATGGCAGCATTTTCATTAGCTACTTGCAAGTCTAGAGCTGGTCTTACAAGGAGGATGAATTCTGCTTAGTCCAGAGGACTGATGCTATTTTGCTGGATTTTTCTGATAATGTGGTGTTTTGTGCAACCAAAAGAACTGTAAAAGCACCAGCTGATTGGTTTCCACTAAGCAGACACTAACTCAGCCTGGCAAAATCCTACGTGAGCAGGGCAGACACTTTCTTTTCCCCCCTATGAATTGGCAAATAGAATACTGTGCGTTTTCTGTCACTGGCATCCATCATCAACACAAAAGGTGCGGGAGTAGATATTGTCCCCAGGCAGGTAAATTTTCATGACAATTTAATAGAATATGTGGATCTGCATGACTGCTTACACCCCACCATATGGCAGCATAGAATGCTCATGTTTAGGGCACTTGATGGCACATGGTCATCTTGGATTAGGACTCAAAATGTAAGTTTAAGGAAAGCGATTCTTGTTACGTTTTACTTAAAATTTCCTATCAAAACTACTCTTCCTTCACCATCCCCCATTCTAAATGTGCCTGGGAGTGGTTACACCCCAAACATTGCAACATTGCAGGGGAATGCATAGGCATGTGTGAACACAAGCAAGTGACCTGATTTCGACTGCTCCCACAGATCCAGTTGCAGGCCTGCAGCTATAGTGCATACACTGTATAGCAATTTGAAAAGTCCCCTCTACACGACCACAACATATCCGAAGCATACTCACAATTCCGCCTTTTCATGTTGAACGTAAAAAAAGGCCATAAACAATCTCTTACCTTAAAACAGAAGTTCTTCCCTTAAAACTATCCAACTCCTCTTTCTGGTTAAAGTCAGGGGGATAAAAGGTCGTTAGGTTTTGCTTTTTGTCTGGTTAACGCCCCCTATCCAACATGTTGCTTATTAACCCTGACAGGTAATGACTGAGCGAGAAGTAGGCTTCCTGACTACTTAACACAATTAAGCACAGTTGTAGCTGGGACACTTTTTGTTTTTTTTAACGAGATGCATGTGTTGATAGTATTTTAATTTTGGATTGAGATTAAGCTGTTTAGCAGAGTTGCTGAAAAATAAGGATTTCATGACTGCAGAATCATTTAACTCAAGGGAAAGGAGAGGAAAATAGAATACGCTCTTTCAGTTAATTGCAGCTATTCTCCCAGACACTCTCTAGTTCAACCACATGTGACTGATGTAGGAATCACTTGGTGAAATTCTATATCCTGTGCTGTCAGGAGGTCAGACTACATGATCCTAATGATCCCTTCTGGCTTTAAAATCTGTCTGCACTTAACCGTAATTCTACCCAAACGTACAGTTCTATTGCTGAGTAAAAGGACCCCCGTTCAGCCGGCGTTGATGAACGAGGTTGTCTGGCTTCATACACCTATCTGTCATTCCTAGTTAGTTCAATGTTGGAAGCTCTTTGCAAGACGTATCGTACCACCTGGCATGATCTTAAGGCATTGAATTCAGGGTCTGCCTGTTATCGTCTAGGCATAGAAACATTGCTCAAACCAGAGCAGCCCAATCAAACCAATGGAATCGACTGCCCTGGCTGTACAGTGAAAAGCGAACGTGGCAGCTTAGAGGTACCCAGTAACCTTCAGCTTCATGCTCCTACTTTGGTTTAGCTGCACTTCATTCACCGGGGCGAACACACACACGCTCCCTTACCTTCCCCTTGGCAGCCATTAGAAGGGAAAGTGGCACCTCCAGTCCAGTCCCAACTTCCTCAGCAGCTGACTGCAAACTCCACTCCCCAGGACTCTCCCTGTCATTAACTCCTTGTTGTGCAGTGCACACTGGCGGCTGTGCACCACCACTGACCTCTAGTGGGTGGCCCGTCACACTTGCTCCAGTGGTGTCAGAACACGACTGCAGAGAACAGAACGGCTGATCCCAAGAGCTCACAACCCAGGCGTCTCCCCCCCAAAACACCAGGCGGTTGATTTTTAAAAATGGTTTTGTTAACTACAGAACGGCTGATCCCAAGAGCTCACAACCCAGGCGTCTCCCCCTCAAAACACCAGGCGGTTGATTTTTAAAAATGCTTTTGTTTTTGGTCTGCCTGCTGAGTATTCACCCCTTGGGGGACACCCCAGCCCTGCAACGTGTGTGGGTGTGAGATCGTTTTGGGGTGGAAATTCAATGTAAATGCGCACACACAAACACAGGCCTGCTCCTTGGCCGCTTGGCGGGGGCTCGCGTCCCCTTCCCAGCCTGGGGGTGGCAGAGCTGGCTCTCTGTCCCCTTCCATGCCCCCTCCCATCACTCTCTCCTTCCTCCAGCCTCAAGCTCCTGCCCCATCACCCCCTTCTGGCTTCCTCCATCTCAGAGCCTCACCTGCTCCCTGGCCCTCCCACTCATAGTCCCTTTTCCCTCAGGCTTCTGCCCCATCACCATCTCCCTCCCTCTCCCTCTCTGCCTCCCAGTATCCTCCCTGTCCCGCTCAATTCTTCCACCTTCCACGGTTCACAGATTGTAAGGCCAGAAGGGATCATTACGATTGCCTGCTCAGAGCTGCAGCAGAACACAGGCCTGCACCCAAGGGTGCTTCCCCCAGGCACTCTATCCCCGCCCCTTCCCCACCACATTTTCCCTTTGTATCACCTCACAGGGCTGCCCTGCCTCCCGGCAGCATGGGGCAGCCATGTTTGCTGAGGGCTGGCAGATACACGCTCTCCCAACCCACCTACTTTGGTTGGCATATGTTGCCCTCGGGGTCTCTCTGACACACTGGCATATGACAGCTCTGGGGGCCTGAGCATGCTGCAGGCAGTGGCAGCGTGGAGCCGGTGAGGGAAAGGGAGCCAGCTTTGAAACGGTGTCACGCTCCCCACTGTGCTAGCTGGCTGAATCGTCTCCCCACACAGGCTCTGTGTCGCAGCCACCTCCATCGTGGGCTGCTGGTGCTAGGAAATTAGCGGCATTATTAGTGAGAGCAGGAAGGCCTGACACTGTTTCAAAGCCCCCCTCCCACACTCTCTGTTATGTGTGCAGCAAAGTCTGGATTGAAGTTGGGCAATAGAGCTTCAGCAAAGAGCCTCTTTCCAGCGAGGAGTTGTCCCCACTTCCAATCTCCATTACCCTGCCCAGAAGTGGCTAGTCAGGAAAGGAGGCAACAGGAAATATTGTGGGGTCAGTATTTGTTTCACAAAAGCAAAAGTGTAAAGCTTTGGTTTGAACTGCACGGCTGACACGGAGATTCAGCAGTGAACCATTATTTAATGCAACAGCAGACTGTCTGAGGGCGAAGATCTGTGTGTGACTGAAGGTCACAGGAATGCAGATTTACTCTGATAATAGAACAGTTAATATTTGCTTTATCTCTCGCTGTCAATAATTCACTTTAGATTAAGGCAATTCCTAACTGAAGCGAAACAGTTCAGCACCAAAGGTTTTGATCAGTGATTCTCAGACGTTTGTACGGGTGACCCCTTTCACATAGCAAGCCTCTGAGTGCGATCCCCCCCTTATGAATTAAAACCACTTTTTAATATATTTAACACCATTATAAATGCTGGAGGCAAAGCGGGGTTTGGGTTGGAGGCTGACAGCTCGCGACCCCCCCATGTAATAACCTCGTGACCCCCGAGGGGTCCCGACACCCAGTTTGAGAACCCCTGGTTTTGATACTTTTATAGTGTGAACTTATGAAAATTCCCTTACGCATGAAGAGTGCATTTGGGAAGACACTCAAAGGAGATTTTTGTTCAGTCCCCCTCAGACAGATCCTAAAGGCAATGCTTCTTCGGATACCTCTTTAAAAACGGGTGCAGGCCAGGAACTGTGCGGGGGCTTTCGCTAATTTCATTTAAAATGTTTCAGCCTTTTCAGTGAAAATTAAAACTCGTCATTTTCATAATAAAAATGTAAAACGTTTCTCTGCAGAAATGGTGACATTTTGCCTGGGTCCTTCCTTTTCTTTCTCTATGCCTTGGTATCTGAGGGAGTCTGAAAACTTAGCTATTGGTTTCCTGAAAGCAATGGTGCCCTTGACATAGTTTGCTAAATTCATGGGAAAATCTGTTTCTTCATTTGAAAACTGCGAGTTCCAAACAGCTCCAGGAATCTGTTCCCTGGACGCCTACAGGCTGAAGATAACACTGAAGTTTAGTTCTCTGCATCTTGTTCTGATTGTAACAATTACAAGAGAGACTGTAGATGTGTATGTTGGTGCCAAAAAAGACAAACTGAGCATAGCTACAGAAATGACGGCCCCGCCCCCTCCCCCCCCGAAAAAAACAGACCCCTAAAGATCATGTTTTTCTTCTATTTTTTGTTTGTTTGCTTGTTGTTTTATTTTTGCCCAAATATGGTGGAATTTAGACCAAGTCAGCATTCAAAGTGGCCTTATTCCTAATAATACCCAAGACCATAGGTATAGTTGTTATTTGTGATTATTAGTACAATTGCGAAGGTTAAGGGTTTCTGATTCTGTTTACACAACGGTTTTGAGAAGCTGTAAGTGTGGCAAGTTTTTGAAATAACTGTATTTTTAAAATTTGCTTTTAACTTAAATATATTCAAGACTTAAAGTGAATTAAAAATTGCTGCCATTAGAAATGACTGCTATTTTGACATTATATAGGTGGAGATTTGTGAAATGTGAAACACTGATGACTTGACTGTTTGGTTAAGTAATCAGAGAGCAGTTTTCAGGAGAGATGAACCATGCAGAATCCCTGCTCTTCGCCCCGCCTTCCATACACAACCAGAAGATTTTGGTCTCACTCAAAAGTAATTGGAAATAAACATGGCAGTGCATAGGTAAAGTTTTTCAAAGATAATTATCATCCTTTTTAGTGTAAAGAAGGGGTTAGTTTTGACAGTTCTGCTATGCATTTACATCCTGAAGAAACATTCGTACAGTAATTTGCCAAGCTGTATCCTAACATGATTAGAGCAAGAGTGGTTAATCTGCTGTATTTAAGACCCTGTAGCCTGTGACTCTGCAGAAGTTCAAATTCCTCATCCAACAATTTGTCATCAATCATTTTTCATTAAAAATCTAGGATTTTGTTTAAAACTTTAAAAAATATTTGTTACTGGATCCTAAAACTGGGTTTTATGGGTGTATTTAGCAGAGGCATCATTCGCTATCTACCAAGATACCCAACAACAGCAAGAAGAAGAAAGCTCTCGGGAACCAGCTTCAAAAGAGCAAAGAGAACTGCGGCTTTAGAAAAATTGCACAAGAACAGCTGTTTTTGGGGGTAGCCAGCCCATGGTTAAGTGACAACCACACTACAAACTGTCTATAAGTGGAGGCTGAAAATAGCAACAAGTTTTGTGGCAGCATTGTAATGTTTAAAGTTGAAAGGGTTTTTAGCATCCTTTCCACCGAAGACATCGTTATCTGCAAATCCAATAACGAGCTGCTTGGGTGACTGCCCCAGAAAGAGATTTTCCTGGTTACTGATGTGACTGCTGGCTGGAACATTAAACCCTTTCATCCCCAACCAGTCCACAGGGCGCTTTGCGTTGGCTGTCATTAGAGCCTCTGCGTGTCCCAAAAGGACCCCTGGAGCCGCTTTCAGACGATTCAGAAAGAGAGTCGCGGCATTAAATATGCACTTTATAATTCTGACTGGCATTCCCGCTCAGGAGGCAAAAAGTATCTTTGCTACGTGTGAGTTTAATTGTCACATCCACACCGTTCAGCAGCATTTTTTCTTGAAAAATGAAATTGCGGCGTAAACCCTCTGCTACCCACACCAGCCAGGTGGCGGTCTTGTGATTCCCTCTGTGTCTTCCTGAAACCCTCTGGGGGACACCTGCGTAGAGAAGGTTTCATTGTGGTAGTTTAAAATCAATTCTATAAAGGCTTTGTAAGGGTAAGCGTTGTTGTCTGGCTGATAAGTCAGCCACCCAGAGTGACAGCCAGCTGGTGAAAAGGGTGGAAATGGGGTGATCCTGGCATTGTCATCGAGGTCGGAGCCGTCGTCTTTCGCTGTCTTGCAGCGCATGCACTGCAAAGTGCTGCTGCGTGCGGTCTAAGTAATGATCCCTGTGTCCTGAAACAAAACATTCTCGAGGGGCATTCACCATTCAAGCAGCCAAGGGGGCACCTCGCCAGAAAAGCGATGCTCAATCCTGGTTAGATGAGGGGCGATTTGAAATAAATCCAGCTGGGATTCAGCACATTCTTCAGGGCCCCATGAATGAAAGCCGTGTTGTGTTTTAAAACAGGGGTTTTCAAGCTTTTACTTTCTGAGTCCCCTCCCGCCCCCCACATGCTAGAAAAACTCCACGGCCCCTCTGTGCCACCACAACTGGTTTTCTGCATAGAAAAGCCAGGGACGGCGCTAGGGGGTAGCAAGCAGGGCCATTGCCTGGGGCGTGCTCAGGCTTCAGCTTCAGCCCCAGGTGGTGGGGCTCAGGGCCCTGGGCTTCAGCCCCATGCAGTGGGGCCTCGCCTTTCTACCCTGGGCTCCAGTGAGATTAATGCTGCCCTGCTTGGTGGTCCCCCGGAAACCTGCTCGCGGCCCCCAGGGAGTCTATATCCCCTTCCCCGTGATCTACGGTCCTCTTCCTTGGACGGTCTGCGATGGCTTCAGGCAGCTTTCATTTTAAAGGGCATGGGAGGGAGGGCCTGTAAATGGACGGCATGATACTGCTCTTTTTTTCCTAATCATTACTAGACCAGAGCCTTCCTCTTGCATGTACGTGCCTTGGTTGTGCGTCATGGCACTAGATACGCGGGTCACTACATCTTCGGTTATATGTTTCGCAGCCATTTTCATGTGAGGCTTAATAATTTCTAGCTCCTTCTCAAAATCGGCCCGGCTTTTCTAAAAAGATTGTGGAATATCCAGTTTAACTCAGTCCCCTACATAACAGGTAATCCCTGATTATCCTGGTAGGGCATAACCAGCCTGGGCCTTTTAATAGTTCTTAAACAAAAAGGGGTCCCCATAATTTTTTCTAGTCACCGTCCTTCAGCTTTCCCGAAGTGCAGATGACATTTAATGTTCACCTTTCCGAACAAAATGAAACGTTTTGATTCTGGTCTGTCTTTATTTCCGTCGTGCTGGTTCTGATGTGCTGTTTACTCTCAGGAACATAATGCAGTTTGCCATGCGTGATAGTGATAAATTCATTGTTGCTGCCGCAGATGTGAACGCAGCACAACAGCAGTACCTCGCAGTCCCCCATTAACTGATGCCCCTTTTGATTTACGTACCATAGGTGATTTTAAAAAGAGATTGTGTTAACTTTATTTTAAAACTGCCCGCCTAGACCGCTTTCCACACAGCCAGCGCGTTAGAACGGTTCACATCGATCGGTCGCCCGCTGATGGTTCTGTGGTAACTTCTGTATAAAAGCCTGCATCATGTTGCTGTATCAATAGGTGCTGCGGATGTAAAGTACCTCCACATCTTTCATTTTAAAGTGCTGTTAAATCTCTCCATGACCCCCACTTTAACTTCATTATTGATAACAAAACAGTATTTGTGTTAACAAATTCTTTAAAGCTTTGTTTACAAATTCTTTTCCACAGTCCATCTGTCATTTTTGACTTGATTGAAAATAGTTTTAAATGTCCTCGTCACCTCTTTCTCGGTCTTATCCTTTAGGGCTTCCACCCAGGTGTATTTAGACAGGATGTCTCTCACCGCTAAAATGTACTTACGGCCATCATGGTGTTTAGAGCAGGGAGCCATGTTAACCAGATCAGCCTGCTATTGTGTGTCCACATTAGACACAATCGCTTTATTTCTTTTAAACTTGATTCTGGCTGGTTTATGTAGGGCGCAAGCATCTTAATCTATAAACGAGGCTGCAAGCTGCTTTCTGCTCAGAGTTTTACCATGCTTTTTAGTAGCCTGGAATAAGGGCATCATGCCTCCAACACTCCCAACCTCTCCAGGAAAGAATATATTTTCTTTAACAGCCTTATCATTTCTGACCAATGTAACTCTAGGACTCCTGTATATGTAAGAAAACACTGTTGCTTTTTAAATACAGAGCAAAGCAGAATATTTTACATTCAAATACAGAGTCTTAAAAGCAAAGTAAATAAATGGTAATTTGTGGTATCTATAAACAGCTGTTGACACTCTTTGTGTTTCTCACACTGCACTTTTATTCTTAGTTCTGAAATAAAGGGTGTTTAAAGTCTAATCAATATTCAGCTTTATTGTTTCTGAACCTTTAGGTCTAGGTTCTGTCTTACTTGTTTTGTGCATCACCTCTGATAGTTAAACCTGGTAAATGCATTTCTGGGTACTCGTGTTTATACATATGTAGCTAGAATGAAAGTAGCTTGGGGGCTGGGAGGAGGGAGGAACCTGGTGTCTTTTTGTCTGTATTATCTGAGTCAGGGAGTGTTGCGTTTCATCGTTATTTGCATGCTTTTATTAATCAGAGTTAATACAGACAAGACAATTTCCAAGTAGCCAATTTCTGCTACTTTTTCTTCTACTTGTGGAAGAGTGATGACTGAATGTTCCTTGGGTTTCTTCTGACCACAACTGGGCAGTCACCAGTGAATCCATCCACTCGCTCCAGCTAGGCATCAGTCAAAGAGACGAGTTTCAGGTGGAACAGATGATGGTGGTGAAGACTCCTGCAAATTAATGAAATGAATGGAAACCTACAGGCTTTGAAGAGTCAGACCTTCACTTTGCACTTGACTAGTAGTATATTTGGCCAGATAGTTAACCCGAGCAGAGTTACATTTATTCTTTGTGGTAAGGCTGTGTATCTGACCTGTCTGCAGGAGCTGGGTATTGTACTAGAGGAGCACATCTGGAGAATTATGTCAGTCGAAGCAGTGAAATCCTGTGGTTTAGAATAAGAGAAGAATTGAGTCTATTGACTCCTCATGTCGGGAGGGGTCACTAGAGCTGAGTGAATAACAGATTTTGTTTGTTTGTTTGGTGGCCAAACCAAAGAATTGGGGGGGAAATTGTTTTGGATCAAACTGAAATGAAAGTTTTTCAGTTTTTCTTACTGCAACGAAATATGGAAAACATTATTTCAGGTAGAATGAAATGTTTTGTTTAGTTGTCAGGTGTGTTTTTCCCTTAAAATTTTTTTTACAAACGTCAAACCGTTTCATTTTGAAAATGTCAAAACAAAACATTTATATTCTTTAAAAAAAATCAATTTTTTTTTACCAAAATTAGTAGCCAAATTCAACTTGAATTCAATAAACCGCAAATGACATGTTTTGGCAAATAAGCTATTCATCCATAAAATTATCCCAGCTCTAGCTGTAGAACAGATAGACCAGCTGACAAATGAAAATTATTATTTAATATTACTTTTAGGCTTGGAAGAATTCCATTTTTATTTTTTTATCATTTTGACAGATAATATTGATTTTATTTTTAAAATATTTTTATTAATGTAAATATTCACAGTTGTGCAAAATTATGGCTGTTAAGTATTTTGTTGTCAATTTAAATGTTCACAGTTTCAGGCAATTATGCAGACAATAATTATTTAATGACTGTAGATACTGAGATTCAAAAAGCTTTATAGCCATCACAACATGAACTATCCACATCACATGTCAAAATTTACAAAGTAAATATCCTTAAATCAAACTCTAATAAGGTCTTAAGAAGCATTTTTCTTACTTTGCCTCTCTGCAAATTTCAATTATCAATGGAGATATTTTTCATCGGTTTGTGCGTGTATGGTGAAATCAACATTTATTGACATTTATTGATAAAAATCTAATCCTTCCAAGCCTAATTACACTGTAGTAAGATCTTAAAGCCACAACCAGGGTGGGCTTTATAGTGCTAGGCATTGTATAAGGGTATAAATGTCTGTCCCCACCCTGAAAGAGTTTACTGTCTTAAAGACAAGATGTAACAGGTGGACGAGACAAACAAGGGGGCTGGGGCTGGAGTGGGGTGATAGAGAAACAAATAAATATAGCCCACCAGAGGTAGTGATCGTAAGCAGTAGTGGTGACAAGTCTCATGGCCTGGTGCTTGCGGGAGGTTGTAATTAATGAGAGAGAGAGAGATATGATCACCCTTAAAACTTGCTAACTTTGCCTTAGGTTACTTCTGACCTGCCAACATTCCCTATGCTGACTGGAAGAACTACCACGGGGACACTGCCAATGCCGAGGTAACTAATCTGTGTATCTATGGCAAAGCTAGCGATGGTAGTTGTTAAGGCTGACTGCTGTATCTCTCTCTCTCTCTGGTTAAAATCTCCCATGAGCACCAGCGTATGAGATGTATCATCTGCTTTACAAGTGCTTCATCTTTGCCCTCTTCTGCCCTGGCTTGATGAGTCTGTAGACCACAGCAGCTTTTAATTCACCTCTCTGAACTG
Source organism: Terrapene triunguis (assembly GCF_002925995.2). NCBI lineage: Eukaryota > Metazoa > Chordata > Testudines > Emydidae > Terrapene > Terrapene triunguis. Next base: position 565,411 of record NW_020664440.1, read on the forward strand.
TGGTCCCGAAAGTGCTTCCAGGTCAAAGCAATCCAGCGAGCCATACAGCCAGCCAAACAGCAAAGTACCTGCGGCGTCATGGTGGGCTCCGGTGGAGACTCTGTCACTGGGTGGAACTGGGTCTGAAAGTGTTGGGCGGGGAAGAAAGAAAATTAGCAATGCTGCCTTTCCCCACCCCTCACCTGCTGCATCCCCAGGAGTGGCTTCACCCTGCCCCTCTCTCACCATTCAACTGCCCAGCCTCACTATTCATTCCTATTACGCTTCTTATGTCCCACCACCCTTCTCGTCTTTGCTCTTCCGTTTCCATTTCCTCCCACAATTCCTCCCTCTCCCCCGCTACAACCCTGACTGCCCCACAGTCCCCCAGACTCTTCAGTTTTTGTAAGAGATATAAAACAAATACAGTAAAGACAAGAAGTCCTGGGATTAATATGACATTCCCACCCTCACCCCATCCTTCTGCTTGTTGGTTGCCTCCCTTCTGGTGTTTATCTCTACATTGTAGGCTCTTAGGGGTGTGATCTCTGTCTTTCTTTCTCTCAGTACAGCACCTATCACAATAAGACCTCATGGCCTGACTGGGGCCTCTTGGTTCTATCACAATATAAATACTAGTCCTAGATAGGGCCTGTGTCAAACATTGGGCCGAAGATGAATTGGTCCATTTTTCAGTTGAATGTGTGATACCCAGATGGTCTGGAAATGGGGGCTGTAGAAGAATGCAAATAAATACATTATTGTGGATGATCTGAACTGGGGACTTTACTTTATTTGAATATCAGCCTGGAAAACTGGCACTGAGGACAGTGGTTCAAACGCGAGTCACCGGGCTCGATACAGGAATTGTTGGATGAAATTTTACAGCCAGTGCTATGCAGGAGATCAGAGTAGATGACCATTATGGATGGTCCATTTTGGCCTCAAAACCAGGAAAATGGCTGATAGTTAATAGAGTGACAAGGAGGGGGAGGTAATTGCTTTTATTGGACCAACTGCTGTTGGCGAGAGAGACGAGCTTTTGAGCTGAAGAAGAGCTTTGCGTGGCTCGAAAGCTCATCTCTCTCCCCAGCAGAAGTTGCTCCAATAGAAGATATTACTTCACCCACTTTGTCTCGCTGATAGCCTGGGACCAACATGGCCACAGCGTCACTGCCTACGATAGTTAATAGGTCAGACGTGGTAGAAGAAATGCAAAATAACCTATTTCATTCTTTTAAATGTAGATGTAGGTATAAATATCTAGATACCTGATATTTCCCAGAGTAGTGAAGGCGCTGTAACAAACTCCTAAAGAGATAAAAATTCAAGAACTCTTCCTTGGGGAAACAAAAAGAGAGACTTTTTTTAGGTTGCTCTAGTACATATGTCAACCTGGGTGACACTGGGCAAACAAACAAAAATCCAGCTGACTTTGCATTGCTTTGGTTGCTTTTCCCCCAAAATATTTTTCCATAGGGATGGTTGCCACCTCAGTTACCCTTCCTCATAAACTAGGCACTAGCAATCCCTTTACTACAACAGAAATAACGTATTGTGCCTTTACCTTGTTAGTGACTATTGAATCCCAATTGGCGTATGGAGCAGTGGTGATCATTGGAGCAGAGCAAGAACATGAGTCACTGGTGAAGTTTAGAGCTCGTACAAGGACTTGAACACTGCTGTCACCCTGGAGGCTTAAGAGGGCCTCATGTTTCGCCTATATCTTTGTGCAGACCCTCTGCACAAGGGTGAATTTCATCACTGCAGATTATGCAATGTACCAGGATGATACAAGGTCTTAATCTAAACTCGTCAGAAGGTATGTCTGCACAGCAAAAAAACAGGTTGGACAAACAACTGTCAGGGATGGTCTAGGTTTACTTGGTCCTGCCTCAGCACAGAGGGCTGGACTAGATGCTCTTTTGAGGTCCCTTCCAGCCCGACATTTCTATGATTACATTTTTCTAGCCCTACATGAATTAAGGCAATGAAGGATCATAGTGACCCTTCATGGAACAAATGAAGTAGTCCCATATTACTATGGTAACGTGATTCAAGCCCTCCCATGCAGCATGCCATCTACTAACCCCAAAGCTTCTATCATCAAAAACATCATTGTCTTCTTCAAAGGTGCATCTCCCACCAGCACAGCCTCTGTCCACATCACGGCGCTTGCGGATTTTGCCCAAGAACTCAAGAGCATCTGATTTCTTCAAGAAGGCTACAAAGGGACAAATCATTGTAGCACGTTAATGGAGAGTCAGAGAAGATAGGAGCATGCAGCATCATGCAGGGAATCTCCTGTTTACTACGAAGAGCAATCAGCCTACAGCTTTAATACTTTAAAATAACGTTCAGAACATGATGTTCACAGTGCTTATCATGCTTAAAAGTGATGCCTAGCATTGCTTTATTCTCAGGTATAACACCACACTACTATTGTGCTTGCCTTGGGTTTGCTTCCACTCCAACTGTAAGATCCTGAAGATTATTTTTTAAAGATGACATATGTCTAGCAGAGAGCTTCCTTCCAGCAATCTGCTCTATCTGGTTACCGGCTTTTCTGCAGCTTGGCCAACACTAGGAACACCGCTGCACCTTCCCAGAAAACACTGGCAGCTGTTGTGATGTGTGCAGTGTACATATATCCCGTACGGAAACAACACATCATAAATACGGTAACGGGGATGCTGACACCTATCCAACTGCAGGCCTGCCATAAAGGTGCCAAGACACATTTGGTGCACAATGCCTGGTGACATTACGCGTGTAACTTCCATTTTCATTCCAAACAGCTGAGTTCAATTACAAGTGGGAAGCGATGAAGGTGCGGTTGGTCTGCGGGGGGACGGTAAACGCAAAGACTTCTATATCTCTCTGTCTGCACCAACGGGAAAAGCAATGGTGATGTTTTGGGGATCACCCAGACCAGTAAGGGGTTCTAGCTGCGCCCGCTCTCATAAAATCATAGAATATCAGGGTTGGAAGGGACCTCAGGAGGTCATCTAGTCCAACCCCCTGCTCAAAGCAGGACCAATTCCCAACTAAATTATCCCAGCCAGGGCTTTGTCAAGCCGGGCCTTAAAAACCTCCAAGGAAGGAGATTCCACCACCTCCCTAGGTAACGCATTCCAGTGCTTCACCACCGTCCTAGTGAAAAAGTTTTTCCTAATATCCAACCTAGACCTCCCCCACTGCAACTTGAGACCATTGCTCCTTGTTCTGTCATCTGCCACCACTGAGAACAGCCGAGCTCTATCCTCTTTGGAACCCCCCTTCAGGTAGTTGAAAGCAGCTATCAAATCCCCCCTCATTCTTCTCTTCTGGAGACTAAACAATCCCAGTTCCCTCAGCCTCTCCTCATAAGTCATGTGCTCCAGACCCCTAATCATTTTCATTGCCCTCTGCTGGACTCTTTCCAATTTTTCCACATCCTTCTTGTAGTGTGGGGCCCAAAACTGGACACAGTACTACAGATGAGGCCTCACCAATGTCGAATAGAGGGGAACGATCACGTTCCTCGATCTGCTGGCAATGCCCCTACTTATACAGCCCAAAATGCAGTTAGCCTTCTTGGCAACAAGGGCACACTCTTGACTCATATCCAGCTTCTCGTCCACTGTGACCCCTAGGTCCTTTTCTGCAGAACTGCTACCTAGCCATTCGGTCCCTAGTCTGTAGCAGTGCATAGGATTCTTCCGTCCTAAGTGCAGGACTCTGCACTTGTCCTTGTTGAACCTCATCAGGTTTTTTTTGGCCCAATCCTCTAATTTGTCTAGGTCCCTCTGTATCCGATCCCTACCCTCCAGTGTATCTACCACGCCTCCCAGTTTAGTGTCATCTGCAAACTTGCTGAGAGTGCAGTCCACACCATCCTCCAGATCATTAATAAAGATATTAAACAAAACCGGCCCCAGGACCGACCCTTGGGGCACTCCGCTTGAAACCGGCTGCCAACTAGACATGGAGCCATTGATCACTACCCGTTGAGCCCGACGATCTAGCCAGCTTTCTATCCACCTTACAGTCCATTCATCCAGCCCATACTTCTTTAACTTGGCGGCAAGAATACTGTGGGAAACCGTATCAAAAGCTTTGCTAAAGTCAAGGAATAACACATCCACTGCTTTCCCCTCATCCACAGAGCCAGTTATCTCATCATAGAAGGCAATTAGGTTAGTCAGGCACGACTTGCCCTTGGTGAATCCATGCTGACTGTTCCTGATCACTTTCCTCTCCTCTAAGTGCTTCAGAATTGATTCTTTGAGGACCTGCTCCATGATTTTTCCAGGGACTGAGGTGAGGCTGACTGGCCTGTAGTTCCCCAGATCCTCCTCCTTCCCTTTTTTAAAGATGGGCACTACATTAGCCTTTTTCCAGTCATCCGGGACCTCCCCCGATCGCCATGAGTTTTCAAAGATGATGGCCAATGGCTCCGCAATCACATCCGCCAACTCCTTTAGCACCCTCTGTCACCTTGCGGAGACTCAATGCTGGCTGTGATGGCTCAAAGCCCCCCCACCGGTAACCAGCCCACCCACATGAGGGACTCCACCAGCCAGGGTACTCCAGTGACCCCAACAGCCCTTCTGGTCCTGCGTCTCCCCAAATCTGTCCTTCCCGAGCTCTGAACTCCCAGACACTTGGGTTTCTCCCCTCTAGTTCATCACCCCCAGGAGAATGAAACCAACTCCCCAGATATCCGGTCACTTTGGCACACACACTCCACACAGCCTGCACAGCAGAGACCGGCCTGGGGGCAAAATAAAAAAGTTTATTTAATAGGAAAAAATCACTGAGTCAGAGAGGAAATAGCAAGGGAACGCCACACAGCCAAGTGACCTAGAAAATAAACAGAAAGGCGCAACTTCAGGTGTTCCACTTCTATATTAGATAAATTCCCTCTTCTACTACAAGTTATCTATTGCCACTGGACAAGTTCCCAATGTGCCCCCCCCGCCCATGGAGGGGATCCAGCGTTTCACAATCAGCACCCATCAAGCGACTGCCCCTCAGTTTGATGTCAGTCTCCTTTTTAAAAAGATCTTTTTTTCTTTTCTTTTTGTCTCTGGCATGGTGACTCCTGGTTATTCGGGGTGGGGAAATGCTGGCTGAGCTGTCTGTTTCAAAGGCCCACCGTTTGTCTTTTCCTGGGTTGTGCACCACGATCTGCTTGCTTCTCTGGTTGGGGAGGGAGTCCCTAGGAGTTGAATGTTGCAGCACAAATTCTGAGCACAGGTTTCTATATATGCCAATACATAAATTCCTCACCCCAGTCTGTATACACCGCTCCAAATGCCCATCCTGTTCAGAACATTATAAACTGAACGACTCTGTAGTTCAAACCTGAGTGAGCACTTCTGGTGATGATGCACAAAAAAAGAGAAAAGAATCCAGCACTCTTTCTCTTACCTGCATGGCTGAGAAGCCTTAAATCTATAAGTAATTATGACTAGGAAAACACTCAAGGACTAGATCTGTTGAGCAAGAAATTGAACATTTTTACATAGTCACTTTTCAAGAGTTGAGCTGCACTTGAATTGTCCTAGTTAAGACATTCCAAGCAAAAGAATGTACCTGACTTCTTACCTGAATCTGTTGCACCAAAGAGAGTAAGTAATGTTGCAAATAAGGAGATAACAAATACTAACTTCATTTCTCCTTATTCTCAAATGTGTGTCCTTTCTTCCCCTCAAACTTTAAGGCCCTTATAATACTCTACCTGCCGTAAGACACACCCTCCAGCATCTTCAGAGGAAGGCAAGCCACGGCTGGCAGTAAGCCTGTGATTTCAGGTTTCACTCCACTTATTAAAAATGCCTTTCAGGAGGCGAGTGTCTTCTGATGACAGATGAGATTGAGTTAAATAGGGTTTAATGCAGCTAGGATCTCAAGTTCTCACTCAGAGATGTCTTTTCACGTTATTGAAAGCCATATGTATATTCAATAAAGAGCTGGCTGTTAAATGTGCATTTGTTCCACTGCTTTCTATTGGCTGGAATCAGACGGGCTCAGCAGTGTGTGTAATATATTCACTATTGCTAACTGCGAGCTTCCTACAGCTCAAGCAGTTCTGTCCTCGTGAAGCCGGACCCCACTGTCACGTTCATAATGGGAAATTCTATATTGCCGTGGTATGGAGCATAATTACAAACACAGAGTTCATGGATTTGTTTTAATGCTAGAGTCAACAGAACCCTTGAGAATAGATTGCGTAGTATTAGAACTAGAGCGGTGTGAAACTCAACCCCTTTGGTTTACAGAGGTTCATACAAACATTTTGGTCCACTCAGAATTCTACTAGTTTCATGTTAAAACCATGAGCGTCACATGCTCTCTCTGTGTGATCAAAGATCAGCCGTAGGGTCACTGAGAAGGTGGGTGAATCCCAGGCTGTGGCTACACCACAGAGCTTCCAGCAGCACAGCTGCTCCTATCAGCGTAATGACGCCAGCCCCTGCGAGCGGCGGTAGCTATGTCGGCGGGAGAAGCTCTCCTGCGGACATAGCGCTGTCCACACCGGCGCTTAAGTTGGCATAAATTATGACGCTCAGGGTGGTGGCTAATTCACCCCCTGTGCAGTGCTCAATTTGTAATGAAAGAGATGCCGGGGCTCAAGCAATTTTTTTACATAGCCAGGGCTATGAACTGCTGAGACTAGAGGTGCCGGGGCTCAGCCCTGGCAAGCCTTGGCACAAATTAAGCACTGCCCCTGAGTGACACAACTTATGTTGACTTAAGCTGTAGTGTAGCCGTAGTCCTAGTGAATTTCTTCACTGTATCTGGGATGAGGCTCAGTTGCAAAATCTAAAGTCAGGAGAGTTTTGGGTTTCATTGCATTTCATCCAGCTCAGGTCAGAACAATGCACAAAAGCATTCACTGTAGGTTTAACTATTTTGTTTAATTTTCTCTGTGTCATGTAGGCGTTAAGATTTATTAGGACGTGGAGGGCACTCAGCACATTGCAGAACTGAGCTCTCAGTTAAAGCCATCTCTGTTAGGGGCACCTTTTGCAAGGTACACCTCTACCCCGATATAACGCAACCCTATATACAGGGCTGGCTCCAGGGTTTTGGCCGCCCCAAGCAGCCAAAAAAAAAAAAAAA
>NW_020664440.1:572899-579940 GCF_002925995.2 Terrapene triunguis
TTCGCTCCAAGCGGGAGTGAGGGACCGTCCACCGAATTGCCGCCGAACAGCTGGAGGTGCCGCCCCTCTCCCAAGTGGCCGCCCCAAGCACCTGCTTGCCAAGCTGGTGCCTGGAGCCGGCCCTGCCGATATAACACGGGTTCGAATATAGCGCGGTAACCCCGGGGCTCCGACACCGGGGCTCGGGCAGCGCTTTAAAGGGCCCAGGGCTCCGGCTGCTGCAGGGAGCCCCGGGCCCTTTAAATCACCATCGGAGCCCTGCTGCCGCTACCCTGGGGCTCCGGCAGCGGGGCTCTGCCGGTGATTTAAAGGGCTCAGGGCTCCCTGCAGCCGGAGCCCCGGGCTCTTTCATAGAATATCAGGGTTGGAAGGGACCTCAGAAGATCATCTAGTCCAACCCCCTGCTCAAGGCAGAACCAATCCCCAGACAGATTTTTACCTCAGTTCCCTAAACGGCCCCCTCAAGGATTGAACTCACAATCCTGGGTTTAGCAGGCCAATGCTCAAACCACTGAGCTATCCTTCCCCCTTTAAATCACCGCTGGAGCCCTGCTGCCACTACCCCGATATAACGGGGTTTTATCTATAACGCGGGAGGGATTTTTGGCTCCCGAGGACCGCGTTATATCGGGGTAGAGGTGTAGTTTAATGTTCAACGTGTTCATGCTGCAGAAAGGGGAAAGCTTAAACTATGGTAGAACATGATCATGCGCAAACGTCCCAAAACCATTTCACAGCACAATGAAAAAAAATCTCTCTGTTCACAGTTACCAAATTACTTGGCGGTGAGTGAAAACGAGCACACCATAAGTATGGGCTTAAGCAGGGAGAGAATATTACTCATTTCAATAATTTATGAGCTCTACAAAGTAAGGTCATGAGGGTTAAAAAGAGAGACCATCTAAAATGACACATATCAGTACTAACGAGTCTAGGAAATCCACCTCAGGGGAGCAAGAGAACAAAGGTGAAGTTCTGAGAAATAACTTGGTCCCTTGTTCTAAGGAGCTCTACAAATCAGGCCAAGAGCCTTATAACAGCAACTCGAAACCTGGTTGGAATTTGTAACTACAGTTGACGGCGCAAATAGGCCTACGTCTTTTTGTCCTTGCTCTCTGTGTCAGTGGCAGCCATCTTGCTCTAGCCATTGCAAGAGACCAACAATTAATGCAGTGACCAGTTTGGAAAGTTAAGGGTAAGCTTGCTCTAAACAGCAGTCTTGTGACCTCTCTCTTAAGGAGCGTGGCCCAAATGGAACAATTCCTCGCATTTTACCTTTAATAATTCCTCTCGTGCCAGAAGGTGGGAGTTGGGGTTTTGAATTTTTTCCAAACCCTCCATTATGCCAATGGACTTCCATATGCTGGGAGATTCCTGTTTCTTATGAAGGTTGGGGGAAGAGAGAGCTCTTCCTTCCACATGTTTTGGGTGCCCTCAATAGTGCAAATGTGAGTGCTGTTATCATGGCCAACACCAAGGATTAATCAGTGACCTCCAGAGGTAAGAGCATGAGTTTCTGCAACTTGGGCTAAAGAAACAGTCTGTCTAGAGAAGCCCTGTAGCAGACTGACAAGCTGTGTGGATGGGGCAGAGAGAAGGATGCACAACACACATTGAGCAGCGGGTGACTCGTGCATTCTGGCTCAAGGGATTCGACCAGTTCGCTTTGCATTGGATTGCAGTGTCCCAGCATTACCGTTTCTCGTTTGGGCGTGTAGCTGCTGCTGTTTACACCGCAGAATGCTGTATTGTGGTTGCTACAGAACGTCTGCCAGCGGTTTAATTTGGGACTGATGATGACCTCAAGCTGAACACAGATCCAGACCTTCTCTCTCAACGTAGCAGTTTCCTAGATCTAAAACAATGCGTTTTTGATGGATGTGACTAATAGACAACTGGAGCTCAGAGGGCTCTAATGTAGAACATCTGTAAAATCCTAAAATCCCATGTGCTGCTTTACAAGAGAAAGACAAGGTGGGTGAAATCATATTTTTTTTATTGGATCAACTTCAGAAGCTGTTACCTCACCCTTCTTGTCTCTAATATCCTGGGACCTACCCGGCTACAACACCATTGCGTACTGCTTTACAATAGAAACACATTGTAGAAATGCAGAATGTCAGCGAAGGTTTGTGGGTGGTTTATTTCCATCCTGCCAATAGGATGCAGCATGCCAGTCATTTCATTATTAGTGCACAGGTATAGTTGCATTTTACCAGGGCACAAAGGGGGCTGTCTATGTAATCCCAGTTTATACACACAGTTTATACACACGCACAGTAGTGTGTTCAATACTAAATCAGGTACCCCAACTCCCATGACTTCAGTGGGAGTCGCAACCATGCATGTGGGGTGGGCAGGTAGCCCTTGGTAAGCAGCTGGAGAATAAATATAAGAAAACTTTTACAAAGTTGACAGGAAGGAGACATGTCACGGTCTTGTATTTATTATTCTGGACACAATTTTTCCTATCAGCAAAAGTGCTAGGGGTGTAGATAGGAAACCCTCTGAACAGAATTTGACATAATTTAATATTTGACTCACTGGAACAATTGACTCAATGTTATGTTTGAGCAGAGAGTTCAATATAAAGTGTTTCTTTGTATTGACTCAATTTCAGTATATTTCAATTATATGATGGTCTTGCCTTGTATTTCAACTATTATAAAACTGGTCACCTTTGTGATATTTTAAAAATCATTTTATAAATTATCCAAACCCAGAATGTTGTCCAGGGTGCAATTTAGTATTATCATAATTTTTTGCTTTTCTCAGGCTAGACTAGACCGTGCAGCCAACATTACTGTAATGTTTTGGGTGGGATTGTGAGTTTCCATGCTTTAGTTTTAAAATAAAGCACAAAGAAGGTAAAACCAGCCGCTGTGAGATTTTATTGGGGTGGAGTTTTTTCCTATCTGATTCACATGCACAGCTGCAAATCACTGACACAGTGGCTCTCATATCAAGGCTTATGGTGCGTAGGGGACATGCTGATAAACAGGTTGCTGATGGAAAAGGATAGGGCTACAGTGGCTCTTTGAAATAGGTGTCGGTTTTTGTGTAATTGTGTCTGAGTGAATGGACTGGTGTTCTATTAGCAGCACATTTGCAATGACACATAGTGGTTATCAATCCATAGTGGGCCGGCACCTGAGCAATGAACATTTCTGGGAATGAGTCAATCAGTATCTTCTCTGGCGTGTGTAGCTGTGAGGGAAGCAGCTTGCTTATTGGTGCGGGCACGACGGGGGTGTGTGTGTGTGTGTGTGTGTCTGACAGGTGGACCTTCTAGACGCAGTTCTAGGCTCTGATGCTGGTTTGCTGGGTGGGTGCTTTTCAGAGGATCTCAGCACATCCCCAGGTCTCAGTATTCCTCACTCAACTGCTCTGGTCCTCAGTTTCCCCACCTGTAAAATGGCGGTATTAATACCTGCCTTATAGGGATGCTTCAGGACTTACTTAATTAATTTAAGGACATAACTGCAGCCCTTGAGGCCCTAGAAGGGCAAAGAATTATCTATTGTTTTAGCCATTTTTTCCTTCCAAATTAACTCTTTTCAATAGACTCCTTAAATATTTGTTTGCAGCATCCAAAGCAAAATGGCTTCACAGTAAAAGTTTTTTCATCTTGCCACAGCTCTTATTTCCGCACCTTCCCCTTATGTTTCTCTGTCACCGACTTTGTCCAGTTATTTTAATCCAAAGCAAGATCTCAGTCCCACGCTGGAGCTAAGCATGAGACCTGGTCTTGCTAACACTCGTATGCAGGCATCCAACCCAGGCTATGCGAGGCTTCTGCTGCTCACTGTGGTAATTCCCATCGCAGCATGACCAGGTTAGAGGAGTAACTTTTACTAGTTATTGATTTATAAACATGTGCATCTTACTGAATGGCAAGAAAGGCAAAAGCAGTTGGTGATAAAATGTTAATTATTCTGTGTCTCTGTAGAGAGGAAATTGGACCCTGATGTCCATGTTCAGCTAGTCAGCGATAAGCCACTATCTGTTAACAGCTGACAGTGAAAACTCAGTCTGTCTGGTTTTGGGATGCGGCTGTCTCTGGCCAAAGGCCTGGGATCTTGTGTGCATGTTGGTTTGTTTATATCGTTCATCCAGACGCACGCACAGAAAACGGGAAATGTGCCCACATGGAAAAACATATCTCCCCTGCAAACAAATGCCAGCCGTGGAGGGGGCTTGCTCCTCCTTCTCCCAAATGAACAGGCGGAGGTGCTTTCACTTGGTTTTCCATGTCAATTGTTAGTATTGGACGCCCAGCGAATGTGGCATCTGCCCCCGTTGGGTATGGTACAGCACCATGGTAGGGCCCTTTGTTGTATGAGTTATCTGATCTGGATGGCATGGCCTGGGTTATCACACAGTGAGCGCAGCAGGGTGAAGCTTCTGCTGTCACTCCATCAGGGTGTCCAAAGGAAAGCCAGGGAACAGTGCCGGTAATGACGTGACTGATTGCATTGACAGGCTGCAGTCAGAGCACCCGGCCTTCTCCTGCCCGGGGGCCATGCTGCCTTTCCTGCCATGAGAGCGCCTCTTCTCGGGAATTAGAACGCTGGGAATTAGAGCTGGGTGGGACTTTCTCCATTAACTGTCTTTTCGTTGGAAAATGCTGATTCGTCGAAAGCGAAACTTTTCCTGGGAATGTGTTGGTTTCGCTGACACTCTCCTTGGGAAGGTTTCTCAGGTCCAGGATGGGCTTTGGGAGGGAGGAGAAAGAAGGCGGGGGAGAGGCCCCCACCCTAGGATAGACTAGGGAGTGAGGGCTGGGGATAAAGAAGACCCAGGCCCAAGTCTCTTCTGTGCCTGATTCACACTAGGGACTGGAACCTGGTTTTCCCCATCCTAGATCGTTCCCCGCTCCCTCGCAGCTACTGGCTGTCCTGGGGTGGGTCCCTCCTCTCTCAGTTTCCATGGAAAACTTTGGAAGATCTCAGGGTTTGTCGCGGTGCAGAGCGGGAACCAATGTCAAAGTCTTGAACATTTTCATGGGATAGGAAATCTGTTTCCTGCCCACCTCCGCTGGGAACGGCGCTCGGCAGTGACGGGGTTATCAGCTGCAACAGCGTGTTCCTTTACATTATGGATGCTCTAGAAAACCTGCACATAAAGCCACTCAGTGACTATTGCCCAGCCCAGTGAAATCAGTCACAATGGCCTGTCTTCCTGGAGTTGTCTGTGACCCTAGGAGCACCCCAGTGCCGGAAGGCCAGGGGCTCCCTGGCCTGTAGCAGTGTGTGTCAGTGGGCCTGACTAGCTCGGTGTACTCCAACACGCTGTTGTCATGGTCTGGGGCTAAAAGGTGTCATGGAGGGTGTTGTATGCAAACTGGCAACATTGCGTGGCGTATCTATGGCGCCTATATAAGAAAAAGTCCCCCAAAATGGGACTGTCCTTTTAAAAACGGGACATCCTGTCACCCTACCTGTGGGGAGGAATCTACTCGGTGCAAAAGACTGGTTGGTGACATTAGGTTTTAGTCTTTCTTAGAAGAGTATTTTAATTTTGTTTGTTTGTAGCCATTTGTATCCCAGTTCCTCCCACCTGGTGTCTCTTAAATTGCTGGTCTGTGTTAATAAACCTCATCTTGTTTTATTACACAACCAGCTCAGTGCAGCGTGTCAAACTGGAGAGTACAATCCCCAGCCACTCTCAGAGGCTGGTGCTGGCTCTTTAAAGGAGCAGCAAACTTGACAATGTTTGTGACTGCTGCGGGGTGAGGCGCTAGAGGGGCTGCTGGGGTCACCCTGACAGGCGTACACAGGCTGGTGGAAGCCAGGGGCAGGGCATTGTGCTGTGAGCAAGCTGCTGGCATCAGAGCTCTGAACCAAAGTTGCACAGCACAGAAGCACCCCGGGCTACACAGCAGGCGGTGACACCACCCCTTCCTGGTCTGGGTGAACCCCAAAGCGTCACAGCCACTTGAGACCCTTACCAGAGGGACGTGTTCAGTAGACTCGCTTTGCTACGGTTCCTCACCTGGTTGGTTTAAAGGATTGGGCCTAGACTTTGCAGTTTGGAAATTAAAAAAATAAAGGTTTCCAATTTTAAGAGGTGGGTAAGGAAGGCCCAGGGCCGGCTCTAGGTTTTTTGCAGCCCCAAGCAAAAAATTTTTTGGCTGCCCCCCATCCCAGCCCTGGGCTCTCCCTCTCTCCCCACCCAACTGCACCCTCCTGACGCCCCAGCCCTGGGTCACTGGTAACTCGCTCCCAGGGCGGGTCATTCAGCAGGAATTTTAGATGTGCACAGAACACAGACAGGATTGGTTCCCATGTGGTTACAGAACTGCAGTAAAGTGGAACAATTTTCAGCTTGTGTGACTGGAGGATATCTGGATGCATATTATAAGACTGTCCTACATAAATGAGAAAAAGTTGAGGTGCCTTTATTATTCTTTTGTTCCATTCTTTGTTTCTATGGGGAATGCACTATCACGGTCTTCCTTTTAAACAAATAAAACTAAAACTTAAAAAAAAGCAATGGCTGTTGAAAATAGCAATTCCAGTCCTAATAACCACTGGGAAGCATTTCTTGCTCAATTTATTCTACTTTTTCTACAGCAAGTTACAGTGGATCAGTATATTTGATTTGGGAGAAATGAAGTAACAGCTGCCCAAACTGAGCTTGAGCACTCCTGAATTTTGAGGGTGTTCAAATCTGGAAGGCAGGTGCTGGATTCCCTTTCTGAATATTAGCTATATCTGGAAAGGAAAAGTCAATTTCTGCTTCCATGGCTCAGAAGTGGAAATCCTCCTACATGCCTGGTACTGTATCAAAAGCTGCCCAGGTGCAGAGCCTCCCCTCCCTTACTTTTCATTTTAAATTCTAGTGGGATCCACATACCTCCCTTGCTAGGCTTCAGATAGAGAGGTGCACCGTCCATTTAGTCCACCCAATTCTTTCTTTGGGGGAGAGCCCAGGGCTGGGGTGGCAGGAGGTGCGGATGGGGGCCAGAGCTGGGGCGGCTGGGGATGCGGGAAGAGCCCAGGACTGGGGCAGCAGGAGGTGCGGGTGGGGGGAGAGCCC
>NW_020664440.1:579950-626615 GCF_002925995.2 Terrapene triunguis
AGAGCCCAGGACTGGGGCAGCAGGAGGTGCGGGTGGGGGGAGAGCCCAGGACTGGGGCAGCAGGAGGGTGCAGGTGGGGGCCAGAGCTGGGGCAGCAGGGGGTGTGGGCGGGGGAGAGTCCAGGGCTGGGGCAACACAGGGGTGCGGGGGGAGCCCAGGGCGGGGGTGGGCGGCAGCAAAAAACCTAGAGCTGGCTCTGTTCCTACCATTCACAGCAAGCTGCAGATTTCAGTTCCATACTCCTTCCCCCACCCTTTTCTGTTGATAGTGGCCGAGGGAATGCTGGGAAATGTAGTTCTTTCCTTGCTCCAGGGCTGGCTCTATAGGCAGGGAGCTAACCAAGGAACTACAGCTCCCAGGGCGCCCTGTTGGTTCTCAGCTCCCAGGCTGGATTCTTGCGCCCCTTGCAAATCTGCCGCCCCAAGCAACTGCTTGCTTTGCTGGTGCCTAGAGCCGGCCCTGGGAGGGCCCTACATATATAGGGCCTGCTCCTGCAGTTACTTTCAGCAAATTCAGTGGGAGTTTTGGGTGAGCAAGGAATGCAAGATTGGGCCCAGGGAGAGGAAAACATTTTCTTGCTGAGCCTGACACTGCAGCACTAATGGACCAATCAACTGTCAGACTTCAGTGATTTAATTTGAAATCATTTTATTTGGCTGTTGTCTGCCTTCATCCATGGAGCTTTTTCAGTTCCTTGTGGAAAAGAGCAAAATATACAATCATCACTTGATTTATTTGCTGATCCTCTTTCTTCAGAAATGCGTGCATTAAATAATGTGAGCAACAACGGTTAATTTGAATAAAATTGCATAATAGATAAGTGCATATACATACACACATACAGTATGTAAACTATCTAGAGCATTCTAGAGCATAAACAATGCAAAAGGTTGTCTTTTCAGTAATATTGGGAATGTGCATCGTTTGGGTAAATCACGTTTATTTACGGAAGCTTTTGAAAGGGATATTAACAGGAAGTTTAGGCCCATCATTTAGGTTTTTATGTAAAAGAAGGCAAAAAAAAAAAAAAAAGGTTTTACAAAACCTAGTAATGTAATAATGATAGAACTGTTGTCACTGATCAGTATTTTTTAATTCAGTGACAACTGTTTTTAATTTCTTTGGATTTAAACATTTCCTGCAGTGTTTACAATCCGAACAGTGCGGCCAGACTCCAGGGTCAGGGCCAGAACCTGACTAGAAACTTGTCTCCCACATTTTTCTAGGCCAAGCAGAGTGGCGGGTGAAATACAGACGGTATCTGTGGTGAAAGGAGCATCAGTTTTAACACCTTAACCGGTTGCCAGGTAACACAGGTGAGGATATTTGTGTTTGAAAATGATGCACTTTAAAACCTGCCAGTAAACCCTTAAATACTCACAGCATCATTTCAAATGTACAACCCCTTAGAGCTAGAGCCTGCAGTCCTTGCTCAGGGTGAACATCTGCCTCGCTCCCACCCTGTGTTGGGGGACAAATGCAGGGACTAGAGAGGAGGGAACCCTCTTCCACAGTATGGAACAGGGAGCGGGGAACCAGGCAACTGATTTGCGAGGGTTACTCTAGCAGTTGGGCTGTCATGGATTATGCCGAGATCGGTGGTGCTGGGCTGTGTGTGGACCCATTGGCCATCCCTCCGCCTCGCCCAATCTCCACCATGGAGCATGATGCTATGGAGCCTGGCTGCATAGTGCACAGGGGCATGTGGGGTCAACCTTGTGGAGCTGTACCCACTGTGCCGTTCGGCTCGGCTGTAGTTTGGCCCTTGTCTCTCCACAGGCAGGCACATTTCTTCTGGCATCCCTGGGGAACTTACCCCGAGTCCGAACGGCATGATTTGGCCCCTCCCTTCCTTTTTCCTGCCCTGCAGCCTCAATGAATCCCAGGATGCATTCATGCTTTACCATCACCCATAACCTAGATCCTTGGTCAAAATGTGACACACCACACGCCTCAGCCAACATGAGCCTACTCAACCATTCCACTGATAGGGATTTACAGACGCGCCCATGTTGATCTTGGCCCTCAGCTGATCCAGGCCCTGCTGGATTTTTTCATGCTATGGATTAAAAGGACACGGTTGCTATCAGTACTGCAGGTTTTCCTTTATGCAAGCGCTTAGCTCTTTTTGGTGGAATTCACTGCAGTGCCAGGAGCTGACGTATGGTCCTGTGCTCTGCTTATGGTGAGTGATTCGCCTGGAGCGTAACGGGTGCAGGCTGTCTGCACTGGGGTGAATTTCACCCTTAGAGGGGCCATGTTAGTTTGTTTCATTTCTTGGCCATATTTAATTAAGACACCGTAACCAGTGCTGTAAGCCCTGGGAGGAAAGCAATGTAGCCATCAGAAACCCGGCTCAGTTAGGTTTGGCTAATAACAGTGTTAGTCAAGTATCAGAGGGGTAGCATGTTAGTCTGGATCTGTAAAAAGCAACAAAGAGTCCTGACGAAGGGGTATTCACCCACGAAAGCTCACGCTCCAATATAGCTGTTAGTCTATAAGGTGCCACAGGACTCCATGTTAGTTAAGTTGATGCTACTTAGCAGGTGTAACACACTGTTCTTCACAGCCATGTGTAAAATGGTCCCAACTGCTCCCCTTTTGTGTCGGTGAGAAATTTCTCTCTAAAAAACCACAACACACTGATTGCCCAACAAGCTGACTGCCAAGCTGCGATTAGCAGAAAGGCTGGAGTAGCTATTGCATTGGCTCTATGCTGACCAGAGGCAATAGATTTTGGAAACAAACATTTGCTGCCAGAATAAGCAACAGTCTCTTGAGCTAGCAGAGCGTGGGGAGACCAGACAATGTGCTTGTGGGGGTTGCTTTCACTTTTTAAGAGAGATGTGCTGAATCCCCAGTGCGCATAGACTTGGCATGTGAAGCCGCTGGGGCTCACGCAGGGGATATTGGTTAATCATCTGATGCCTTTGTCACAGGCCATGGCCACTGACTGCTGCGATCAGACAGTCGGTATCCAAAGGCATTTTATCGGGGACACAGTGAACGATAAGAAGCCAAGATGCGCCCGAGCCAGAGGATTTTGCTCCAGATCGGAACATCCCCAAAGTTCAGGCATGGGGGGAGCTGAAGTTTGGTTAGGAGTGCGGCAGTTCTGACTGCAAAGGCGCCACCTTCCATGGCAACACACGCTGGCCTCTGCCACCATGAACACGAGAAGATACTCTGCATTCATGGCAAATGAGCGTGGCCGCTCTCCCCTTAACAGGCCTCCAGGGGAGAAGGATAACAAAGGAGCCATGACCAAGTATTTTGCAGTGATCCACATTTGCTCCTCAGTCACAAAAACTGGTGCAGGTCCCAGCTATGCTGTAGCACTAAGTCGAGCAGCTGCTAGGTCTGAGGGGCTCTGTACTGACCCCCCCACCCCACCTACACCAGCTGTCAAGTAATGCACCAGGAACACGCTTTTCAGAGCTGTTCAAGTAACAGGTGCCTAGCGGGTGGGAGGGGACCCAAAGCCCAACAATCTGGAGAGAAGAGTCAATGTGTCTGCCACTCTGACTCTCTCGGTATGAGCTTCTCTGGCTGCGCAGGGTGCAGTTTGATTAACACTAATGCTCAGAACTCCCAGTCTTTGCTTTAAGTGTCTAACATTAGCCTTAAACCCGGGTGGCCTCTGTGGTGCAGCCCAACGTGCTCCCTGCTATGTAGCTACGTCCTAGTTCGTTAACAGATTTTCAGTGTAACTTCAGGACCGATCCCGGGAAAGAGCTGTCCCAGCCTGTTTGGCAAGGCTGATTCAGTAACACGCAGATATGGGACTTGAGTTTCTCACAGCAGCTAAACATGGGAGTACTGCGAGGACACACAGCTTCTCTAAGGCTTAAATCTTACAGTCACCCTATAGCTCTCCCAGCTGGTCCCTGCGCGTCACCCAGGCCATTCCCAGCAATATGCAGGATCATCCCTTTAAGGTGTCACCTGCAGGTTTCCAGGAAGCCCTCCCAAGCTACAGTTGCTATCCTGTAGATTTCAGTACCAGCAGCCACCCGGTCTGAGATCATCTGGTATGATTACTTAGGAGGGTCTCCCAAACCTGTTGGAGAGCTGTCACTCCATAAATGCCTCTGTCTTGAGCATACGCTGTATCTCAAGGGGTTAACCAAGAGTTAATAGGGATGGATGTTAGCATGAACCCACAAGTTGAGGGGAGAATGACATCATCTGCTTCCACATCTCCTCATGTGTGTACTTCTACTGGTAAGTACCGCAGCTTTACCATTTAAATACCCTGTCCTGGACGGGAAAGCCCTTTTATGCATTTCTACTGGAGCAAGCATTAGTAACAGTAAGTAGCCCCAAGGACATGGCTGTAAATGTCCACCACATACAAAGCTGTCAGTGTGTAGGTATTAGCGCCAGCTTGATATGATCCTCCATTTAGGTTTGGCAGATGCTACACTACTTTCTCTTCCCCAGTTAGCGTTGATGTTCTTCTCAAGTTCTCTTTTACTTTAATAAATTCTGGTGCATGTTCTTCATGCTTCTCTTGTCCTCTCTCCAGCTAGAAGAAAGACCAGTGAATGTTATTTGTATGCTAGAGAATAGCAGTGCAATCCATTCACTACATTGTGGCAGGTTTCATACTTAATTACTATTGGCCGGATTCTGTAGCTCTTACTCACACTGAGTAGCATCTTGTTCTGCTATTAGTCCCGTTGGTTTCAGTGGAGCTATTTACAGAGTAAGGTACTACTTAATGTGAGTAAGGGTAGCAAATCTGTCCCTACATAAATAAACAATGGATAATTATAAACTATTATTTTAATTTAGTTATTAGATCTGGAACAGCTAAAGATTTCAATTGTATGTAGTTTGAGAAACTAGACAGTAAAATCAGAATGAAATTCACTCAGTTGCCTGGGCTGGCAGCAGGTCTGAAGGGAGGACCTGGTTCCTGCCAGGCACAGGTGTATGGAATGCTATAGAGTGGGCCTGGCCAGCAAACAAAAATACCGTTTTGTGACAAATGTCATGGTGTTGCCATTAGGTTTCGTTCTGCACCAGAACAGACTGAGACCTTTCGAAATTTTACACCCCGAAATTGAGAGCGAGCGAGACAGAGACTAGCCAAGAGCCCAGTGGTTAGGGCGTGCACCTGGGATGTGAGAGGCTGCATCAGGCAGAGCCAGGACCAGAACCTGGCTCCGCATGGCCTAGGTAATAACCCTAACCACTGGATTACTGGCTATTCCCAGGTGGGTCTCCCTCTCTCTGGGTTTGACCAGAAATTCCATCCTGGACCCGAGAAACCTTCCCAGCAAAAGCTTTGCCCATCCCAATACTTTCCCGGGGAAGGTTTTGGTTTTGAGCGATTGGCATTTTCTGGTGAAAAAATGTTGTGTCAACAATTTCCGGCAGTCTCTGGGGGGTGTTTTGCCAGAGGCTGCCCACTGGGGACAGGATGCCTTGGAGTGCCACTACTCAGCCACTGTAGTTCGCACTCGGGGTAGGAATAAGGCCATGGCTCAGTTCTGATGGAGAGCAAACCCTCTCTTTGGACTTGGCTCCATTTTAAGCACCTTCCAGCCCTTGTGCGGGGCACTTCATATAACATTGGGAGTGATTTAAAATTCAGTTTCTACCTGATCCAGCCTCTGCTGTCGCTTCAGGAGCTCTTGTTCAAATGGAGACTGCAATTTCTTTGCCTCTTCTTCTTCCTTTTTCTGCCGGAGCAGCTGATTTCGGCGTCGGTGCTCAAGCACTCGCTGGAGCTCTGGCTTGCTCTCCACGCCCAAGCCTCTGTGAACAGAACGCAGAGTATCTCTGAGCTGGAGCCCTTTCTGCCTTCAGCCCAGAATCTCATTGCCGTTAGACGTGTGCGGAGCCTGCTGGTTCAGAGAGCTGGGGCCCAGTCTTCAGATCCAAATAGGAACATTAAAGACCTGAGCCAAAGCCCATTGAAGTCAACAGAGAGACTCCCAACTGTTTCAGTGGGTACTGGATGTGGTTCTAAATGGCCCTTCCTCACCCAGCTGAATAATGACGCAAGGCCTGGTGCCAAAATCGAAATACATCACAGTAAATAAAATGGAAACTCACTTATTCCTGGGGTGGAGCTTATCCACTCCCCGAAACGACATGCAAAACCCAAGCAACGTTCAAATAACATAATGAAGATTTTACACTTTAGCTATAGGTTAATGAAGTTTATTGGCTGGGAACATGTAGCGATTTGTATCTGCTCTTAACTCATTAATGCATTAATAGGGGATGTGTAACATGCAGCGGTGCATACTGGAGTGCAGGGCATGCTGGGAAATGTGTGCTGTTTACAGTGAGTGGCTGGGAGTCATGGGCATAGAAAGCTAGCCAGACCTGGTGCCCCTGGTCCATTGCCACCGTCAAGTTCTGTGAGTTGGGGGAAGTGGGACAGTCTGGAGTGGCCTTTCTTATTAATTTGTAGCTAATTCTAAAACAGGATCATGTGTAAGGCTGTGAGTCTGTCACGGAGGTCTCGGATTCTGTGACTTTCTGGGACCTCCGTGATTTCTGCGGTGGCCGGTGCGGCTGGCTCCGGGCCTGTCCAAATATCTCGGGCAGCCCCTGGGCCAGCTGCACCGGCTGCTGCTGAGGCAATCTCAGGCCACCGCCCCCTTCGTCCCCCAGTAGCAGAAGCAGAGGTCTCTGCCACTGCGCCCCCCCAGCCCAGCAGCAGCGGGGTCCCTGGCAGCCACCGCCTGGCCCCCCTCTCCCCAGCACCTGCGGGGGTCCTGGGCCAAGCGCTGCCCCCCCAGAGCATCTGAGGTGCCCCCGGTCCCCCCCAGATCAACCATAGCGCTCCCAAGCCACTCCCTGCCCCAGAGCACCCGTGGCACCCCCAGGCCACCCACTGCCTTAGAACACCCAAGATTTAGTCAGGGGTATATAGTACAAGTCATGGACAGATCACCGGCCGTGCATTTTTGGTTACTGCCTGTGACCTGTCCATGACTTTTACTAAAAATACCCGTGACTAAAACGTAGCTGTAATCATGTGTAACTTTATGGGGCTGTTTAAGTGCCTGAGTTTTTCTTTTTTACCAGCAGGGGGAGTGAGTGACAGCAATTAGCCCTGCGGTTTACCTCTAAACCTCAAGCAGATTATTTCCTCGCTGTATCTAGTCTAGGTGCCCCTCCACTCGCTTTCTGGCTCTGCTGATTTTAGAGATGGAGCTAACATAGCGATGCTCCTGCCTGACCTAGAGCGTTTGGGCCTTTTGGCCAAAATCAAAGGCCCTTCTCCTGAACGCAGACGTTTCTGTCAGTAACTGAGGCAGTTTCATCCTTGGGATGTGTATTAATACAGCAGGGCTGGTCCGAGCAGCCGAGGTAGGCGACCTGATGGGCTCACTGGAAATGAGACATGTCTGGAGCTTTCACCTGTGTGTTAATGCATTGTGGGCACATGAGAGAAGGTCTTGAAGCAAATCCCTAGATTGAACACCACTGGGCTGTTCAAAATCCAGCCAGAGCTAGATTCCAATTTTGCAAATGCCTCCAACCTTCTTTATAATGGGCCACATGAACCCCTAAGACACAGGTCAGAAGTATTCATTATTAGTTGAGTCTCTATCTATAAAACACACCAAAACCACATTGAAATAACAAAGCCAAGCACTCCAAAGTCAGGAAACGCCAAAATTAAAACTGCCTGTGCGTATGCCTTAGGAGACAGTTGTCAATTACATGGGCACATACTGTTATTTTCATCTGGACCCCTGCCTCATTCCATGCACAGGGTGGATGGTGCACAGGCAGGCTTAATTGTGGCATTTCCTAACTTGTGAGGGCTTAGCTGTGCACGTTTAATGTTCTGTTAGCAGCGTTTTTGTGTGTGTAATTTCCTAGGTTTTAAAAAAAAGCAAACTGGCATCACAGTGACACTCATGTGGGTCATCAGCTGACACACACACACACACACACACCTTTGCCACTTGAGCCGCAACTGATAGCAATAGTAGGGTGTCTCTCTCTCGTACACACACGCACAGACAGACAAACGTTCTTTGCCAGTGGGTTTCACATCTGCCTGCTCCCCCACAAGCGTGACCACTTTGGCTGAAACTTTAAAAAAAAACAATTCAGCCTGAGCAGACAGCTGACATGGACAGTTTCAATCCTAATGGCCATCGGTACCTGAAACCAGGGTCTTAGAATGGGGAGTGTTGGGCAACCTGCTCCGGCTACAGAACAGAGTGAGCGAGAGGTTCAGGTGACCTGCCCAGGGCTGCATAGGGAGCTGGTGACAGAGAACCCAGCGTCCTCATGAGTCTAATGCCCCAAACACAAGACTACCTTTTCCCCTCTCTTTACACTACAGTGTGAGGGTCCCTACTCTTCTTCTAGGATTGGGGGAGGGTCTAAAATCATCCCCACCACAGAGAAGCTGAACCTGTCCCTTGTCAATATTAAAAATCCCTTTGATATAAATCACTTAAATCTGTTATAATCACTTCTGCCTCATTGTGACTCCATACCTGACAACATTTGCGAAGCTCGCTCAGCAATAAATTCATACGAACCGATACACTTATAGGGACACATCTACACTTGCTGAACTTTGAGAAGCAGAGACTTTGTTGAACTTTAGTCTGACTGTGCTAAATTATAAGACACTAACAGAAGAGCTGATTAAGAAGTGATCTCAGTGATACTGACACAGGATGGCCTCTTGTCCAGGGCAGTTGGAAAGTCGGTGTCCTTGGAGGACAATTTGGAATTGTACATTTTACTGAACTTCTAGAAGTAGTTGGAGACGTTTTATTTTTTAAGGGAGAGGAATCAAAAGCTTTACAGCTGTCCAGTATGGAGAAAGACTGATTATATTGTGATCTGCCACATTTCTGTAGGCTTGATCCAAACTCCATGTAAATCAATGCGCTTTGGATCAGCCTTTAAATCTGGACGAAATATTCTGAACACAGTTATATTAAACTGCAGGTACGAGGCACATTTTGTAAGATACAGGGCGTCACGTATTCTTCTGGAATGAGGATTTTCTTGGTCACTTTTCAGCTCTTAGACTCCACAAGGCCTGGTGTGGGAGACGTGGGGGGAGGGCAGGAAGGGGGACAACTGAAGTTTTGTGAAACCTAATTGGAGTTTAAAGAAAAGATGTCTGAGGTTCTCAAAAGAGAGAGCGAGCTTGTGGTAGTATAGGCTGCATTCTGGTGACATCTAGTGGGCTAAGTGGAAGTAACATAAGGCAGCACGCCCAGCGCTCTAACATCAAATTGCAGCTCACTTTTGCATTGATCAGTGAAAAGTTTAGCTAAACGAAGTGCATTCTCTGCTCTGCTCCCAGCGTGGTGTGCGCAGGTGACCTGTCCAAGTCCACATTATCACCTGTAATGTCAGGGTCAAGTCCAAGTCCAGGTTGTGTCAATATCAATGATGCCAATTTGCTTTCAGAAGGCTTGATTGTTAGCCAATTAAATACCTTGATTTGTCTCTTATGATTACTGCCGTCACTAATCAGTCTCGCTGCTGTTTATAACTAGCCGAGCAAATGGATATTATTATTATTTGATGATGTCAGATTTGCAAACAGTTCAGACGGTTAGGAAACATCCCACTGAGAGTCAGTAGAATTCACTCCTTGCTCAAAGGGCTCTGTACCAAATGTGCTTTTACCCAGCTGCTTTTGAAATCATCACTTTCCACATTACTGCGGGAATGCTGATGCACCTGTTGGGCCTGATTCCCTATTGCCATATTCCAGCTTTACACTGCTGTGTAACTCCATTGATTACAATACAGTTACACTGAAGTAACACACTGGAGAATGAGGCCCTTGAATGCTAGCTCAAGCTTTAAGCTAGCAGCAGTCTGCTTGTAGGGAAACAGGTGTCAGCATTTTCCCAGTGTGCAGGATCTTGCATTGATATGATCCGCGCTGTCAATAAACAGAGCAGTCCACCTTTCCCCAGCACAAAATTCACACCAAACACTCCAAGAGGCATAGAAGGGCTGTAAATCACGGCATTGCCTGGTGGGCAGGGGGAGTAAGACAGGAGGGGGGGATGTTTGTGGGACAGCACCTGCAGCTCCCACTGCCTTCTGTTGGAGTGGCTGGTGAGCGCTCTGCAGCTCTGAAAAGCAGGCCCGGCATTTAGGAACTCCCTAGCTTTTCCGAATGACCGAGCGATTCGTTTACAATCTGGGTCACAGCATGGCACAGAGACGCCGCCTCCCACCATAGCCTGTTTCACACCTTTTGCTATTTGCCCATAACAATAAAGAGTTTTACCACAAAAACCCAGCCTGCGGCTTTCTGACGAGTCACTCCTGAGCTGATGTGACACCAGAAACCACAGTCTCTCTCGTCCAGCCCAATGCAAAGGCAGCTGAAGAGGCGTTTGCATCTTTGCCTCACCTTTTGTGGTTCATAAGCAGCTCTCTGTGGAGCTCTTGGTGGCTTTTCGAGGCTTTTACAGGATTTAGGAGCTTCTTAGGTTTGATGAGATCCGGATTTCCATCTATGTAGTCTGGGTGAGACATGAAATTCCTAACCTCAGGACGCTCCCTCTGTATTTCTGAATACATAGACGCTGGAAGAGAAAAGAGAAGGCTCAGTATTGACAGGAACAAATTGAATTTGAGGGCAAAATCCAACAGGTACACCTTCCTTTCACCCCACCCCATCCCGTGTGTGTGTGTGCCCGTATGTATGTGTGTGTTTTAGTTGATGTACGTGTTTTTTAGTAGCAGCAGGTAGCCCCCAGTGAAGGGCCAGGATGCTTGGTGCTGTACAAACACAACAAAAAGAGGGTCCCTTTCCCAAAGAGCTTACAATCTAAGGGCTGGTCTACACCCAGCCGCTAGTTCGGCGGCTGGGGATCGAAGTTCCGGGTTCGACTTATCGCGTCTGGTCTGGACGCGATAAGTCGAACCAGGAAGTGCTCGCCGTCGACTGCGGTACTCCAGCTCGGCGAGAGGAGTACCGCGGAGTCGACGGGGAGCCTGCCTGCCGCGTGTGGACCGCGTCTGAACCGCGGTAAGTTCGAACTAAGGTATGTCGACTTCAGCTACGTTATTAACGTAGCTGAATTTGCATACCTTAGTTCGAATTGGGGGGTTAGTGTGGACCAGGCCTAAGTGTGTGTATGTGTGTGGCTTGGTGTGTGTGGGTGTCCGTGGGTGTGCATATATGTACCCATGCAAAAACTCATGCTGTTCGGAAAATCCCCATGATAGTGTGAATTTTATACAAATGAATTAGTCTACTTGTTAAACAGTGCCAGCCGCTCAGTTCACTGGCTACAGCATTTCATGATAATTGATTGATGAATGCAAGTCGCTACGCTGTAATCGTTTATGACAACGAAATAGGTCATAATAAAACAAAAGACAAACATTGGCCCAGATACTCCTGTGCGATGCAGCGGCTTTGCACTTTACTGCTAGTGCATCCAGACCCTAACGTGCTCAGCTCCAGGTGGACCCATGACGACAGGACATGACTCCATAAACTGCTCCAAAGAAATGGTCACAAGTTGAATGAAATGTATGAAATCTTCAACTTTCAGTGATACCCTGTTGGTTTACTGCTTTGTACCCAACCCTGTGCCCCAGAGCGTCAATATTACAGTTCACACATATAATACTTTTGCACATGTTAATATGTCAAAACATGTGCTTGTGATGTTGTAATTGACAGTATTTTGGATGTCAAACAAGCCTGCTGATGTTGTCCAAGGTTCAGTAATGCTGTTAAAAAAATTTTTTTTTATACAAAATGACCAAAACCACAGACTGAGAGATAAAGTACGCAAACTTTCAAGTGTCTTTTAGTGCAATGCACAGCCAGGCTGACGACGGTTGTGCCAGGCTGCATAAAGGCTG
The DNA here is from genome assembly GCF_002925995.2 of Terrapene triunguis. NCBI lineage: Eukaryota > Metazoa > Chordata > Testudines > Emydidae > Terrapene > Terrapene triunguis. Next base: position 591,801 of record NW_020664440.1, read on the forward strand.
CATGCATGCAGGAATTGAAGAGGCCTGTAAAGAGGAATTCATTCTTAATCACTCACTCACAACCACATGCGTGTACAGTTTGGAAATTTACAAATCAGTGCAGCGTAACCTCAGGAAGCAGGTGCATGCAGGCAGCACCACATCAGGAACTGTCTCTCTTTTACATTTGGGTCTGGGGAACAGCAGGGCAAACTGTTGTTTTGCAACATCTTTCTCTTCTCAGCTCTAAAATCCATTTGAAAGAGCAATCAATGGAAAGGCCAGCTAGGGCGCTTCTTCCGCAGTCAGTAAGTGGTCACCAAACTTAAAGTGGGTTGCTAGCAAATAAAATTGTGTAAGAACAAATACTGCTGAGGAAAATGACTCAGTTCTGAACAGCTTCCCATTGCATGTTAATGTGGCTAGAGCCCCAGCACTCTGGGAATGAAGAAAAACAAATCACAACCCATTACATCAGCGTAATTGGGGTGAAAAGTTCAGTACACATTTAAAGGCTGCTGGAATCCTGGGCCAATGATTTCTTATATCAAATTATTTTCCATTAGAATCATACATTACTATTGGCAGACGTGAAAGATGGCTGGGTGCAGCCGTTCAGTGACAAATGCCTGGCTGAGTCATATACTTCTAGGGCCAGATCCTCAGCTGGTGAAAAATCAGGCTTCAGTGGAGCTCACTGATTTGCAGCAGTGGAGGGGGGGAGTCGGTCAGGATACTTTTGGGTTTAATTTCTTTTGTTTCTTCCCTTTTCCAGAGGCAAACACCCCCCGAGCACCGCCTCACCGAAACACCCCCCCCGAGCACCATGCCACGCCGCCGAAACAAAAACAACAACAAAACCTCGAGCGCCACCCCGCCGAACCAAAAAAACCCACAAAAAAACAAAACCCTGAGCTCCCCCCGCCACCCCAAGATTGGCCGCCCCTTACAAGGTGCTGTCCCAAGCACGTGCTTGGTCGGCTGGTGCCTGGAGCCGGCCCTGGCTAGCACAGGCTATCATTGCCTGTCCACCCGAAAGTCGGGGCCCACCCAAATTTCCACTCCTAGCTATGCCACTGGTGGAGCCTCCCAGACGACAGGATAGTGGGCTAGATGGACCTTTAGTCTGACTCAGTCTGGCCGTTCTTATGTAAATCTTCATGGGTCCTTTGCCTGACACAGTTCAGGGTAGAGTATAGAAAGAAAAGTGAGAACGTGACAAGTGCCCGTGTTCCCTAAAACATGACTCGGCTTACCTGTGGGTTCAGGACCCAGGCATCTCCTCCATTGCACTCTACCAGACGGGCACCCTATGGCCAAATGACCTGAAATGCCTCTAGTGGAGCTCAGCCAAAGGGTTCAGGCCTGCATGTAACTAATATCAAAGCCATACGGCTATCAGCCTGCTTAGTATCATCATTTAGAGGGTTTGTGTTGTAACCCAAGCTCCCTCTCTGCAGCACTGGGCCTGTTTTTGCAAGGTTCAGTCATATGTCAGTGGGATCTGGCCCTGTGTAACTGCGGTCAATGGGAGGTGGTGGGGCAGTGCCTGCGGGCGAGAGCAGCGCGCGGAGCCTCCTGGCCCCCCCGCCTAGGAGCCGGACCTGCTGGCTGCTTCCGGGGTGCAGCGCAGAGTCAGGACAGGCCGGGAGCCTGCCTTAGCCCCGCTGTGCCACTGACCAGGAGCTGCCTGAGGTAAACCTGCCCAACCCCGCGCCCCACCAAACCCAGAACCCCCTCCTGCACCCTGAATCCCAGTCCCACCCCCCAGCCTGGAGCCCCCCTCCTGAACCCCAAACCCCTCATCCCCAGCCCCACCCCAGAGCCAGCACCCCCAGCCGGCACCTTCACCCCTTCCCACACCGCAACTCCCTGCCCCAGCCCAGACCCCCCTCCTGCACCCTGAACCCCTCATTTCTGGCCCACCTGGAGCCTACACCCCCAGTTAGAGTCCTGACCCCCAGCCCCTGCCCTAGCCCAGTGAAAGTGAGTGAGGGTGGGGGAGAGCTAGCCACTGAGGGAGGGGGGATGTAGTGAGTTGGGGCAGGTCTCAGGGCAGGGGCGGGGCTAGTGTGTTCGGTTTTCTGCGATTAGAAAGTTGGCAGCCCTACCAGCACCTATAAAAGCCATTGGCTTGCTGTTCACATACGTTCCCTTTCCTCATGTCTAGACATTTGAGGGTTTCTAGGGAAGGCACTTTTCCGGGTGAAAAAGGCCAGAGGGCATAGATCTGGGACAGGCCATGGACATTGGAGGGCGTTTGGTTTGGGCTCCGCATGTGGCACTTTCCTCCCCACCCAGGCAGAGCTGTGGAAGGAGTGGAGGCCTCAGTCCATTTCCTAGCAGGCAGAGACTCAGAGACGCCACTTGGCGCCCCGGAGGGCAGCTTCAGAGAGAGGTGAAGACAGGATAGCCCTGGAGGCTGAACGGCCTCTCCCGGGTACAGGGGGTCCCACAGGTCAGGCTGAAGCCCGCTGATGGAGCAGCAGGGGGGAGCTCTGGGTGCCCCGTCCGTACCTCAGACTGAAGCTCCTTGTCTTTGTGCCAGACAAGCAGAGAACAGAAGTTTTTCATGGGACCCATCTCAGAATCATTGACAAACAGAATTGGAAGGCCACCCTGGAAAGTGCTTCTCCTTTCTAGCTTGCAAAGAACACAAGAGAGAAGCCCAAAGCAAAAGGCTTGGAACCCAGATGACAACCTGACACCCGCATTTCCTGGCCTTGTCGTAATTCTCTCGCCTTTCTGCCTTAGTGGCAGTTCCCTTTTGTATTCCGGGGTGAAACTGGAGGCACAGAGACACCTGGCGTCCATGCGGCTCTGAGGGAGAAGGGCACAGGCTTTGTTATTAGTCTGAGAAGCCTCATGTAACATTTCAGTCCTTGAGAGGCGCTGCCTTCACTTTGTTTTTCCAGAGAAAGGAACAGAGTATTGTGGCTGAAAAGCCTCTGGGGTGGATTGGCCGCCTGCCTGGAGAGTTACCAGAGCCGGTCAAGTGGCCGGTGCATCTACCTGCGCCAGACAGAACAGACAGTGGCGTGGGGCTCTTTGGCTGTTGCTATGATACGTACAGGCAGGTACTGGGCCCTACTCCTGCTTGCCTCGATGGCTGAATGACCAGTGACCATTTAAGTTAGCAATGGGCCAAACCCAAACCCTTCCAGTCATGCCCTACCTGGTGGGGTGAGGTTTGGGTAGCAGAGGGCCAGGTTCCGAACCACCACTGGTTTTGGTTTTGCAGAATGTAAACCAGGCCTGGTTTAGGCCCAAATCATCAGCTGGTTTAATCTGCAAAGCCCCATCAAACCTGGAGCTGTGCAGACCTACACCGGTGGGGGACTGGGCCCCTAATGTTTACAGTCATAACACATTGCTAGAGTCCAGCTGGGCATAATCAAGCTCTAGAGTCAGGAACCAACTTATTTTAATAAAAACGTGAGATTTCTAAAGCACTGGATGCCAGGAAATGGTTAGGCCAGCTTTCTCTGCAGCAGATATTCATGCGCTCACCTCCTGCTGTTACACCTAGGCAGCATGCAGGTCAAACAGGGGAGAAATTGGGGTGAAATAGGAACCAAGCCCTCAAACTGAAGAGGAAGTGAGGAGTAAGAGGGGGAAAGCCATTTCCTTTTAAAGGAACAAGGTTAACACTCCTGGGGATAGGAGTGGTGGAAGGAGGAGTTCCCTTTGAAATGTTTACCAAGCCAAGGCAATGCCTAGGCCCAAAGAATAAGGGAGAAATTCTCTTCTCAGAGGCACAGAGTGCATATTCGGCAGCCTGACCTGTGCAGGTCTCACTGCTGAGCGGACCTTAAAGGAGAATCTTGCCTTAAATTTTGCATTTCAGACCACAGTTAAAGTCACTGCAGATCTCCAGTACTTGAAACAGGCATGCCAACAAGTTAGGTAAGTTTTAAGCAAATATTTACTCTGGTATCAATATAAAGGAAGTTTCTATAGCAACTTCTTGCTTCACTTAGGTTTTGTGCTGTGTCTAGCTTGCAGGACACCTCGTTCAAGAAAAATACAGTGAGCCTTTATCATATCACCTGTTTCAAAAGCAACGGGGAAGTTCTGCTTAATAAGCAATACACAGATATCTAGTATATGCACCATCATGTGTGACCCTGAATACCCAGCCGGGCCAGACGTTACAGGACACAGACTTTTCTTCTAAACCATACAGCTCACTTAGGGGAGGAGCTTGGTGACATTTCTCCCTCCTTATCTTTGAATGTTTGTATAGATCTAGGTTTGGATGGACAACTTTAGTGGGTTTGGCATAGTTATAGTTTCATTACTATCGAGTTTTACCACATATTTTAGTAGCAAGGGGCCCAAACCAGAACCTTTTATCTGAGCCCAAGTACTGCCCCAAACATTGGTTGTTACAATGGAATCCAGAGCTAAAATCACCACCAGATTTGAGGACCCGAAGCCAGGCTCCTTTCTGGTCCACCTCTGCATTTTACAGGAGGGGGTCAATGACCATTCTGCCCAGCCCAATGTGGAGCACTGATTGCCTCCCCTTAAAACAAGGATGGGAGAATGCTTTGGAAAAGCACTAGCTGGTGTTTGAAAAGCATGGTTTCTCTGGAGTGTTAGATAACTGCAAATGCATCGTCTGAAACGCTGCCACATCAGGAAAATTGTAGCTCCCCATACTTGTTAGTTTGCTAGACGCTGCCTTTGAGCCCCACGAAGCAAGACGTAGCTAAAATGTCAGGTCTCTATCTAATTGCCACGATCTATACTGAATTAATATCCCTGCACCCACCACAGACTGAGGTCTTTCAGCCGTGCCGCCCCTGCAGGCTGCTGTCTCTGACTGACATTACAGCATCAGTGGATAATTGTTTCTGGCCTTTTTTGGGCCCCTGTCAGCGGCCCGGTGTTCTGCAGACAGAACTGCATGTTTGCAAGGGTCACCAAAGTGTGTGAGGCCCCCACCTGGCCTGGGCAAAGAAGCAAAGTCCGAGTCCTGAACAATGCATGCCCTTCCTGCTGCTCAGCCTGACTGTGTCTGTTTTCAGCCAGGGCTTCCAGCCACACTTTAATAGCCAAGCCATTCCCAGTTTAGGCTGTTTTCAGTCCCAACCTGATGTGTGTTATGGAACACACTGTCAATCCGCTTTTGCTGGGGGCACTGAATGTGCTTTCAAACACTAGATTTAGAAAAGACGAAACCTACACTTGGATGGAATGATCCTCACTACAACTCCTGAATGGCAGCGCTGCTTGGAATGCAGGTAGTTTTGTGCAGACCTTCCCAATCTTCTGTTTTCATCCTCTCCTCCTGCCAGGCCCCATACGAACCTGGCCCTCCCTCTGACTAAGGAGGGATCTAAGCGTCCTCTGAACTCTACCAATCCCATTCTGGGATTTAAATTCTGAGTTCTAAATTAGCTGTTACCACTCAAGGAAGAGATTTTGGAGTCATTGTGGATGATGGGTCTCTGGAAACATCCACTCAGTGTGCAGAGGCAGCCAAAAAAGCAAACAGAATGTTAGGAACCATTAAGAAAAGGATAGAAAATAAGACAGAAAATATCATATTGCCTCTATATAAATCCACGGTGCGCCAAACTTTGAATACCGTGTCCTGTTCTGGTTGCCCCATCTCAAAAAGGATATAATGGAACCGGAAAAGGTTCAGAGAAGGGCAACAAAGATGATCCAGGGTATGGAATGGCTTCTGTACGAGCAGAAACTAAAAAGATTAGGGCTGTTTAGCTTGGACTGCTAAGGGAGGATATGATAGCAGTCTATGAAATCATGAATGGAGTGGAAAAGTGAATAGACACGTGTTATTTAACCTTTCCCACAATAAAAAAACCAGGGGTCACCCAATGAAATTAATAGGCAGCAGGTTTAATACAAACAAGAGGAATTACTTTTTGACACAACCCACAGTCAACCTGTGGAACTTATTGCCAGGGGATGATGTGATGGCCAAAGTATAACTGGGTTAAAAAAAGAACTAGAGAAGTTCATGCAGGACAGGTCCATCAATGGCTATTAGCCAAGCTGGTCAGGGATGCAACCCCATGCTCAGGCTGACCCTAAATCTCTGACTGCCAGGAGAGGAAGACAGGGTGGATCATTCCAACTGCCCTGTTCTGTATACTCCCCATGAAGCACCTGGCATTCACCACTGTCGGAAGACAGAACATAAGAACATAACCACAACCATACTGGGTCAGACCAAAGGTCCATCTAGCCCAGTATCCTGTCCTCCAACAGTGGCCAGTGCCAGGTGCCCCAGAGGGAATGAACAGAACAGGCAATCATCAAGTGATCCATCCCCTGTCGCTCATTCCCAGCTTCTGGCAAACAGAGGCTAGGGACACCATCCCTGCCCATCCTGGCTAATAGCCATTAATGGACCTATCCTGCATGAATTTATCTAGTTCTTTTTTTAACCCTGTTATAGTCTTGGCCTTCACAACATCCTCTGGCAAGGGGTTCCACAGGTTGACTGTGCGTTGTGTGAAAAAATACTTCCTTTTGATTGTTTTAAACCTGCTGCCTATAAGAACATAAAACAGGATACTGGGCTAGATGGACCATTGGTCTGACCCACTATGGCTGTTCTTATGTTCTTATTCTGAATACTATCCAGGCAGGGGTGATGGCTTCTGGAGTGGCATGATGCTCTCTCTTCCCTTGTGAGCTGGTCTTGCAGACACTAGCATCACTCTCTTTCAGGGTGAAGTTATATTTTCTGGACTGGGGTGGAAACCCAAACTCAGAGGGTGAATCGAGCTGTGAACCCCATCCCTGTATCTCATTTGCTTCTGCTCTTTGGGTCACAATGATGTCATTTCCCTACGAGACAGGAGATGCATGTCACAGAGAATGTATTTGGGGTCCTTCTACTTATCTCTAACTAGAAAGGATTCACTCTGGAAATGCCCCGTCTTGGAAAGTGGATCACTTTACGGCCTTGCACCATGACCACAGAACCATATATCCCCATACCTGGCAGAGACTTGCTATGCTGGTGCCTGGGGTGCTGTTATTAAAGGGCTCTAGCTGCCTTGTCTACTGGTCTGGATGCAGGAGAATAATCTCCAGGAATGTTAAGTGGATTAGCTCCCCGCTAAAGGGAAGTGAAAGTAATCACTCAGTGGCCAGGTGCAATGGCTGGTTACAGCTTGAGGCTGGGTCCAGCAGGTTTCTAAAAGGGATTGAGGGGGGAAAGTGACTAAAAACAAAAGCAAAGAAAGAAAGTAACTCAGGGCTATTAGGCTTCAGAAGCATTATTTCTGGGCTGAGGCTCCGCCCCAGCCCTCCTGGACCAGAGCTGTCCAGGGGAGACCCGAGGACTCAGCGCCTACCTGCTTTTTACAGATTTTACTCTGAAATTCTTTCCCTTTTGCTGATTGGCTGCCCGTTCCCTCCCTGACAGTCTCTCCTCTCCAGCATCACTCCGCCTGACTTGTGCTTCCCTTCTCAATTCCCCTTTAACTTTGCCCTGCCCCGCAGCTATAATCCTCTTCCCTCTGAACAACCCCCCCCCCCCAAAAGGAAAACAGGAAACCAACCCATCCACAACCTTCCCCCACTCCGCACGGCATTTACAAGCTGTCTCATTGTTCACTCTACTTGTATGGTAGGTCCCTTCCCTCCACCCTTTCTTTGGCTTCTCTATTTTGAGTGTTGCTCTCCAGGGCAGAGACTGCCTCTCGCTCTGTGTTTGACAAATAGAACAATAGCCCCCCCATCTTGCTTATCATAATACAAATAATAGGCTAACGGTTCCCTGGCAGTGTTAGTGAGCTCCGCAGACTCTTGGGCTTTGTGGCTGAAGCAGCACTATCCTTCAGAAGTCAGCAGCCCTTTAGAAATCCTTTCGTGGCCAACCTTGCAATATTCTTGATATAGAACTCTCAACCAGTGATGCTCACAAGCTCTGCTGGCTTCACTAACGAGTGGATTCCATTAACTGGGTGTCTGCTATTCTGCTGTTTTTATTCCAACTTAGAAAATTTAAAAAGAGCTGAAGCTAGAAATGTCAAAGTTAGCTGGTTTGGTTGATCTCATTGACACTTAAAAATCAATCACTATTTGAACAAAATAATTTCACAGATGTTTCAATGATTAATGTTGCCAACTGGGCCATCCTTGACTAATGCAACCTTACCTGGGATGACCTTAACAAATGCCCCCTTAACCTGGAAATATACCAATATAAATTATTTATATGTTTTCATAAAAATGTGTGGAAAAATTCTAATGCACACATGCAAAAAATGCTGACTTTCGAAAGGTATAACTTTAATGCTATTGAGCTTTTCCTCTTCAGAGTGCTTTGATTTTTAAGCTTCAGTGAGATCTACAAAACAAGCCAAGTTTGCAATTCCTAGTTTCTGATGGTTGAGTTATCTGAGTACTAATTTTCTGGCTAGAACATCTGGGGAAAAGGTTTTTGTTCATGACCGAATAATTGCAAAATGATTTCACTCAATCTTTCCACAAAAGTTCACCTTTGAGCAGAGACCAAGCATGGAAAATTTCAGCCCCAAAAGGAGTTTTTAAAATAAATTAGGAACAACTGAAAAAGGGGGCTTAGATGAAAGTTAGAAAATATCTACAACAGGTGGTATCTGTTAAATACAATAGTCCTACCTTAACTACAGTGGGTGCTGCAGTACACATGTATACTGGGTATAGGAAATATTCAAGGGCACCAAACAAACTCCTATTATCCCTCTTACAGGTTCTTGAAATACTGCTGCTGGATTTTCAGGGAGGACTGAATGTGCGTTGTATTTCATTATTTCATACTTTCTATATGTTATGTGATTGCTTCAGGACAAATTATATCAATAAAACGCTTTTCCTCCTCCTCCTCTTTCTCTCTGTTTATAGGTGATTGGGACACAGGGCACCAGTGTAAAACTAGAGGCCTGAAGCATGATTCTGGGGTTGGGGTCAGGACGCACATGGAGGGAGCATTAATGTTCATAGTTCTAGGAAACCCTGTTCCTGCTGGAGATTGGCCAGAAAGTCAAAACTTGACCAGGATTCCAGAAGCTTGGGTATAAATGTGGCTATTCAGGGCTCTTAAAATCACCGGCTGAATAGAGTGTTCTAACAATCCACCTCTCCTGAATGGTAATTTATGAATACAGCTCTAGGAAGTAACCCATTGCTTATTTGCATATCCTGTCTGTATCTTATTGTGATCAAAAAGAACAAATCTCAGTACAGTAACGGCAAAATAGCGAATGAGTGATGGTGGCTACTGAACTGGGTTGGTGTAGTATCAACACTTTTATAGGGTAGTGCATGAGTCATCTAAAAGCCACAACTCAATATACTGTATTGCAACGTGGCTTATCACAGCTAGTTGGAATGGTTCGGTTGTTGATTTGACACTATGAAATAACCTACATTATGCACTCCACATGCTCAGCTGCAGCACTGATGAGGTTACAGTCATTTCCAAGAATTTGCCATCACAGTGGTGTTCTAAACTCAAGCAGCGTTTTATCTGCCAAAGCACAAATATCAAACACAACACGTCTCCATGGCAACTCAAACTTGCACCAAGGTTCCAGTGCCCAAGCCAACTCCTGGTATAACTCTGGAGCTGCTACACTTAAAAAACCCCCCAAAAAACCCAAACCCCAAAATGCTGCATTCTGCAGAAATCAGATTAAAAACCCATCTGTATGGAGCAATTTTTGATGGGATCTGGGAGAGATGTTTAAAAAAATAGCAGCAGCTTTAATATCTTTTGAATAACAGATAAGTTAAGGCAGGGAGGAAACTAAGTATCAAGCAGCTATTTAAGGCTATATTCAAAGACACATCAAGATCTCTCTGTTAGCTTTAAAAAACCTCCATTACGATTAGGAATAGCCGACGTGGCCTTTTCTTGCACTGCGATACCATTGCACTTGCTAATTCATTTAGAAGTTCAATCTCCTTTGTTGCATCGAGGGAAAAAAGGATCTGGCAATGGCCATTTAACACTCACTGGGGGGATGGAAAATTCTGCAGCATTCTGAATGCCTTCTGCTCCCAAAGATGTCTGAAGTGTGATGCTTTGCCAAACGGCTACAAATGGTCGGTTCCCCAACCCGTGGAAATCTGGCTCTAACATGGCCAGAGGGTGGAAAGAGTTTGAGAAATCTCAGCTAGGTCTGTATTCATACACGAAAGGACTGATTTTGGCTAACCTGCCGAGCTGCTCAAATGAAGCTCTTTCTTTCAAGCTAGTACCACAGTTTGCAGTAGTGCTGGCAGGCCTTGACTGTGCACCACCAGCAAATGTCTGTGCCGCAGAAATGACATTGGGCATTTGGGTGAAATGGAACAATGTCATCATTCACATTGCCACCGTTAGGGCTTGTCACGGAGTCCCCGGGCGATGCTCTGGAACTGCTCCCCACAAAGCCAGTCAGGACTTTGGGGAGCCTCCTCTCCCTCGGAGCAGACCGTCTTCAGGGCAAGAAACTCACACGGCTTCACCTCCTGGGTCTCTCCTGGGAGCATTCAGCATATGCCCCTCCATGCGCTTCCCACAGCGAGTCCGCCCAGGTGGGGTCCTGGGGAAGCCAGAGGGTCCTCCCCCCCCACTTCGCAGTCAGACGTGACTCTCAGCCAGCCAGTAAAACAGAGGTTTTTAGACGACAGGAACACGGTCTAAAACAGAGCTTGTAGGTCCAGCAAACGGGACCCCTCCCCCAGGTCCATTCTGGGGCCCAGCGAGGCAGACCCCTGTCCGCCCTCCCTTCCAGTCCCCAGCCAGCTCCAAACTCCAACCCCCGTCCAGCCCCTCCTTCTCTGGGCTTTGTCTCTTTCCCAGGCCAGGAGGTCACCTGATCCCTTTGTCTCCAACACCTTCAGTTGGCACCTTTGCAGAGGAGGGGCCCAGGCCATCAGTTGCTAGGAGACAGAGTGTCGGGCATTTATGTACCCTGGCCCTTTGCTCTGCAGCAACCATACACCCTTATCCCACCACCTAGATACTTAAGAACTGCATAGGGGAAACTGAGGAAAACATTAAGAACAGTCCTACTTCGTCACAGGGCTGCATCAGATGTGTCAGCAGTGCTCCCTGATTTTAAGGAGTCTATAACCTGGCCGCCAAAATTCACCCCGGCTTAAACAAGAATCAGAACTTAGTGATATATCTGTATCAGTATAGTTTGTGCTGGAGGCTGGAATTTTACAGAGGTACACCCCCCGAGGCCCCAATTTAGCAAAGCACACACCTAACTTGAACACTGAAGTCAAAGGTGCACTACAACGCGTGGAGATGGAGGAAGAGGGTCACCAGGGGCTCAGGAGTGCAAGATGGGCAAGGCAGCTACCAGACAAACACAGTATATATAAAACTGGCCTCTGTGCATGCTGAATTCAGATCTCTTTCCTCCACTCTGCCTGCCGCATCACTCATTGCTAATGAAACAAATGGGAGTTAAGCACATGCTTAAAGTTAAGCACTTTAAGGTAGGCTGGAGCGTGTGTACACATGTCTACAGGCCCCACACTACCCTTTGTTGCATGAGCACTTCAAGGGTTTGTGTGTGTGCCTACGGCAGCACACATAGAAGTGCAGGCACCTCTTGGGGCCTTCACGTCTCTAAACGTGGATGTGACTGTTCAAAAGCGTAGCTCACAGTTTGCAGTTTGTTTGTTTAGAAGAGAGATGGCTGCAAATGCTCACTTGCCGCTGGTCAGTCCGAATTCCACAAGGAAATTTAAGGCATGAACCTAGAGCACCTTCAGGCTAACGTAAAAATAAATGGCATCCACATTGACAATACCATGGAACACAAGGGACCTGTTACCGGCTAGTATTTCAGTATCCACATATTAAAAATCCCTAAATCTTAATGGAAAGAGTCCCTGTTGACTGAAGGAGCCACCTGATATCTCAAAATCCACACACTACGTACTAGAAGTTCCACTTATCACCGTATAACATAAAGATTCCCAGGGAGATGCCAGGACAAAGCATAAGACTATAGTTTCAAGGGAGCCTTTGTGATGAATTAGGAACTTTAAAAACTCTGCACATTTTTTGAAGAAAATATGTGTTTTCCAGAAGTTTTAATGTGTGCATTTCGAACAGCAAGACCCAGCATTTCTGCTTCCTGCAGGCCCTTGACAATGCAACTGACACTACTCCGCTGAGCCAATTTGCAGGGGGTCTCGGATGAGTGCGGGAAGGCAATCTCTGGATCTGATCCGAAGGTGATTGTAATCAGTGGGGGAATTTCCACTGACTTCAGTGGACTTTGAATCTGGCACTATATATGGTGCTAGATGTGGTGTGATGACACTTTATGTTATGCCATATGGATGTCCTAAAGAATGAATTAAGGCAAAGGGATTGTAAGCAAGACATGAGAAGTAATTCTTCTACTCTACTCTGTGCTGATTAGGCCTCATCTGGAGTACTGCGTGCAGTTCTGGGCTCCACATTTCAGGAAAGATGTGGACAAATTGGAGAGAGTCCAGAAAAGAGCGACAAAAATAATTAAAGGGCTAGAAAACATGACCTACAGGAAGATTGAAAAAATTGTGTTTGTTTAGTCCAGAGAAGAGAAGACAGAGAGGGGACATGATAATAGTTTTCAAGTACATAAAAGGTTGTTGCAAGGAGGAGGGAGAAAAATTGTTCTTAACCTCTGAGGATAGGACAAGAAGCAATGGGCTTAAATTGCAGAAAGGGCAGTTTAGGTTGAACATTAGGAAAAACTTCCTAACTATCAGGGTGGTTAAGCACTGGAATAAATTGCCCAGGGAGATTTTTAAGAGCAGGTTAGACAAACACCTGTCAGGGATGGTCTAGATAATATTTAGCCCTGCCATGAGTGCAGGGGACTGGATTAGATGACCTCTCGAGGTCCCTTCCAGTCCTATGATTCTACAATTCTATGAAAAGCGACAAAGAGTCCTGTGGCACCTTATAGACTAACAGAAGTATTGGAGCATAAGCTTTTGTGGGTGAATACAATTCTATGATTATCCTTCAGTTTGAATTTCTTGCCTCTTGGCAATTTATATCATAACCCTGCAGTTATTTAGATTATTTTTTTGCTACTTTACTAAAAAGAGATAAGATTGGAAATATTTAGGTGTAGGCTGTTCTGTATCCCAACATCCTGTACTCAAAGTCATACAAAGACACGAAAGATACAGTAACAAATCAACAGGAGGCTCTTTGTTGTGCTTTTAACCTGAGGTTACACTGGAGAAGTCATGCGAGTTTTGAATCCTTCTACCGTCCCTTTGACCCACGCTGCACAAGTAACGGTAACATGTCTCAGATCTCTGGAGGAGCCTTAGGTAACGTTTCCAACCATATCAAGGGAATCCAGAGATCGGTTGTTTTGTTTCCCAACATTGCTGACACGCACAATGACTTTGGTATAATCTGATGCTGTGGGAAAGGGACAGATATTTGTTTTGACTTTTGTTCCACAAACACAAAGGAAACGTTAATCTGTCATGAGTTTCTGTTTGCTAGAGTTCTCCTTGCTTTATAATTCCCATAGTAAGGTCTTTGGGGGAGATCTACAGAGTAAATTGTCACAGCTCCTCTGAGGTCAGTGATGCTATGCCAGGCTCTGCCCCTACATGTTCACAGAGCAGAGTTAGATTTGCAAAAAGATCCTGACTAGAGAGACACAATCTACGTGCTCCAGACACAGTTTCTCCTGGACATTACTCTGAAGACACAGACCAATAAAGCAGCCACATACTGGTCCCTGTTTTGTCACCGTAATGAGCAGCACAGCCAGTATTCTTTAGCCAGTGGGAATATGTGTCTTGCATGAAATTAATAAGAACCTAGCTTCCAAATAAGAAGCATTTTGAATGCTGACCTGGCCCGATCCTCTTGAATTCTCCAAACCCCAGGAAAATGAACTGATTTGGAAAGTTTTGTTCTATCCCCTGAGGTGTCAGTAGATTAAGAAAAGAGCCAAATGCAGAACTGTCTTGTTTATATGATCAAAAGTGAATGCATCCTAGAATCTACCAGAGATTCAGTGGTGTTTAGAAATGCCTTAGACAGATGCTTTTTAAGGATCAAAACCTACAATATGTGATTCAGAGCAGTAACCATTTTGAGTCTCATTATTAACAAGGATCATTTTAGGGACAAAACAACAACTTGATTCCCTTACATTAGCTTAGTGTCTGCAGTGGTGATGGACATTGCAATTAGCATCACAGAAAGCCCTATGATTGGCAGATGCTAATTATCTTAACGGTCAGAGCATCATTGGCATCATCATTATGATTTTCTTAACTGGCTGGGTTCTTAGTCTCTGCCGCGTAGGCAGCTTCTGGAATTTGCTGTGCATGGCGTTTGCTCTGGTTTGTCTGCATGCCATCCAGGGGAAACGGGGTCTAACCACAGACCTGGCAGACATTCCCCTCCTCATCACTCACCCTTGGGTTAGGCAGTCACATCTCTGAGGAGCAACAGGGCATGCTCCAAAAGGAAGACAAAAATCCTTTGTCCCCGTTTAATCTATAGTTTTAAATAATTAACCAAGCCTAATTCTGGTCATTATAATGCAATAGGACAAATGTAACCTGATGTGATCACCCTGGGAAATGATTCCTAACTCTCTGAATGAGAGCAGCAAATGCACACATTGCAGGTTCTCTAAGCTAAAATTCAGGGACAAAACAAAGAACAAAGGGCACAATGTCGGGAAGAGAAAGAAAACATGAATGGCATTACAAATGCAATAAGTTGTTTTTATGGGAAGGAAAGTTTTTTAAATTTATTTTACAGTTAAGATCCATGTGATTTCAGACCAGGTGCAGTGCGTGAATCTCTGTGCTATATGTCACTCTGGGTGTGGAAAGAAACTGTTCTCCACTAATTTATTAAGCTCATCTCATAGCAAAGGCAATCTCTCTAGGGACTGCTCGCAGAATAAGGTACTTCTCACCATGAATAAGGGTGGAAGAAAATGGCCTTTTGTGGTACAAACTGTTTCTGGGGGAAAGCAAAGAAACCTTGACAGCAGTGTCTGCTCACGTTTTTATACAGTGGCCACAGTACCTATTGTCACCTGGATTTTTAAAAGTGTTCCTGAAGCCGGGTTCAGGGATAAAGAACATACAAGGAACATTTCAGAGTGTCCTGCTCATCACAGGGCTGGTGGCTTCCCTGTCTTACTTATTAGCTCTGACATGGTGGCCCCATGGAGATGTATTCATAAATTAGAGACTGAAAAGATGGCTGGGTTGCCTAGTCCTTCCCTAGTGCCAGTGCAGGCCTGTTCCCTACAACATAGTTTGTTCTGCGCTCTGTCAAATTGCTCTAACCTGATAGATTGTTCTATGAATTTCGTGCTGGTGAAGGGTTCCAGGCCGACAGCCCTGGGGAATGGAGATCTCTGTTCATCCACAGAGCAAGTGCAGCACAGCCAGCAGTGGTGTGAGCTTTCCGGAGGGTCCCCGGGATTGTCAGCTTTGGGAGGTGGGTGCCCCTCCATGGGGAGCAGACCACACCCTTTACTTCCATGTAGGTCAACAGCTCTCAGTTGGTAACATCTTTGGGTTACCACTGATCTAAGCTAGATTGATCCAGCAACCTGTGGTGAAAGGCAAAGACTCCACAGCCCCTCCCACAGCCTGCCATTTCTGATCTGTAAATAGTCGGTGGCATTACTCTGGATTTACACCAGTGTTACTGAGAAAGAGACTCACCCTGCTACGTCCCCAAACAGCTGTGCAAGGAGTAACACACTGTTTCATGGCATCTAGGTGCTGGTTCTCACTAATAGTCCCATGTACCCACCCAGCACAACTCTTAGTGCCATTCTTGAAAATAGGGGGACAAATTCTGCTGTCACCTACACTGTTGCAAATTAAGTTAAAAGAAACTCAAAAGTAATGGAGTCCCTCTAGATTTACACCGGTGTAACTTAGCGTGGTCCAGTGCCTACTGAGAACCAGATGCTAGCATTGTCTGCTGAGAACATGAGCTGTCAGTAGTGATACCTTCACAAGGCGTTCAAATCCAAAAGGGTTGGACGTGACACCTGGGACTGCTCCAATCCTGCTCACTAGCTAATTTCTCAAGAACATAAGAATGGCCGTACTGGGTCAGACCAAAGGTCCAGCTAGCCCAGTATCCTGTCTGCCGACAGTGGCCAATGCCAGGTGCCCCAGAGGGAATGAACAGAACAGGGAATCACCAAATCTTCCAAGTGAAACAAACACTGGCTTATTTTTCAACAAACTGAGTTATAAGGTGTTTACAATTCATGCAAATTTGACTGTGTTTCAGCTAAGCTTGAAACTGCTTAAAAAGTTATCCCGGCAGCCAAAGCCCTGCTGTGGTGGCAGCAGGTGAAATCTGGTAAATTAGTTAACAATTGAGTTTAAAATGTCTCCGATTGTGACAGTTAAATACACATGACAGTCCTTGGAGTCCTGCCTCGATTAACAATTAACAAGCTGTCTCAGTGAAATGCCTTTCAGAAATGCCAAGCACTCGACACTTATAAAAACATGCCCTGGTATTCCATGGGAGTGGTCAAAACCATAATGTGACGGCAGGGTTTTGGGTCATTACTATTGAAATTTTTCATGGGCATAGAAGAATTCTCTCTCTAATGTACGTATTGCTAATTACTGCCAATGCAACCAGCTTAGTTATTTTTGTTAAGAAGTGACAGATGCCTAGAAATCCTACATTCACTACTAATATATCATCGCATATTTGCTCTCTGCTTTTGGCATACTCATAATAAAAAGATCCCATTGTCCCAATCACCAGAAAATGTTTGTAGGTAGCCCAAAGATATTTAAAAGAACACAGAGAAAAATCTCCAAAGTTAAACAGCAGGGATTTCATTAGCACGTATTCTTCCAGCATAATTCCCTTCCAAACAGAACATTTGAGTGACAGCACAGGATTGGTCACGGTATACACGGCGGTCTATGGGTCCGTTCGGAGAGGCGGAAGAAGCCTGTGAACTATAGAAGGTTTAAAGGAAAGAGATCTCAAAAGAGTTACATGACTTAAAACTAGCTGTAAAATTGTCCCTTAAATAAACTCAGATGTGCTGCAGAGTATTCCTATTAGGGAAACTCAGAGACAGCACAGCTCCAGGAGGGTTCATAAAATACTTCACCTTTGCTGCAGTCAAAGCCAACGCAGGGGAAGCGCAGGCAGAAGGTCGAATGGAAATTTCAAGTTAATCAAATGTCTGGTTCTGCCTGGGAGACTTTTGCCAGAGACACCTGTGCTTACCTGATTTGACCAGCATTGCTCTGTAGAGTCCAGTAGCTCCAGGTGGTACCCTCACCTGGTCCTCCACCCTCTGAGACATGAGAGCCAGGTCTCTGAGCTTCTCAGTATTGTGTAGTCTGAGTTAGCGTCTTCTCAGTGCAGTGCAGGTCTAAGTGTGCATGACTTTTTGGCTCTGTACTGCTAAGCTCTCTCACTTCTGTAAGATCTTTTCAGAGGGAGTGAGAATAAAGTCACGTGATCTGAGCTTGCTGGATAGCTGCTGCCCTCCCCTGCTGACAAGCACATTCTGCACTAACAAAACCATTCCGCTGGGCTCCTGTGATATTACATTACTATTGTGCGACTCGAGGGGAGCCGCCCACACCTTAGGGGAGCATTATTAACTCCTCTGCAGGAGTTTGGCAGCTCCACTCAGAAATGGCTTATTTGCAGTTAATTGCTCAGCGTGGGGACATTCTTCCTAAAGCAAGTGCTAGCTCCATGCTCAGGATGAGCTGATGCTTTTCAGGGGAGGAAAACAGCTTCACGTGTGACCAATGATCGAACAACCATTGAAGCAAGAACACTCACAGCAACCCACAGAATCACGGCCCAGGTTCCAGCAGCGATTGCTGCTCTGAAAGCTGCATTGCACACGCAGACAGTGACAACCAGACGGTCCAGAGATGGGCCCACACTCCCCACCGCCCGGGATAATCCACCGCAACGTGAATCTGGGGCAGCAGTGTTACTGTTCGAGTGATTATTGCTCCTATTCTGGTGGGGCCCAGAACGTGCTAGATCCTGGGCGAGCCCATAGGAAGAGGCAGTCCCTGCCCCTGCGAGCTTACAGTCTACAAGACAAAAAGGTACAGGTGTCACAAACCGCAGCAACATAAAGGTACCGACACCATGATTATGAGCAGGGATCGAACCCGGGACCGTTGGCCCCTAAACCACAACTTGCAGTAAATAAAAACTCTCTGGACTGGGAGAAAATAGGAGGCTGCGTGGTCGCTTAGCCCAGACACGCATGTTCACATGTGCCACGTCAGTGCATCACACAGACAAAAGGATCAGGGCCATACCAGGCATGCAGCCTGTTAACAGAGAGGGGGCGGGGGAAGGGCACGAGGGGATGAGTTCACAGGAGCATGGGGGTAAAGAACAGGATCATGGAGGGGGAAGGGAAGGGAGGAAGGGGAGAGTAGCATGACAAGCATGGAGGGGACGGGGACTGAGGCTGCCATGGGGGGGACTGTGAGGGGGAGGGAAGGAGAAGGTTTGGACAAACTGCTTAGCAGCAAGGAACCTCCAGTGGTGCCTGCATCTCTGGGTTCTTAGGGGGCATCCCCGCATCCCCCACAGGGCTTCACCCTCTTCAGCAGGTTCATGATGGGGGGGGCAAGTATACCCCGAGCTCCACGATCTCGTGGGATTTAGTCTCAGCAGGGGACACAAACACGTATCGGTGAGAGGGATGTGGGGGGTGAGAAACTTTCCGCCCCGAGAACGGTTCCTTTTGGGGTTTGGGGGAAAGTTCAGGCTGTGGGGGGGGGGGGGGAGGAGGCGCCCCTCTGCAAGACAACCCACCCAGCTGTCCGAGCTCCTCTCTGGTGCCCTGCGATCGCTGCGTTTCAATCGCAGCAGAGCTGCCAGCTGTGGGGGATTTTACTACCTGGAAAGAAACAGGGGAGCCAGGGCAGAGTTACCCGTTTTGCTGGCTGCCCTGTGTGACCCTGGCAGTGTGGGAAGCTGCATGTGGATTTCCTGCTGGCTGTAATATTGACTTACTAACTATGGAGCTGAAGAGTCAGGGGAAGGCGGCAGCCTGCTCGGGAGGGGACCGCAGCAGAGGGGCCATGCTGGAGCTGCGGTTCTCAGGGATGGGCTGGCTGGCTCAACCCGAATTCCTCCAGGGATTCTGGGGAGCTCTGCTACCCTTTTACAAGGTATCATGCGCACGTCCCGCCTCACCCGCTCAACTGCACTGGCTAGTGCAGATGAGGAACAAGACCATGGGCCCTGGGATATGCTAGGAATATGCTAGTCTAATGGCATTGGTGCAGCTAGACTGTGGCCTGGTACCCAGGTTGTGGCACGTCCCTCTGCGGGGGAGAGGGTTTCCTGCACCCTCTCCCCCACTTCTGCTGCTGCACAGAACCAGCCGGATGTTCCTATATGAAATACTGTGTTTCAGTAACACTCCTCCTACCTGAGTGAGGACCAGGATTGTGGCTGGCTGGAACCCATGTTCTGAGCTCCCTCCCCTGGCCCCCCCAGCCTGGCAGTGTTTGCTAGCAAGGGGTAGCCCCTGGAACACTGATTGTGCAGAACAATGGGCATTGCCCCGTTTGCCGTTCGAAGCACTCCGTTGCTTGGCTGAGCAGAACGCGCCATTCCCACCCCGGTGTGGCTCGCCCCAGACACTCACCTGAGCCGTTGACAACATGCTTCCCACTTCCGTTAGGAAACGTGGACTGAAGAGAATATTCTTTCTGTGAAAGAGAAGAGAGAGAAATGCGAGAGGTGACCTTTCTGTGTGCTCGGGGGGCCTGTCTCCATCGCCTCAGTCTGAGCCACCTCACCCACGCGACGAGCACCAGTCCCTCACACTCGCAGTCTGCACCTCACACTCTCTCACCTCAGCCTGCTCCCCCCAGCAGAGAGGGAGAGGGACTTGGCCGTCTTCTCAGCCGACCCAGGCATTAGGAAGGAGGAGGAATAATGTAGCAATGAGCTATCACCTCCTTTAGCCCTAGAGTCCAATTCATCACCTCTGCCATATGCCTTAGCTTCACCGGCCTAGGCCCTGAATTCATCATCAGTGGAAAGAGTCTGCCAATGGACTTGTCAATAGACTTTGAAGACAGTAGGGCCCCAGAGAGCAGGGGCATGAGTTTTCTTCTAAGCTACCCATGGCACAACCACGAACTGTAAAGCAGGCTACAAACAGAAAGCCAAGGATTTGGGGGAAATGCTGGACTTTAATATTACTGGGTGTAGTGGAGAAATTACCTGGTATGTATTTCAATACCTATACATGGTACCTATATACATGTGTGTGTGTGTGTGTGTGTGTGTGTGTGTGCTAAATTTGAAAAGAGCTGTTCTGACGTAGACAGAAGGACTCTCACTCTCTCGAACAAAGCCACGTCAGAAAAGTGAGTGCCCGCCATTTAAACAGCACAGTTACACAATTCACAATTAAAGCAAACCTCTCTTGGGTTCTCTGACCTCGGGCACTTCAGCAGAACTCCACATCCACAGTAATTGTTGCACAGCAGCAAAGACATACAGATACATTCAAACGGACAGTTCCAGAAGAACCTCAGGAAAACTGGCGAACCTTAAATGGATCAGAGCCATGCTAACTTTCAGCACAAGCAAGAAGTTCTAGAATGAAAGCTGAGAGTTGGGATGTCACAGACCTACTACGATCCATAGATGTCTGTCTGTCCAGCCAGGTATTACTGTTCTGTTACAATTCCTTTGACATTTATAACCTTCATAGTTTCATTTGCCGAGAAGTGGAACAAATAAGAGGAAATATTAAATTTTCTGTGTCGTTGCAAAGATGCCCCAGGATGGTTCATTTTCCTGACAAGGCAAATGTGCCCCGGGGGCTCTTACTTCCTCAAGATAATGACCGCAAATAAAGGCAGATATGAATAAGCTTGTATGAGAACAATGACCTAAAAAGCAGCCGGCCTGCTACACTGATAGGGCCGTATTATTTCCTCTGAAGCGGCAACACCACTTGGTGACAACCCGTAAAGTGGTACACACCCAAAGTTCCTGTCCCTGTCCCAAAAGTCCCTGTCCCAAAGTTCCACAGCAAGTCAGCTCCAACCCCGGAGTCCTCCTGGCCCTTGGTGTATTGTGCTAACCATCCGGCAACACGCCTTTCCTATTAAAATACTTGCAATACGTGGATCTAACATCAAGTATCAGGTTATTAATACAGGGTCACTGTCCTCAGGCTAGTCACCTCCATGATACAGCAGCACTTTGCTCAGGGTTATTTACAGAAATCTCCGGCTCTCTGTTTAAACTGCATACAGAGTCACAGCCCAAATGGAATTCTTCGCCCTCAGAATGGGCCTTCAAGTTTCTCTTGGATTCTCCTCTCAGTCCCATTATCCTGGCCACACTCAAGCTCCTAATTCACACGACTAGCTTTCTGTCCAAGAAGGGATGGGTGCAGCTGCTCTCTCCATATTGCTCTTGAACCAGCCAGTGGCTTTTGGTCAGCTCTGGATCAGCAAGCTCACGGGGGCCATATTAAGGGGAAAAGAGCGGGATTTAAACTTGCCTTCAGCTCCCAAGTGCCTTGTTGCTAGGACAGATGTGGGCCCATGAGGAAGCCTGTATCAGCTCAGCCTCAGATAACATTAGATAACTGGTAAAAATAGAAGAAATGAAATGCTGCTCTGTGTCTGATACACTCTCCCAGCCTCCCATGCCCATGCGTACGGCTCCCACACTCAGCCTCCTCTCTGCTGTGCAGCCTGTTTACTCTCTACTGTACACGTGTAGGGGTGTACAGGCTCTGTACGGCGATGGATGAGTCTTTCTGAGAGTAAAGAACTTCAGTGGAGCCAAAGGGGGCCATGGAGTTTCACAGCAAACCTGCTTTCCTAGGAGTTACTTGAGCTACGATTCATTTTGGCATCTAAATTAGTAAACAATTTCAACCTGTGCTCTTAAGTTTTCGGGGCTAACAAAAAGCCTTTGTATTTCTCCACGGCTCCCTGAAGGTTACTGTGCCAATGCAGCTGGTTGCTAGGTGATACTTATCTGGAGCGGCTCCTTCGGACAATGCATTTCATGGTTTGCAAATTCACCCAATATTACTGGCGAAGCTGAAATTCCTCTACTTGATACCCTGAGACAATGAAATCTGATGACAACTCATCCAGTATGTTATCAGCACTATTGGTTATTTTTCTTACTTCTTCTATCCATAGTCCTAAGCAGGCACCTAGTAGGCCATGTTCCTTATGCAGCAATTTTGTAGCTTAATGTTGTGACCCTGAGCTGTTCGGGTCTTGTAATTTCAGAGTGACTCATGGGAAAATGAAAACAAGTGTCTCAAAGAAAAGATGGGCTGTTCTCAGGCTGAAAGGAGAATGATCACTTCATAGAATATCAGGGTAGAAGGGACCTCAGGAGGTCATCCAGTCCAACCCCCTGCTCAAAGGGGAACCAATCCCCAGACAGATTTTTGCCCCAAATCCCTAAGTGGCCCCCTCAAGGATTGAACTCACAACTCTGGGTTTAGGAGGCCAATGCTCAAACCACTAAGCTATCCTTAATGCTTGGGGTATGGTTGTGCCTAGATGTCCCCACTGAGATCGGACCCGCATGGTGCTAGGTGCTGTACAAACAATTCCTGCCCCTAGAGAGCTTACAACTAATAGACAAGACAGAGCGGGGCGGGGCGGGGCGTGGGGTTGGAGGAAGGATTCTGATCTCCGTTTGTACAGCTGGAGAACTGCAGCACACACAGGGATGTCTGTCGCAGAGCCAGAAACCGAGTGATTGACGCAGATCTCCTGTGTCCCAGACCAGTTCCTTAAACACAGGACCAGTCTTCCCTCCCAGTGAGCTGACTTCTGGGGAACCAAGCGGACTCACTCCTCCTGAGGATCTGGCCTTAGGTTTTACTTAAATACGATCTCAGAGACTCAGTGCACTGAATACTGCGCCTATGGAGTAGATGAGGAACTATTATAAAATAAATGATGAATATTAACTCTCAAAAGCCATTAATTTGACAGGGTGGTGGGGGAAGGGATAGGGGCTGTTCCTAGGTGTGGGAGTTACAGAGGCTGTTTCCTGCGTTGATTTATTAGCTGGCGGAGTTAACTCATTATTGGGTTCTTTGTTGCTGCTGGGTGGTTGTCATTTGGCTAATTAATTGCTAGGGCACCTTGCGTGGCAGTTGTTCATTGCTATTTAAAACTACCTAACTGAATAATCAATACAGAAATTAGACGGGTCATCAGCAAGGCCAGACCCTCAGTTTCTCAAAGCTCTGGATGGCATGAAACTATCCTTCCCCACATGCATGGCAAGGGAACGAACCGACTGACCAGCTCTATTTCCTATTCAGCCAGGCGGTGACATTAGTGAACCATCACCGTGTATGCAAGCTCCAAAATAAACTGGGAACGGCTCAGGTCACTTTGAAAAGACTTCGCCTTCTGGCCCCTACGTGTCTTTAATAAACCTCATTTGAATCTCAGCCCACTGAGAACAGATTGCAGGAAGGTGGAGGTAATGTTGTGCACAGTCGTGTCTTTCAGAGTCCACAGGTGAAATCCTGACCCTGTTGAAGTCAATGGTAATTTTGCCTTTGACTTTAACTGAGCCTGGATTTCACTCCACATGCTGGAAGATCGTCTTCCAAAACCTGTCAAATATTTCCTCTCCTCAACAGATAAACAACAGGAGACAGATCCTCACCAGGCATAAATCAGTGTAGATCCATGGACGTCCAAGGCGTTATGCTGATTTTCACCAGCTGAGGATCTGGGGCTTGGTCAGCAATATCAAAGTCAAGGGCCTAGTGAAGTCATTCGCTCAGTATGGGGGTCTATATCTCCCTTAGAATACTGCCTCCCCCACCAAAACAAGAGAAAGAAAAGAGAAAGAATAGTGCCAACAATATGGGTGAGTTCCACTTGAGTCACTACACGGTCTGCAGCTCTCCTCAGCGGCTTCTTTCTAACCCTCAGGATGCAGTTAATTACCCACAAGTCGATCTTTTTCTGCTCCAGATGGGTGGAAGTGGGGAATGGGTGCCTCTGCCTGATCCAGCGGGATCTATGGACAGGTGCTGTAGGAATGGCCAGGAATTTGCTTTTCAAATCAAATCAGACACCCGGAGAAAACATTGCAGCGATGGGTTGAGAAATGTGCTTCGGCCATTTCCAGAAACTGGCGATGCTCCTGGGTAAATCCCTGCCAGAGGCAGCTAGAGCAGAATCTTGTCAAGGTTAGTAAAAGACGGTGGGACAACGCATTATTTTGTTAAAACGTAATTGATCTGTGACCGCTCCGAGACTTCCTGGACCGAGGGAGACAGTGTGACAGGAGGTGCCAGGACACCCATGACTCACCCGGTAACACTGTCTCAATGCCACGCTGCTCCAGGGGAAATAAACCATGACTGAATATTATATTGTTTGGAAAACGTGTCCTGACACATGATTTTCAGTCCTCCAGCGGGTCGGGGCAGGGGGATTGTGATGAATACAAATCTCTCTTCTACCCTTGCGTGAATCAGGAGTCACTCTATTGAAGGGAGTTATGCTGGTGTAAAAAGGTGGTGAGTGGAGGACCAGACCCACTGGCTTCAATGGGTTAACGCCAGGAGTATACCTCCCCGTTATGCTTATGACAGATTTTGGGTGGAGCAGTACGCATGGACTGGGGGTATGGAGCTTATCCGCACCCTGCGGGTAGGGTACAGGGCAGTGCTACAGCCTCTTACTTGCTGCTGTTTTGCCTTCAGGGCTGGAATGATGGTTTATTGTTCTTCCCTCTTTGTACAACACTAAGCCCAAGTGTGGCATGAATCAAGTCAGCCTCTGTGCACTCCTTCCCTCAAGGGGTTATAATCGCGGACCCTGTGGCCTTGGCCTGGCCCCATCCCAGCTCCACAGCACAGAAGAGGAGCAGAATCTTCTTGCACAACTGTGTGGCAGCCACTCACGCTTAGGCATCAGAGCACCTTCCACAGCCCGTATTCTGATGGTGAATTGCAGCACTGCTGTGGTGGGTGACGCCGCCTGATAGAACTCAAGGCAAACCCTGCAGGGCTGGTCTACACGACCACGCTAATCCCCCACGCATGTATCTATGCCGGCAAAACCGCATTCTAGATGCAGCTGTGCCGAGAGACAAGCGCGTCTGTCAGCTTGGCGGGTGTCATTCCGGGAGGTGGCGCAGCTTACGCTGCATCTGCAGTAGGGGGCTCTGCTTGTTCGGGCCAAGGCTCTGTGGTGTAGACAAGGCCTTAGGCAGGCAAGTGTCAGGTTGGTGCAGTGTGTAACGCTGGGGAGCAGGTCCCTAAGGCCAGGTTGCAGATTTGGAGACCTGCTTCTTTTGCTTTCTTTTCTTTAGAGAGAGAGACAAGGGAATGAGTTTGCCACATTAATCTATTTCCCCCAAAATAACCGTTACTAAATCTGCACACTCAACAAGGTCAGTAACTGCAACTGTGCTTAGAGAACTCACATCCCCACTGACTCTATTGGCATTATGGGGTCAGGTGGGTTTCCTCCTAGTCTGTTAATGGAGACAGGTCAGGAAAAAGGATGCAGAGTCTTTACTGGAAGGGCTCTCATACTGGGTGAAATTCACCCCGCTGCAGCCAGGGCTGAAACTGCAGGTGGGAGTGCTGGGCCCTGTGCTGAGGGTGAATTTCCCCTAGTTAGGACATGCATTCCTCATTGTGGAGAAAGACGAAGGCCCTGACGTGCTGAGGAACAAAAATGCTCTGAAACGACCTCGGAACGTCAAACGGCAACAGACCAGGAGTGACATGCAGGTCGAGCTACAAACAAAGAACTGCTTTGTTCCGGTGTCAAAACGGTAAACATGCCTAGCTGGACTGATCAGCAAAAAGTCACGTCCTGTGCTTAGCCGTATAACTGTGGACTCGGATCAGGGCTAAGCAGAAAGACACGGCTGCTAACGACACACCCCAAAGGGAAAAAACGCGGAGGTACACGCCCAATGTCAACATGTGTGCCACAGTGAGATTACAAAGGCTGCTGTGCATGGTAGGGGAGCTCAGCAGAGGATTTCTTCACATAACAATGGCTGAATTCTGCTGAGATTTACAATATTGCCAACCCCAAATGGTCAAAAATCATGACTCAGGCTCCAAAAAAATCATGAGATTGGCTTAAAAATCATTAGTATTTTTTTTAAATTGTTTTTTTATTTGCTTTCTGGTTTCTGAGTCTTTAGCTTACACTTGAGTCACATTTTTGATCTTTTCTCTACAACCCTGAGGGCTAGAAACTTACTACTTGTTTAAAGGAAAGCTGGAGTCTCGTGTGTAATCACTGGTCTCCAGGAGCTGGGGCTTTATGGAGAACCCACAATTATTGTGACACTCACGTAGGAACGGTTTAGAGATGGCAACACCAGATGGGCAGTTGGATGGGGAGGGGGGCAGTAAGTCAGAGCATAGGCCTTGTGCTATCCCAGAAGCATGCCATCACTGGAGATGGGCTGAAGGTTCCCTCTGAGAATTAGACAGTTAAATCATGGAAGTTTTGCAGAGCCTGCTCAGTTCAACAAAACTAAGTCAACTCACAGAACTGCAGGCTGGGAACTTGCTGCTTTATTTCACTGCATCACGCCAGAGTTGGGGGAAAGTCCCACTGCCTAAACAGGAAGCAAGGGACCGGCTGGAACCTGGCTCCATCCCATAATACCCTGGGTTACCCAGTTAACCTTATCATGGCCGCTTTCCTACAGGGATATGATGTCAGAGGAAAACAGCGATGTGTCAGGAGGAGAACACGAAGAGAAAGGGAAATGACCCAAAGCGGAAAACCTGATGGGGAAGAGTTTTCTTTGTTAGGTTCAGAACTAGCTAATCTAGAGGCAGGAAGGCCATGGTATGCTTAACAGATGAAATGAAAGGGACTGGGGGCCTCATCCTGTGAAGTTCTGAGCACCTCCTGCAAAGTGCTGAGTACTCTTAATCCTGATTGAAGTAAATGGGATCTAAGGGCTCTTAGCATCTTCCAGGCAGAGCCCTATATTCTCGTCAGTTTGTAGCTGCCTGCTTGCTGTGACATTTCAGGTGAAGCACTGTCAGCATCACACATGCCTTCGGGTGTGAGATCTAACCAGTGAACCTCAAACAGCCTGGAGTCATAATGCGCAGGAGCATAAGGCGTCACTAGCCTTCCTAGTCCGTTCTAAGAAGCTGCTCCAAGGATGGCTGAATTCCCCCGAGCTCCCTACATCCACAGGAGACGAAAAAATCCACCAGGCGTGAATCCAGCCAGGAAATTTCCCCATCGGTGGAGAGAGGGTCTCAAACACAACTGCTGTGGAAGGGGACACCAAGCACACACTTACGGTTTACATGGCAGAGCCTCAGCTGGCATAGACTGGCATCGCTCCAGTGACCTGTTTACACGCGCTGAGCCCTCCATTTTAAACTCCCCTTACCAGCTTACGTCCTGGAGTTGTTCTGTCCTTTAAAAGTTAGTTAAAATATAATAACGTGTATTTATCGAAAACGCGAATGCCCTCCCCTAGGACATGGATTTTCGTTTGTTACTTCCAGGAGTGGTGCTCCATCATTACACCACACTAGGCCGGCTATACTCCTGGGAGTGTACAAGTCTCTCTGCTAGGCTGCGGCATTGCATGTCGCAGAGAAAACTGGGAAAATGACTTATTTGATAAAGACTGGCCCGAGTGGGAATTTGCTCTTTTGTTGATATGGTTTTGTTTCATAGTCAGCATATACAGCACCAGCTCTGCTCCCGTGTGTTCTACAGTCCCCAAGTTTGGATCCTGCTCTCACATGGAGCCAGATCCCAAGGATTCCCCCACCTTTTCACCCTGAAACCACTGTATTTCCTGAGCTACTTCAGTTCTGAACGGCTTGACTGGGGAACTTCACCATAAATTAGGTGAAGCCAAAGCCAGGGGACCTCCATTAACTGGCTGGTAAGAGCAAACATCAATTAGCTTTCCTTCTTCTTCCTCTTCCTCCTACTTGTTAATTTCCATCTCTAGCCCGGTGAGCGAGAGTCCGCTCCAGGGACCCCACGCCTCTGCCAAAGCCCCTACCCAGCCCTCCTAGACAACATTTCGAACAAGTGATACTTGTCCTACACCTGGATAACATAACGCTAGCTTTCAGCAAAATTAATCCTCTCGGTAATCTTTACTTGTGTTCGTGTGTTGATTAAAGTTGCTAGATAAGCCAGCTGTCAACACAGGCACAATCCAAGTAGCAATAATGCAAATTTAATTGCTCTTTTATAAGTATGGTGTCAGATGGATTTAGGTCCATATCAAAGCCCTTATCTTATAGCATTAGAGTCATAGTATTATGTTGCCAGTGAAAATTGGAGTAAATGAGCTAGGAAAGGAATTGCTGCAATCAGCTCACGGTAACTAAGAAATATTAAGGTGTATAAAATGCCACCAAGTGAAAGAACATTTACAGCCTGGTTCTGAACTCACACACACAAGGTTTATACCAGTATAACCCCATTCACTTGACTGGAGTTTGCTCAAGATATTCTAATGTAAGTGAGATCGGAGAAAAGGTAATTAATTCCCATAAGTTGACATAGAGACTGTTTACACGGATGGCCAGTGAATGAACACATTGATTAATGAAAACCATGTTAGTGCTTCAAAAATAACCCTTAAAGGGAGGTCTGATGCATTGAAACAACACATTAGCCACAGGCACATCCAAGAGACACAGCAATTCCATCTGGTGAAACCATATCATATGAGACTTAGAAGCACACCAGCCAAATCCGAGGTGAACCTTGGTTATTTTAAACTGGAGACGCCCTCCCATTGCTGGCTCCCGTTGCCTTGTATGAGACCATGTGGCTGGGTGCTCTTAGCTACTAAGACGTTACCTGAAGCTGCTGCTCTGCTCTCACATCTTAATTCTGAATAGTTTGTCTATTATGCTCCCTCGCAGCAACTGGGGCCTGGTCCAAAGCCCACTGAAATCAGACCTTTGATGATGAGTGAAGTATTTCTGGGGGGGGGGGGGGGGGCGTTGCTCAGTGCACCAAACCCCTCGGGTGCTGGTAGTGTGCCAGCTGTACTGCGACTCAGAGGCGAGCGCGGCAGGTGCTTCAGCAGCTAGGTTACCTAGGGAGGTGGTGGAATCTCTTTCCTTAGAGGGTTTTAAGGCCCGGCTTGACAAAGCCCTGTCTGGGATGATTTAGTTGGGGATTGGTCCTGGTTTGAGCAGGGGGTTGAACTAGATGACCTCCTGAGGTCCCTTCGAACCCTGATATTCTGTGATTCTATGATTCTAGGCCTTGTCATTAATTATAACTCCAGATATTCTTGACATCCACATAGATCTCCAGTTTCTTTTGGAATCTTGCTATGTTCTTGGCCTCAATGACTTCCTGTGGCAGTGAGTTCCACCGTCTAATTATGCATTGTGTGAAAAAGTATTTCCTTTGATCAGTTTTGAATTTGCCACCTTTCAGTTCAATTAAATGTCTCTTAGTTCTTATGGTCTGAGACCAGGAGAAAAGAAACTCCTGATCTACGTCCTCTGCATCAGTCAGTATTTTATATACTTTTCTAAGGTAAATATTTCCAATCTTTTCACTCTTTCTTCAGAGGAGTTTTTCCACTCTCTTGCTCATTCTTGTCACCCTTCTCTGACCCCCCTCCAGTTCAGCAATGTCCTGTGGCAGATGGGCTGACCAGTACTGCACACACTATCCCAGCAAGGCTGCCTATTGATTTGTGTAAGGGCATAAACGATTTTCTGTATTAGTCTCCCTGTCATTCCTTATGTACCATAATATTGTATAGCAGAGGTCTGCATTGAGCTGTTCCCAATGATCATCAGGTCTCTTTCCTGGGGTGATACAGTTAATGTAGAACCCTGTCAGATGTACGAGCAGATTAATTTTTTCCCTTCCAATGTGCATTACTTTGCATGTGTTGACAATGAGCTTCATCTATCATGATGTTGCCCATTCTCCTGGCTTGTTCAGGTATTTCTGATGTTCCTGACACTCCTCTCTGGTCCTGAGAACCCTACATTTCTTTGTGTCATCTGCAAATTGTGCTTCCATTGAATCCCACTCTTTGCTTTTTGTTTCTGTCGTGCCAGGGCTACCACCTGCCTCTGTTCCTCCTTCACGAGGGCCCCTTTAAGAACTCACAATGATGCCAGTTGCCGTCTCAGCCCCAGATCCTTTAATTCACTCGTCAGCAACCTGGCAACATAATTGTGCAAAACAGAACTCAAAGAAGTCCCCAGACAAACACACAATCTTTCTGCAGCTCTAGGATCCACACAGTCTCTTCCCTTGCTTACTGGCAAGGATCCTGCCTCTGGCCATCTCAACCAAACCCGCTTCCTGCAGCTTCCAGCTGCCTTTTGTATTTGAAATACCTGATTCCCCTCAGGTGGGCTCATCCTGTAATCGGGGCTGGCTTAGCCCCAAGCTCTCCAGCCCAGGGGCAAGTCACTCTGTTACAGTCCCCTAGCAGCTGACAATGCTTTGCCTCTCACCCCATGATGACCTAGCTTCTTTTATGGTCTCTTGTGAGGGATCTTGTAAAAGGCATATTGGCAGTCTAAATAATGTCAGCCTATTCTCCTTTAACCATTACTACATTGACACATTCAAAGACTTCTAAAGGATTAGTGAGACATGATTTTCCTTCACAGAAACCAGGCTGGATAGATGCTATCAGATCATGATCTCCAGGTGTTTCATAATTCTATTTTTAACCATTGTTTCAACCAGTTTGCCAGGTACCGATGTATGGTTTACTGCCGTGTAATTCCCCAGACTACCCTCAAGCCTTTTTTTCAATATAGGTTCAACATACAATAGTACTTGGTCCTGCTAGTGAAGGCAGGGGGCTGGACTTGATGACCTTTCAAGGTCCCTTCCAGTTCTAGGAGATGGGATATCGCCATTAATTATTAATTATTATTATTTGCTACCATCCAGTCCTGTGGAACAGTCGCTGTTTTTAATGAGAGATTGCATATCTTCATCAGCAGCTCACCCGCTAATACTTAAGTTCTTTCAGAACTGTTGGATGGACCATGTGGGCTTAGTGGCTTAATGCTTTTTATAATGACCAGTTTGCCACCACACCTCTTCTTCTAACACCTCCCTCTCTGATAGTACCTCCTCTTTATTTCCAGAAAAGGGCATTAACCCAGGGAGGATGGAATATTGTGTTTCTATAGTAATGGGAATCCTTTAATGTACATAAGGAACAGGTTAATGGGAAATACACACACTGTCCTCCGAGCACAGAGCCGGGTTGTTTGATTTTGTATACCTGATCTCACCTTGGTTTCAATACACCATAAGCATTGCTGTTTTATGCCAATTCCCGTTGTCTGGCACTCATATGCATAGCTGGGTTTGTACAGCATCTGATTAGTTTTTTTAAGCAAAGCACAAAGATAATATTACCTCTATTCCCTGCCCATAACATAGTAGATTTCACTATCATATTGCAAAGTGCTTTCCAGTATATCAAATGATTGGTGTAACATTTCATTACTGATCTTCCGACCTTTACAAATCTGTCCTATTCCACCGGGGCTAAAGGTAGGCTCAGGGTTATAGTACTTCCGTGAGATTTAATTTCTGGCTGATGTCAGGAAAACGAACAGTGACCTAATGACTTTTCAACAACTGTAGCGAAAAATGGCAAGCTTACACAGTGAGGCCAGTCCCGAGATCTCATTACTGTACTATTATCACATTACTGCGGCTCACAGGCAGTGCTCAGAGACTATCAGACAGGTGGCCACTTTACTAGCTATTCAAGTAGAACGTTGCCAGTGCTTGGAATCGCCCTTCGTGTTATTTTATTCATAAATCAAGCACCCTTTGGTTTTTTTCCCTTGTGGCCTTTAACGCAAATGCCCACACTGACCTGAAATACCAAGAGGGCATGCTCATTGCTCACAGGACAGGCCTGGCCATCACACCATGAATCCACCCTATGAATTCATGGCCAAAGTCTGGATCGAGTACAAGTTACTCCATACTCATATTTAACACAGGGTGGCAGGACACTGCGCGGGTCCTTAATGAGTGCTGCCTGTACTGAGCTATTGGCGGGAGACTTGTCCCCACCGCACTTTCCTCCCTAAGGCTTTCTGTGGCCTCAGGGTGTGCGCTTTTCATTTCTGGAGGGAGGCCAGGGTTCAGGTTCGGATTAGGCCTGCCATGGAAGCAGATTTGGTGACTTCATCCCATTCCCCACGGACTCTCATTCGCATCCCAGCACCAGACAGGGCAGTCGGCTGCCACTGCACCAGAGAGATCCGAGCAGCTGGAAGAGGGAGTTGCAGGTCAGGATGGACCTGCATTGGAAAAGCAGGATGCCTGCTTCTAACCAGTGTGATGCTTCACTTTCAGGGACAATAAATGCATCAACATAAAAAAAAGAAAAGCACGTTTCCTTTACTTAGTGCGCTAGCGAATTGTCTCTGCATTATGCAAAGGGTGTGTTGTTGGACTGATTGGCCCACTGTCATATTATGATGCTGGTGTAGTGGACAGCAGGTATGGATTTAATTCAGTTTAGCTCCAGTCCAGTTGCTGGGTGTGTTCTTTGCAGTACAGACGCTCCCCGACTTACGCAAGCGTTCTGTTCCGGAACGCCTTGCGTAACTCAAATTTTGCGTAAGTCGGAAACGTATCTCCGACCATGACGCAATCCCCCCCCCCCCCCCAAAAAACAACAACTCCTATTTCTAGCTTACGGAACTTTTTCCATAAGTGCGGATTTGCGTAAGTCGGGTCTTACGTAACCTGGGGAACGTCTGTACTGTACCCACTTGTGTCTCTAGGCTGGGATCTGTTCCAAGCAGGGACTCCTGTCTCGCTGGTTCATTTGGATTTTACTCTTTGCACTGCTCTAGCTGCAAGTTCTGCACTAAGGAAATAACAATGGTTTTGCGGAGAGGGCCACACATTTTAAAACACTGATGAATCAGGCCCATTTTGCCGACTGCCCCGGAAAAATATAACTGCAAAGATAAAGAAGGGAAGCTAATAGCCTCAGGGCTCAATCCAAGTGGAAAAACCCACTAGTGAATTCAATGGGAGTTAGACTCGGCCCCAATAAATGTCCAATCTCAATGCTGCGTATTGAGTCTAAAAACAAACACTACAGAGACCAGTGAGATCAAGCGTAATGTGCTGCTTTTATACAGGTCTGAACAGCAGGCTGCCTGCGAATTACCCAAAGCAATGAATAGCCGGACACAGTGTAAAACACGACCCACAGCCCAGCCAATCAGTATGCAAGGACAATTTGGGAAGCATTAGCACTGACTGTCAAATCTGACACTCCAACACAAAGACCACAAGGAAAGTCTTGGTTGGGTGCCACCTAACACAAAACAAAGCACAACATTATGCCATGCAGTACACTATGCCAAAGGACCCCCCAAATCCTCACCTGCAATGGGTCACTTTTCATCTAGTCCCTTGTGGTGCGCTGCGTGTGTAACATGTGCACACCCACCCAGCCAAATTCTTGCACTGCCCTCAGTTGGCTACATTCACACCATTCAGCAGAACCTTGTTAACTGCTATTAGTGTCCCTTTCGTACCGGCCATGGAAACGCCGGGCCATTCAAGTTGCCTTGCTCTGCCCGAGTTTGTGTACTCTGTGCATTGCACCAGAGACATTGAATGAAGGATGCAAATGATATTCCTGGCTACACCGGGGGGTGTTGAGAGTTTACCTTGATGGCAGATACAAAAGGGGCCCAGAGAGATTCGAGGCTGTATTGCTGTCACACAGAGGAGAACATGGTAAGGAACACTACGGGGCCAAATAGAATTGGCTTTGCAACAAGTGACACTCATCACACAGGAACTTCACGAGTAACAATACCTAGCTCTGACATGCAGCTGGTGTTCATGCAGGGCCGGCTCCAGCGTTTTTGCCGCCCCAAGCGGCAAAAAACAAAACAAAAAAACAAACAAAAAAGCTGTGATCGGCGGCACTTCGGCGGCAGCTCTACCGCCGCTGCTTCATTCTTCGGCGGCAATTCAGCGGCAGGTTCTTCCCTCCGAGAGGGACTGAGGGACCTGCCGCCGAATTGCCGCCGAAGTGCCTCCCTTGGCCGCCCCAAGCACTGCCCGCCGCAAGCATGTGCTGGGGCCGGCCCTGGTAATCTTACCCACTATCTCTATTTATAGATAGGGGAAGTAGGGTGCTAAACGTTACCTGACTTGCTCATGGTCAGAGGACAGAGCTGCCAACAGAACCCAGCTCTTCTGATGCCCACTATGGCCCCCTTCCCACTTGACCTCACTGCCTCAGGCCTACAGGAGATGGGTCCTAGCAGAAAAAGCCAGCCTGTGTTTGGGCCAGTCTCAAAATTGGCTCTGTTCAGATGTTGGGTTCTGGTTCAGCCCATTAGGGAGAGGTGGTAACTGCAGAATTTGTATCCAGGCCTAGATGTCTGGCTCCCAGCCCCAACGTTTGGGTTGTTGGGGTTTCAGCGTAGGACTTGGACACATCACCACTGGCCTGGGAATGAAAACGGGGACAGTTCCTTAAAACCCAGGACAAAGCGTGCCCTGGGCAAACACACTGCCGCCCCCTGGTTCCCAGGGCTGGCTCTAGGTTTTTTGCCGCCCCAAGCAAAAAAAATTTTGGCTGCCCCCCGTCCCAGCCCTGGGCTCCTCGCCGCACCCCCCCCTGCCGCCCCAGCCCTGGGCTCTCCCCCGCCACCCGCACCTCCCTGCTGCCCTAGCCCTGGGCTCTCCTCCCCCCCCCCACACACCCTGCCACCCCAGCGCTGGGCTCCCCCTTACCCTCCTACCATTGCCCCCCACACACAC
>NW_020664440.1:626715-627345 GCF_002925995.2 Terrapene triunguis
CCCCCCCCACCCTGCACCCTCCTTCCGCCGCAGCCCTGGGTCACTGGTAACTCGCTCCCATGGCAGGTCATTCAGCAGGAATTTTGGATGTGCACAGAACACAGACAGGATTGGTTCCCATATGGTTACAGAACTGCAGTAAAGTGGAACAATTATCAGCTTGTGTGATTGGAGGATATCTGGATGCATATTATAAGACTGTCCTACATAAATGAGGAAAAGTTGAGGTGCCTTTATTATTCTTTTGTTCCATTCTTTCTTTCTATGGAGAATTTGCCAATGCAATATCACTGTCTTCCTTTTAAACAAACAAACAAACAAACGGCAATGGCTGCTGAAAATAGCAATTCCAGTCCTAATAACCACTGGGAAGCATTTCTTGCTCAATTTTATCCTACTTTTTCTACAGCAAGTTACAGTGGATCAGTATATTTGATTTGGGAGAAATGAAGTAACAGCCGCCCAAACTGAGCTTGAGCACTCCTGAATTTTGAGGTGTTCAAATCTGGAAGGCAGGTGCTGGGGCGGGGGCGCTGTGGCTCCGCGGGGGAGCACGCAGCATGTATGCAGCAGCGTGTCTGGTGCTGCGCGAAGCCAGACACACTGGTCTGAGTGGCACGGTAAGGGGGC
>NW_020664440.1:627745-767003 GCF_002925995.2 Terrapene triunguis
CTTTCCTGTTGGTAGTGGCCGAGGGAATGCTGGGAAATGTAGTTCTTTCCCTGCTCCAGGGCTGGCTCTATAGGCAGGGAGCTAACCAAGGAACTACAGCTCCCAGGGCCCCCTGTTGGTTCCATGCTGGATCCCTGCCGCCCCTGCAAATGGGCTGCCCCATGCACCTGCTTGCTTTGCTGGTGCCTAGAGCGGCCCCTGCTGGTTCCTGCAGCCCTTAGAGATGGAGAGCAGGGCTGGCCAGCGTCGCTGCTCGAGTGCGGCCTGGGCATTCCGGGGGTGGGCGTGTCACAGGCGGCAGGAGTAAGGAAAGGGCAAAAATGGCAGAGGGATCTCAAGAGGGCAACTGCCCGGAAGAGATATTCAGACTGAAGGGGTGTGTGTGTGTGTGTATGTATGTGTGTGTGTGTGGGGTGTGTGTGTGTGTGTGTGGGGTGTGTATGCGGGGGTACTGCTGGCCTGGCTGGGGCATACAGCTGCCCCGACGTACCAGTCCTTGAAAGGCTTTGCTTTCCCAGCCCTCTTGCTTCCCTGCACTCTTTTTGCCCCCCGTGTCCAAAGGGCTGCGAGCCGGCGCTCTGCTGGTGGCGTAGCTTAGCCCTCGGGTGGATGCTGGGAGCCGTCCCAGGCTGCAGCAGCATGTTGCACCCTCTTGTGTTTTCCTGTCCCACGTCACCAATTCCCTGAGGCGGGGAACGTGGCTCGAGCGACACATCCTGGCTGATCCTGTCTCAGCCCCCAGGTGGGCATGGCCGGGGTGGGTCTCCAGGCAGCCGGCCCCAGCTGGCTGTGCTGTGCAGAGGGAGGGAGCAGGATTTCGTAGCTGTACCCTGTCCAGCTAGGAGCACGGCGTGGGATTGCGGCATGGGTTCCTCTCCCCTGTCACTCACACATCCGCCCAGTGCCCAACCCAGCTCCTCGGGCCAGGCACTGATGTGGGCACAAACAAAAACCTTCTCATGTCTGAACTACCAAGACATATGGCTCCTAGACAGGCAGCCATGTGGGCGTGTCCTCCCATGCCCCTCCCCTTGCTGGTGTGTGGCACGCCCTCCCTCACCTGGCAAGCCACTCCTACAGGCCGTACATTCTGTGGGGCAGGCACCTCCCGCTGAATGTTTTCTGTGCAGCGCCTAGCACACTTGTGGTTGCCATAAAATAATGAATCATGATCTACATTGGAGTTTAATGGGGCCAGCGGGTTTTAGCATCACCTGTACTGAAGGAGACATTTTTAGATGTCAAGGTAGCCTTCCTAGCCGAGACATTAATGCTGAATAATTCTCTGCTGCTCTTTTACAAAGGACAATTGAAGGCTGTGGCAGACATTCAGGTCTGTCTTTGTGGCTCTATAATCAGCGAAATCAAAAACCTGGATCTGAATCAGCTGGACTATGGGCAAGTTTAGCTACTGCCGAGTGTCTGAGCTTCAAGACCCAGGCCCATCTCGAGTCTCTCTCTAGTCCCATGTTTGGCTAACGCTGATTTTAGAATGAAGTATGCTCACTGCAGCTCCTACATGACTTGGTACTTGTAGAAGTAATGTTGCAAAAGTGATAGATAGAAAGTCACTGGAAAACATGGAGAAGAACATAAGAATGGCCGTACTGGGTCAGAGTAAAGGTCCATCTAGACCAGTATCTTGTCTTTCAACAGCAGCCAGTGCCAGGTGCCCCAGAGGGAATGAACAGAACAGGCAATCGCCGAGTCATCCATCGTACGTCGTCCACTCCCAGCTTTCGACAGAGGAGACGCGTTAGAGATTGTTTGTGAACTTTGTGCCAGCGTTTTTATTGCTAGCTTAGCGGCTTGCCCCAGCATCCTTGGCCAACACTTCCCCTGTCCAGACTTCCATACAGTAGAAGCTGAGCAAATTGTTCACCTGACAGCCACAGTCCCACCCCAGAGGTGGCTGCATAGCAGTAGTTGGCTATGGAGCGATCACAGCAGTAAGAGCTCAAGGAGCCTGTGGGGATGACAGGACCCACAAGCACACACAAATTATTCTTCTTATTTTGCTACTTCCTGAAGTTTCCTTGACATGTGAGTGGCTCAATCCCAATGCAAACCCCAAGGAACAAAGCCGCAGCAGCAGCCCAGCAAAGACTTGAATCCGTTTTGATTTGGGCGTCAGCGAGCTGGCACAGATCTGTCAGCTGGTGCTTTTCCCGGGCAGTGATCGCTCTGGTCACTTTCCCACTAACGACTCCACCTGCCTCTCCTACTCCGCAGCTGAGCTTTTACGGGGCTTTGTCAGTCCCAAAGGAAACAGTTTTAGGAGAAAGAGCAAAAGAAAATACCCAGATTTTTCAGCAGCTCTGTTTTTTGTTGACTCCACACTGGGGAAGTAAATGGTTTCTGAGGCAGCGATGCTGAGCCCAGCTCCTCTGCACACCGGGGACACGAAATTCCCCTCTCCCACAGCTCCCGCGCTATACAGTGGAATTGTAGCAGCTCTGTTTGCATTTCAGACTCTCTTCTGGTGCCTTACCCTGCTGGGTGAATTTCACCCAGCAATAATACATTTGGGATTGTCTGCTTGAAAGAGCTAGATCAGTTAGACTGATTGTGCGTGTGTGTGTGTGTGTGTGTGTGTGCATGCACATGTGTGTGAATAATTGTGCAAAGAAGTCCTACAAGGAACTCTGTTCCGTGGGCCAGGGATCTGTCTAGAAATGCTTTCTGAAGCCTCCCTAACGCCGCAGGTGGCATTTGGCCAAAGTGTCAGCAGAATTCAGTCCCTTTAGTTCTATTCAAATGGTCTCTTAGGGCTGGAAGACAGCAGCTCTCTCTGGCTTCCTGCGCAGTGCGCTCAGCTGTACGTCAGGGCATTTTCTGTGGGCATGTCGGAGTGACATGAGCTTGTTCTCCTTCCTCGACTGCGGCTGCAGCGAAAGCCCTGTCAGCAAGCTGGGCTCTTTAATTACACTTGGGCTTTCTTTGCTTCACAAACCACTGAGCTGCTTTTCTTTTTTCTCCTGCTAACAAGGCTCAAAGCTCTCGGTTCCCACAAGAAATCTGGAAAGTAGCGAAGGGCCCAAGACTCATTGGTCAAGCCCAGATTTTGACACCCACCCCCAAAATTCAGGGTTGTTCAGAATAGAGGTTTGGTCTCGCTGATCTGGAGCAGCCAGGCATTTGGGTGTGGATCTGGTTTCGGAGTCTGAATGTCAACGACATTTGCCGGGCTGTGGCTATGGTGTTTGGCTCGGGCACATCTTTAATTACAAAAGGCAGAAGGTCCAGTGTCAGACTGTACATCTTAGCAGGGCAATCAACACTGCAGCTGGCACAAAAACCCCAGCATGTAGGGCTAACCCACTAGCTCCGTGGTAAGGAATACAGCTCTGAACTGGCCATTTTTTGCTGCCTATCAGAGCTGAAGTACCATAAAGAGCAGACCCCTGGGCAGAGCGCCCCTCCTGTCACTCTGCATTGACCCCTTTGGCTGACGTACTGCTGCTGATGGGAGCCAAAGGGCGGGAGCAAGCTGCAGATGAGGGCCTGGAGGGAAGGAAAGGCTGGGGAACCCCTTTCCACCAAGTAAAGCAAAAGGCATCACTTTTTGGCCACTGCAAACCATGATTGCTATTACTCAACAGCTCCCAACCTGTTAGCTCTGCGAGGCCAGGGCACTGCCTACGCCTTTGGGTACTCTGTGCAAAGGCACAAATGTGGCGCCTAGCTGACTGTGGCTGAAATTAGCCCACAGGGATAAGCATAAGATGAGGTGGGAAAGCCTTGGGGAATGAAATTGTCCCTCTGCCTGGCTCTAGTGCTGGAAGAAAGGCAGGCTCCTCCCGAGAGCGCTTTGGCTACAACCCAGCTTGGAAAGGCTGCCGGGGTCCGAAAGAGGACACAGGAGGAAGAGGAGAAGGGAGGGGATGTGGCATCATGAACCAGGCTGCAGGGATGCCTGTGGACAGAGCTGTGTGGACATTCAGACCACAAACAGCCACTGGATTCATCCCCCAGCTCACGCCAACCTTGCCAGGTGCCAGGGTGGACACACTGCCCATAGTCTCCCCAGCCCTACCAGCACTGCGTGGAGAGAGAGCGTGAGCGCTCATCTCTGCGTCAGAGCCAACCGCTCATCAACAAGCTCGCCAGTGCTAGGAGACACAAACAGGTGTCGCTTCAGCACCGGCCAGGCCAGTCGTTCTAGCGAAACTCTTCTGACGCCTGAACAGACGTGTTTATTATGGACAATAGCTATAAAAAAGAGCTAGGGACAATCCAAAAGTGTGGGTCCTTCCTGAGAACTCTGGCCTGGATGTCAGTGTCCCCGGCAATGCCTGGGGGCCCCCGGCCTTCACACCGCAACACAAGTCATTTCCATCAGTCATACCGCATCTCACACTGCATGCTTTTCTGGCCATAAGAGTAGAATTCTTTAAGGTCAATATAGCCTGTAAGCAGCCTTTGAAAAGCACACGGAGGGCAATTGTTCATCGGCTTACAGTGTCTCTCCCCCACAACCAGCATTTGCTGCCAACACCAGCGTTAAAACAGGGAGTCACCACTGAGCAGCTGTTTTTCTAACGGAGTCCTGTGGGAAGCTGTTCTTAGCCTGACGCTATTTCACATTTTTTATCAATGACCTGGAAGAAAACATAAAATCATCACTGATAAAGTTTGCTGATGACACACAAATTGGGAGAGTGATAAATAATGCAGAGGACAGGTCACTTGATACAGAGTTCTTGGCAAACTGGGTACAAGCGACAATATGCATTTTAATATGGCTAAATGTAAATGTATCCATCTAGGAACAAAGACTGAAGGTCACGCTTACAGGATGGGGGACTCTAGCCTGGGAAGCAGCGACTCTGACAGAGATTTGGGAGTCATGGTGGATAATCAGCTCTCAGTGCAATGCTGTGGCCGGAGGGCTAATGC
This sequence comes from Terrapene triunguis, assembly GCF_002925995.2. NCBI lineage: Eukaryota > Metazoa > Chordata > Testudines > Emydidae > Terrapene > Terrapene triunguis. Next base: position 632,645 of record NW_020664440.1, read on the forward strand.
GATCCTTGGATACATAGAGGGGAATCTCAGGTAGGAGCAGAGAGGTTATTTCACTCCTGTATTTGGCAGTGGTGGGCCCGCTGCTGGAATCCTGGGTCCAGTTCTGGTGCCCACAGTTCAAGAAGGAGGCTGATAAGTTGGAGAGGGCTCAGAGAAGAGCCAGGAGAATGATTAAAGGATTAGAAAACCTGCCTGATAGTGATAAACTCCATAGACTGAGCTCCGTGAGTCTAACAAAGAGAATGTGAAGGGGTGATTTGATCACAGCCTAGAAGGGATCAGAGGGAACAAATATTTAATCAATGAGCTCTTCAGGCTAGCGGCGAAAGGTCTAACTGGATCCAGTGGCTGGAAGTTGAAGCTAGACAAAGTCACACTGGAAATAAGGTGTTGGTTTGTCACAGTGAGGGTCATTAACCACTGGAACAATTGCTCAGGGGTCCTGGTGGATTCTCACATTTTGAAATCCAGATGGGCTGTTTCCCTAGATCTGCTCTAGGGGTCACTGCGGGGCCGGTCTCTGCCCTGTGCGATGCAGGAGGTCAGACTACATGATCACAACGGTCCCTTCTGGCCATGGGGTCTCTGAAATGCTCTTTCCCCCTTGCTCTATCCTCCTCCCATGCAGATGCTCCTGCCTTCCCCGACATCTCTTCCTTGGAGCACAGACATCAGCTTCCAGCCAGTGAGCTTTGCTCTGCCTTTCAGAATTGGTGGTTCCAGTTTAATTAGGATTATTAACTAACTTGGGGGTAGTTGTATGGACACATAAATACATTTGGGGCATATCCTCAGCGGCTGCAAATCTGCACAAGCTCCACTGATTTAAATGGAACTACCCTGATTTATAGCAGCTGAGGATCTGGCCCATTGTGTTCCCTTTTCCCGTTTGATTCCTGAGGCTCTTCTTGTTACCGGTTGTTGCTTCCCAGCTGATGCCGGAGGAGGCTGATGAGCTTTAGAAGGAAGGAAATGGGAACTGAGCTGGGGAATGAACAGAACAGTCTTTGAGTAATCACATCTGGGACCCCGGTTCCATTTCTTCCCTTTAAATGGAAGGTCCAGGCTCTATCGCGCTGGTGGAATCATGATCCGGCTCTCGGCGCGGCTGGCTGGCATGACATGTTAATCCCCCGGAAATTGGAGTTCTTTCTTCCTTGCACTCTGCCTTGCAGTCAATGAACTAGCCCGTTTCTGGCTCGCACGATAAAGCTCTTCTCTGTCCTGCCAGCCACAAACACTGCTGCTCTTGTTTGCCTTTACTCGGCACTTCTCTCTCCAAAAGCAGGGCCCAGCATTCTAATGGCCAGAACAAGAGTTTCCAAAAGCTCCAAGGGAGAGAAGCGGCTTTTGGTCAATGTGAATTTTCCATTTAGTAACATAGATTTTCCCTTTAAACTTCCTCTTAGCATTTAAGAGCTCTGCTCTCTGCCAGCTTCTTGCCTTTTCATAGCTGGCACCATTCAAGAGAAAGGGTCAAACTCTTCCCTGGTGTAAACTCCATTGGAACAAATGGAATTATACCAGGTGCTGCTTTGACCCAATGTCCAGTCTGTGGCAAACAGATGCTCATTAGCTGATGCTCATTAACAATAAGCCCTTCAGAAAACGAAGCCTTTGTTTTAGGGTTGGTTGGGCTAGAATGCTTGAGGTTGTGCTTGTGTTCAGATGCTGGTCCACATGTGAGGCTTGGAAGAGAATTCACCTGTTCAGCTGTCTGGTGACACTGATAAAAATGGCATCACTGCCTCCTGCTATATTGAGAACTGGAGGAAGAAGAACCAAAAGAAACACAACTTCTACTTAGTTCTTTACTTGCTACCCTTGCTGTGCCGGTGGCAGAATCAACAGGTAGATGCTTATAATCTGGGACAACCTTACAATGGACAAAATGACTAGCTTTGAAAGAGACACCTCTTATGAATATATAGCCAATGGCTTTACTTTATTACCTGCACCAAAGCCAATGAAAAGGGCAAAGGACCTGTTATTTATCGATGCACCGTTCTCCTCCTGTTAGAGGAGAGGTACAGTATAAGTAATATTAGCCCATTTCCTTCTAGGGATTTTATTTCAGGACGTAGCTTGTATTTTAGAATTGAAATATTGACTTTTGTGGCGTTCGTCACCTTTGCAGCATGAATCATCTGGTTTGATGAAATGATCATACTTGCAACGAATGTACGACTAACCATATTTTATTTGAAATTGCAGGAAGCAGGGTCATTTTGAAACAACAGGTCTATTTTATCTTTTATCTATCTTGTGTTTGCGTCGATGGGAGCTGCAGGGAAAATCAAGGCACAGTTTCATTTCTTGGGGAGCTTCCTTTATACGTGGGAGGGGAAGGTAGGTAAAAATCTGAAGGAATTAGTAGGAAGAGCTCACTCTTATCCAAAGCTTCTTAAATAGAAAAGAGCTGAAGTATGCAACTTTCTTTAACTTCTGTAGAGCTGCAGTATGATCTCACCAATAGCCTGATGTCCCATGTCAATTGAAAGGGATGGAATGTAAGGTTGAAGAGAGGTACAGTTATACTACGGCGGGCATAGCGTATGGTATTATACTTTTACTGCTGTAACAGTAGTTACACTAAATCGGGAGTAGCACATCTCTCCAGAGATTACAGGCTATCACTCAGTACAAAAAGATTACCTGCTACTTTGCTTTCACTTCCTAAGGACTTGGGGCCTGGTGACAACCGGTTTCCCATACCAGTGGCTGATGTCACCATCACTGGACTGTGTCATCATCTGTGGATAAGTGGACCTGACAGAACGAGTTGATTACAAGAGTGGAAAGCTCTTGGGTGTGTTTAAATATCTTGATGATCAGCAGCAGTCAGAAAAGTAATACAGAGATGTGGGAGTCAGGGGATACAGGAAATTGGCAGAAATACAGCCGAGTACAGAGCAGTTCTAGTGATCCTGGCAACATCTGTGTGGTACATTTTATTTTTATGTAGCATCCTTAAATGTGTTGTCATGTTTCACGTGGTGGCAAGAGAAGAGGCCAATGCACCTGTGATGGGTCAGCTGATCCCCATTTGGGCTTAAAAGAGGGCACCTGGGCTCTAAAGAGAAGAGCTGGTCAGGAAGGGGCAGTGAGAGCTGCCTGGGAGGCCAGAGATCGGGAGACTGCAGGAGGTCCCTGAAGGAAGCTGTAGGTGGTTCCTGGTGGAAGGCAGAAGATGAGAATGGTGGAGGCATTTGCTGGTGGAGTTGCCCACACCGGAGAGCCAGGGCAGGGCGGAGCTGAAGGCAGGAGAGCAGCTGAGGGAGTTGCCTCCTGGCATCCAAGTTGGAGAGCCAGAGCAAAGGGCCAGAGAAGGCAGAAGGCAAGGGGCAGTGGTTAGGGAGGCCACTCGTCTCTCTTGATACTGGCCTGGCCTCTCTCTGGTGGGTTTGTCCCCTGTCCAGTCCTAGGAGAAAACCAGAGGTGGTTTTATCCAGTATCGGATGGGCGGCACCATTCTGAAGAGGGCGCCACTCCACCCCTCTGTCCTAACCTCGCCCGCTTCACGCAGCTCAGGCTGGTGGCACCAGGGCACTCTAGAAAATGGCGTCCCCCATGTGGCAGGACCTTGCACATGCCAGGCATGTGAGGTCACGCTGGCGGGGGCAGGCCCATGCCGTTTCTGGAAGTGCGGGAATGTCCGATGTTCCGGGAATGTGTGAGCAGTGGAGGGGCTTACCCACTGGCAGCTGGGTGCTGGGAGCTGGAAAAGGGGGCTGATATGGGTGCTCCCCTGGTGAGGCAGAACTCCCAGCAGAGAGGATGTGGGGGTTCCTGCTGGGAAGAGCGGGGTTACAGTCTAGTTGTGCGGGCTGGGTGGCTGTCTTGCTGAAAGGTCCAAAGAAGAATCCGGGTGTGGTGGAAGATGCGGGCACGTGGTACGTGCTAGGTCAGTGGACTAGACAATGTGAAGTATTAAGGACTATATACATTGGTGACTATGGAGAAGCGGACCTAGTCTAGGGCTTTTGTTATGGAATATTTGAACTATGTTTTGGTAATAAACTGTCCCAAAGGAGGGAATTGTTGAGGCAAGAAAGCCTGTGTGACGTTAATGGGGACTCTGAAGGAGGGAATTTGAGGCCAGCATGCCTGTTCTGCCACTGGAGGGCGCTGCAGGTGGGCTTGCCCTATGACAGACTAGAAATACTGACAGGCCAAGTAGGAGAGCACCACGGCAGTTCATAAAGAACTGAGTGACTCGGGCTGACTTCATGGCTTTGGCGGAGTTTTCAGTTCCAGCTGCTATTTCCAGTTTAACACTCTTGACCTATGGCCTATCTTCAGGCTCCCGTTCCCAGAGATGCCAGACCCTTCCCCTTGACTATAACTAAACCTCTCCACAGGGAGAATTTAAAACAGACGATCAGGCTGGTGCAGCATGCTTCATTTGCTTACACAACCCCCGGTCATTGTCTGAAGCCTTCTTCCTAAATCATTGGACTGCTGCCCTCAGTAGTTCATATCCGCAAGCCACGCTCCCGGCTGCAAGGGAAGATGAGCCGACACCAGGGTATGTCTTTGCAGTGTTGTGGAAGCCTGACATTCCGGAGAATGTGTGTGGCCAGAACCGTCACTGAGAAGGTGGCCGGCTCTGCCAGCCGAAGCTTGGGGCCAGCATTGCTAATGTGTTAAATGTGCTGGTGAGCGAGAGGTGCAAGGAAACTCCCGACACAACAGCAGAGACATGAAAGAGCAATTCCACGTCCATCCCACGGCTCTTCCTGCAGTCTCTCCTCAGAACTGCAAATCAGTCTCTGGAGTCACTCCCAGACAGGGCTGGAGAGCTAGATTAGCTTAGGTTGTTGATCTGCTCTAAATCTAATAACACCCCATTGCCTTTACTCCCCTCTATCTCACTGATGACTGCGGAACCTGTGCTTTGCAAAGCACTGGGCAGAGGGCCTGGCCCTGAGGCCTTTTCACCCTGATCTCCCCCTTCCTGCCCTCGGCCGTGTTCTGCGCCTCCTGTTGCATCTTGTCCCTGTTTCAGCCCCGATCTTGCAGTTGCTGGTGTGGATCTGTGCGGAGCCGGTGTCCTCACATGAGGCAGCGATGGTGAAGCAGCTGCAGCCCTAGAAGGGGGAATTTTGTGGGATCCCTGACCTAGGGCTGGCGGCTAACGCCCTGCAAGCTCCCTGCGGATATACCGGCGCTCTTTGCTAAGCCCTATTGTTCTGCTGATGTCCTGTACATCACAATCCACTTATTTTAATCCCTCGGCGCTGCTGTTCTGTTCTAAATCTGACAGGTGTGAAGCTGGGACAGTTCCTGACTTCAGCCCTAGCTTGGGTGTGACGTACGTGGAGCCCCTCACCGGCACTTCCTTGTGCAGCTCCTGCTCTTTACGACGGAGCTTTCCTGGGCCTGGCTGAGGGAACCCAGCCCTTCTGCAGCAGCGTGTTTAATGCAGCGCTTAATGACGCCTGTGAAGGCTTGGACAAAACCGCCACGCAGTTTCCGTTAGCACAACCTGGCCAGGACCGGCAGGTACAGCTAGGGGAGGAGGAGCTCACACAGGGGATGTCATCCATGGGCAGAGCAGATCCAGCTGGTCCAGAGGGACCAGTGCTAACGCTTCACTGGGCAGTAACGCTCCTCCCACACAGCACCAACGTGCCAGGATGGACAATTCCTCCCTGGCTCTCACAGGCGATCAGCTCGCTCCTTGTGCTGGCCCTAGTCCCCCTTGTGCCTTTCGTGTGTGGCGACAGATGTCTTTCCTTGGGGTCCACAAACACTGCTAACCTCTTGGTGTGGCTCCCGCTGCGGGCCTCAGGGTAGACTTCCACCCAGGCTGTCCGCGTCACAGATCCCCTGGTTCTCATGCTCTGAGACAAGGAGCACAGGCTACGGCCCGAGTCCTTGGCTGCAGCCAGGAGCACACAGTACTGTTCACCAGGGCCCTGTGCACAGGGCCGGTCCAGCGGTGTAAATCAGAGCCGGAGAGGAGGGTGAGGTGGTTAAGAGACTGGACTGGGGCTCAAGCCAGAATCCCAATTCCCACCTCTGCCACAGACACCCTGTGTGTCCCTGAGCAAGTCACTTCTCCTCTCTGGCTCCCTTTCCCCAGCTATAACATGGGACGGCTGAAGTCCCTGCCTCGCAGGACGGCTGGGAGGCTGAATCCAGCAGCGCGGGCACGGGGCTCAGATACTGCAGGGATGGATGAAAGTCCTACCTACATAACCAGGGCCAAACTTCGCCACAAAGCAAACGACTGGGGCTAGCTGGCAGGACGCACAAAGGGCTGTCAATGGGGCGTCGCTATATCCTGGCCACGGCCCCGATACTGTCTGCAGAGAGGCATGGCATACAGGGGCTGCTACGCCGGCCCTGGGCCAGTCCTCCAACAGCTGGCTAGGCCCCTCCCTTGTCCTTTGTTCCTCTGTTTTCCGGGCCGAGCTACTCACTAGACATTGCGGCAGCCGTGTTAAATCCGACTCTCCTGCTTCGCTTGTATGTATCAGGCGAAACTTTATCTGAACACACGCAGGGAGTCTGTAAATGCCTGCGAAGGACGCCAGAGAAAGGAGGTCGGCACTCGGGAACCCCTGATTACAGCCCCTCAGCCAGGCTAGCTTCTGCTCGGGCACATAGACGTTCACTCAGTGCTGGAGGAAACGCACAACCTAACCGTAGCTAGGAAACAGGAGAAAAGGGGCTTTCCCTTCCACCGCCATCAGATTCATTCTAGACAATAAAAAATGGACCCGCAAGTCATTAGTCTTTAACGGCTCTTCCTGCTTAACGGCCGCTACCCAGGGCTACATTCTTTTGTCTAACCAGGCAACGTTGTGGTTGTTGAAATGCAAGTGAAATCTCTGACCTTGTTTGTACCCACCCAAGTCAAGTCGTCTCCAAACCAGCATCTTTCAGAAGCGTGTCAGAGCCAAGCCTGCTGTACTGGAAACGCTCGTCTTTTGTGGGCGCTGCCATCCACCAGCTACAGTGCAGGGGTTATGGAGGCGATTGGGGGGGACTGGCCCCATGGCAGCACTCGTGAGAGGGATTTTATCGTTAAATTAAAAAACGCTGTTACCTTGTCCCCGCTCAGCTCCTAGCGCACGGCTTGGTGTAACATAGAAGGCATCGAAGCACGTCTCAGGGCTACTTTGGTACAAATTCAGCCCTCCATCCCACAGACTTCGGGTACATCATCATTCAAGCCAGGTGCAAACTCCCACTCCAGGAGACATCCCTGATGGAGCTAGAAGTACAGCCGCGGGGGCTGAGCAGCAGGAGGGGCTAGCTGCTCTGAGCATGGACGTAGGGGCTCCGATGGTATCATGGTTGGCGTGGCTATCCCCTCCCAGCACCACGGCTCCCCTCAATCAGAGCTAACGCAGGTATGTCTCCTCGAGCAGGAAGTTCCACGGTGCAGCTCGAATGCAGCTATACTCTGTGTCACAGCGGTGGAGTGTATGGGATAGGTCAGGAAAAGGCTAATTTCTGGAAGTTTGCAGATGACACAAAAATTGAGGGAGTGGTAAATAATGCAGAGGACAGGGCACTGCTTCAGAGTGATCTAGCTCGCTTGGTAAACTGGGGGCAAGCAAGCAACGTGTGTTTTAATACAGCTAAATGTAAACGTCGGTCGTACTTACGCGATGCGGGACTCTACCGGGGAAAGCTCTGAAAAAGATTTGGGGCTCATGCTGGATAATCAGCTGACTATGAGCTGCGGGTGTGATGCTGAGGGCAAAAGGGCTAATGTGCATAAACAGGGGAATCTCGAGTAGGCGCAGAGAGGTTATTTTGCCTCTGTGTTTGGCACAGGTGCGACCGCTGCTGGAATCCCGTGTCCAGTTCTGGTGCCCACAATTCAAGAAGGATGCTGATAAATCGGAGAGGGGGCAGAGAAAAGCCATGAGAACGATGAAAGGATTAGAAAATTTACCTTATAGTGAGAGACTCAGGGCTTGTCTACACTACCGCGGTAATTCGACGGCTGGCAATCGAACTTCCGGGTTCGATTTATCGCGTCTGGTCTGGACGCGATAATTCGAACCAGGAAGTGCTCGCCGTCGACTGCGGTACTCCACCTCAGCGAGAGGAGTACCGCGGAGTCGACGGGGGAGCCTGCCTGCCGCGTGTGGACCGCGTCTGAACCGCGGTAAATTCGAACTAAGGTATGTCGACTTCAGCTACGTTATTCACGTAGCTGAAGTTGCGTACCTTAGATCGAATTGGGGTGTTAGTGTAGACCAGGCCTCAATGAGCTCCATCTATGTAACTGAAGAAAGAGAAGGATAAGGCATGACTTGATCACAGTCTGTAAGTGCCTATGCAGGGAAGAAATATTTAATAATGGGCTCTTCAGTCTAGCAGAGGGAGGTTTAGCCAGATCCAATGGTTGGCAGTCGAAGCTAGACAATTCAGACTGGAAATAAGGCGTAATTTTTCGACAGTGAAGGTCATGAACCATTGGCACAGTTCCCCGAGGGTTGTGGTGGATTCTCCATCACTGGCAGTTCTGAAATCAAGCTGGGACGTTTTCCGAGAAGCTCTGCTGCAGGGATTGTTTTGGTGGCAGGTCTCTGGCCGGTGTTATACGGGGAATCAGGCTAGATGATCACAATGGTCCCTTCTGGCCTTGGAATCTATGAATCTAATTGCTGCTGTCTCTATTCTCTGCCAGTGGCATTTGATGCTGACTGTGCCCTTAGTGGGAAGGGGAGTTAATGGGAGAAGAGAAAGAGAGGAAAACAAACACGTCCTCCTGGCCGATGAGGGGAGGGAGAGACCTCAGCTGAGTTTCATTGACAGAGGAATCCGGCCTTGCATACTTGGTGGCGAGTGAGCTGTGAACAATTTACGGGGCAAGAAATATTTCTGAGACCCAGTCATGCTTTTGCCCAGTGAATACATTCCGGGAAATTCTGAGCTGCTTGCAGGTGATTCTCCAACAGACAAGAGGCTACATTAAAGAACTGATTTGCGATGAATATTTGCTCAGCTGTAGCCTCTAACGTGTTTTCTCAAGGTGGAGGGTCATTTCTGATCAGAAATGTGAAGGCAGGCATGCCAAACCGGCCAGAGAGGAATGCTTTTTACTACAGGGGAATAAGTTCACATTTTATTTACACTAATCAAATGAAAAAACAATGCAGTGAGCTGCTCCCAGTGACGCAAGACGCCAGGCTGCTGAGTTTAGCAAGTAGAACAATCCCCAGAGGTCTCCTTCGCTTCTGGCACTGGCTTGCTGATGGACCCCTGGAATCATGCTGTAGATCTAGAGCGAATGCAATGTACAGACCTGCACACCCATTCACTTTACACATCTCCCCAGTGCGCCAGAAAGCAAAATGCTGCCCTGCTTTTAACGGCGCTTAGAACTGTCACAAGTGAAGGCGGTAAAACTCTGCTGATCTTGCCTGACCAGCTTAAAAACATCAGATATGTGAGTGAACATTGTCATTGGCAGTGACTGCAAAAACTAAGCCTGGTTTGTGGGGGTGTGTGTGCGTGTGTGCAGCTCTCCAGCTTCCAGACATATCACTGTTCAGCCCCACCCCACGCTCCTCATTGGCTCTAGAGAGCGCCCTAAAGGAAGGCCAATTATCAATCTGATCAGATCGAATTACTTCATCCAGCTGACAGCGTTTGACACCTGTGTCCACACCAGCCACTCCTTGTCTCTAACCCACCACTGAACTCCTGAAAGGATGGGGCAGTGCACAAAGGGGTTAATCAGAGCTACATGTGAGCAGACAAGGGTCATCTCTTCAAAGGCACCAATGCTTAAGCATCAAAGAATAAAGGCATCCCATTACCTTTTTCCCGTGAGCTGCTCCCATAGTACACGTTCAGTGTCCAGGAAGCCTCCCCCAAATCTCCGGCAGTCCCTCCGAATTGTCCTCTTGGCTTGCGCTTGTGGTGAGTCGCAGGCTCTGTGTCGTTCTGTGGTGTTGTCCACACAATCTGTGGAGAGGCATGGGCTGCATTAAACACTAGGGAATGTGCAAACACACGGCTCCTGGCTCCCTGACAGCTCCAGTTTATTCCACAGAGCAACGCAGGCAAAAATCAGCAGGATCTTAAAGGAGATGAGCATCGAAGTTTTCCTTTGACTTCTTCTCCCGCCACGTAAAGAACTCACTTCTGTATACCTAATGTCCGACTTGCACACAGGGTCTGCCCAGGCACAAAGGCAGCTTTCATCCTGTAGATGCCTGGCTTCTAAGCTGGGTTCCTTATTCTGAAAGGCTGTGGAAGATTATAGTAATTGTACTTGACAGACCAAGATGTCACAGAATGCAGAGCTGATCTGGGAAAGAATTCGACCTGCTGGGCTCGGCTGGGCCCCAGCACTAGGAGCTCCTTGTTTGCTCGTGGATTTGTGCCATCCTCTCTAGCCATTTGTCTTGCACTTCACGATGGCTTGGCGGAGACGCCTTGACAAATAAGCCCATTTCCCCACTGCTCAGAGAAAGAATGCAGGCTTATTATTCAGCTGCTAGGCTGTGGCTCCTGCACTCCCAATCAGGCAGCACTTCAACTTCGGCAAGTTCTTGCGGCTGCTCACAAACAAGCATCTTAAACAAAGATGTTACATAACGTGACGTGTGTGTGTGGCTTAGCCCCAGTGGGTACCCTCGCCGAACTGCACCGGGTAAAGGCCTTGTCCTACACGCTTGCGCTGGCTGCACTGGAGTTCTGCCCAGCTAAATCAGCCCCCAGGGCCAATCCAGGGGGGTGCTGAACACCCTCTGTTTCTGTTAAAGTCAGTGTGAGATGCGGGGGCTCAGCTCCACTCCGGAGACTTGTCAAGGATCTTTAATAAACTCACCAGGGAAGATCTCAGTCATAAAGAATCCTTTCAAACCGCTAGTGACGGGAGGCCACGGGGCACCCCCCACCCCTTTTGCAGCTACCACAGCCAAACTTTTTTGTAAAAAAAGTGACGCGAGTGACTGGCTCCTAAGGCCACGGGGAGGCACCTAAAGAAATGGGTAGATTTTACAAAGTGCTGGGTGATCACTAGAGTCCAGGGCCTCCAGGGGGAGCTGCTCTGCCCGCAGCACTGCTGAAAATCTGCCTGCTCATCAGGCTGCCGAAATATGGATTTAGGAGCCTGACTTTAAAGCCCCAGTTTTTTGACCTGCCTTACTGATTGCTCAGTCGCAGAATCAAAAGCAGAGTCTCCGCACAGTGCCTGAAACATGAGGGCCCCTTGGAAAACCTTCCCATCCAACCAGCACAACCCCAGTGCTGATGGCAGGATTGAATAGAATTTTTATGAGAGACACTGTGGCCGTGTGGGAAATATTTACAGCTTGAATTTTATCTGCCCTAGCATGGAGTCCCTGCTTGCTGACGGGAAGTAAACCAGCTGGCATATCGACGCTGGCAAGGCACGAGGCGGGTGTTAGTTGCAAAGCTACGGCGGTGGTTATACGGACCGTGTTTCTCAGCGCTGACACGGGGGGTGCATGAGCACTTGGCTTTAACAGCAGTGTTTTTACAGCACAGTTGAGGACCTATTTGTGAGAAATCCCGACTTCCTGAAACGTATAGTAAAAGCACGGAGGGCTCTTGGGACGAGGGTCAACGCCAGGCCGGCGCCTGACGGTTTAAATATTTTCATGAGTCTCTCTCTGCTTTTTGCAATAACCTTCGACAGTTATTAAGGGGAGTTTTGCTTTTATTTGTATTTAAGAAAAGAAACCGCAGCTTCCTTTTCCTAATTGTTTTCAGGGTTGGGGGACGTAGGGTTCGAAGTGGAGGCCGAAGGCCCAGGCTCAGGAGTGCGCCCCCTGCACTAGGTTATTAAGAAGGGGATTAGGTATTTGGCATTGATCTGTGGACCTTTATTCTTTCGCTTGGCCTAGGCCTCTTTTCCAGGCAACAGAAAGAGCTTCTCTGTAATGTAACAAAATTGCCTTAATTCTGTGTGATTGAGCTCCTCAGATTGCATTAACCCAGGAATGCCACAGAGCAGCCTGCAGGAAAGCATACGCCAGGCTGTATAAATGCTGCATGTCCGTCTCCGAAAAGCCCACAGAGTGCCTGATTTTTTCCTCTCTTATTGACATCAGTTACACATCTGAGTGCTTAGCACTCCTGACAATTAGACCACAGGTGTCTCTCACTGGGCACCTAGGAAATGAGGCACACACACAGAGTTGAAAATGCTGGTTTAAGTGACTTGCCCAATTTCTCACAGGAACATATGGCAGAGCCAGGGGTAGACCCCACTTCTCATGGGTCACACTCAACTATCTTATCTTATCTACTAGAAGCAGACCTTCCCTTCCTGCAGTCATAAGAACGGCCAGTAACCTGTCTTCCGATAGTGGCAAATGCCAGGTGCCCCAGAGGGAATGAACAGAACAGGGAATCATCAAGTGATCCAGCCCTTGTCGCCCATTCCCAGCTTCTGGCAGAGGGTAGGGACACTTCAGAGCATGGTTTTGCACCCTGCCCATTCTGGCCAATAGCCATTGATGGACCTACCCTCTATGAAAGTATCTAGTTCTTTTTTGAACCCTGTTATAATCTTGGCCTTCACAACATCCTCTGACAAGGAGTTCCACAGGTTGACTGTGTGTTGTGTGAATAAATACTTCCTTTTGTTTGTTTTAAACCTGCTGCCTATTAATTTCATTGGGTGACCCCTAGTTCTTGTGTTACCAGAAGGAGTAAATAACACTTCCTTATTTACTTTATCTACACCAGTCATGATTTTATAGACCTTAGTCATATCCCCCTTTAGTCGTCTCTTTTCCAAGCTGAAAAGTCCCAGTCTTATTAATCTCGCCTCATACGGAAGCTGTTCCATCCCCCTAATCATGTTTGTTGCCCTTTTCTGAATCTTTTCCAATTCCAATATATCTTTTTTGAGATGGGGCAACTATATCTGCACACAGTATTCAAGGTGTGGGTGTACCATGGAGTTATATAGAGGCAATATGGTATTTTCTGTCTTATTATCTATCCCTTTCTTAATGATTCCCAACATTCTGTTTGCTTTTTTGACTGCCGCTGCACATTGAGTGGATGTTTCCAGAGAACTACCCACAGTGACGCCAAGATCTCTTTCTTGAGTGGTAACAGCTAATTTAGACCCCGTCATTTTATATGTATAATTGGGATTATATTTACCAATGTGCATTGCTTCGCATTTATCAACACTGAATTTCATCTGCTGGCCCTGGAGTCCCACTTGGCCGCTGGCCCGCATGTGCGGTCCCAGCCCCCGGGGCCTTGGGGCTCTGCTGCCAGCCCCAGGGTCCCGCCCACCGACCCTGTGCCCGGGGGCTCCACTGCCAGCCCCAGGGTCCTGCTCGGCCACCGACCCTCCGGCCACCAGCCCTACACCCCACTAGCCGTGGGCCCAGCCTCCGCTGCCTTACCCCTGTCCATGTCCCCCTCTCCCAGAGCCACATCCCTGCTCCTGGCCCCAGCTTTAGGGGGTGGTGAGGGGCGTGGATGGGGTAAGAGGGGTGCAGGTCAGCACCCCCACTCCAAAAGCTATTCCAGCGCCACTGCTGTGCACCGAATGAGGCAAGGACCGGTGGAAAAAATCAGATGTGATCATGAAATTAAAGACTATAGAATCATGAACACAGTTTGTCGAGGTCTACAATTACAGGTAAACCATGTTCTTCCCCCATCCAGCTCACCTGATTGCTGACAACCGTTTTCACGTGCCATTCGATTTCCTAGCCCGGACCATGCTCAAGAGGCAGAGGGCAGCCTAATAGAGGCTTTAGGCCAGACATCTTCCCAGCCTTTAGACACTTGATGCACACGGGTGTTTCAGATTTGAATGTGGCTCAGCTAAGAGCTGAGCTGAGCCACATCTGGGCTGGCCTGTTTTGCCGTATGTGTTTGTGAAATAGGGCTTTGGGGCTCCTGTTGAACTTGTACAGACATTGCCCCGCTCCCAATGGGGCTCTGACAAAGGCAGCCCTGCGTTCTGTGCAGTTCTGCCATGCATATGATCCACAGCACACACAGGGAGTCACGTCTCTACATGAAATCTCTCTTAGTGGGGACCCTGGTGACGTTTAGTCAGCATCAGATGTCTAGTGAGACTCTGAAGCACAAGATGAATCACTAGTGAACTGGGACAGCAGGCTTTGATTTTCCAGTAGAGATCCAGACAGCCTGTGTTCCCAGCTCTCCTGCGGGAAGGTTTCCACCTTCTGGTTCGAACCTAGAATTACAACTTGTTAAATAGGTTTATCACTTTCAGACTTTTCATTTCTCAATGGCCACAAGTGTGTCTCTCAGTGAAGGGGAACAGTGCTGGATTCTCTCCCGACTCCTTTATTTTTGTAACCACTGGCGTTTCCCCTGTAACTCCACTGGAACTTTGCTTCCCTGGAGTCGCTCTGATTTCCACTGGTGTGAGAGGAGCATCAAACCCCTGGGGTCCAGCGTCTGTAATGCCACAGTTCTCCCCGTCACTCACATCCCAGGCTGCATGCTGGCTCTTGCTTACACGTATGAGTAGACAAGAAACTCTGCAGCCAGGAAGAGAACTGAGTGAAACAACTCTCGTGCTGCCCACAGCCCATGGAGTTGCTCTTTGCAGGTGTCCGGTGGCGCCAGCCATAAAGAAGCATGCAGCTGAAGGTTGATAGGTTTGTAAAGTCACAAGGGATTGTTATGATCTGACCTCCCATATAACATGATTCCACCCAGTAATTCCTGCATCAAGCTCCTCACTTCTGGCTGAGAATAGCTCAGAGAAACATCCAATCCTGATTTCACTCCAGGGGTCATGTCAGGGACATGCTCGGCTCATTTTGGTGCATGGCCCAGTCCCTGTCCTGCTCAGTTTTCTCATAGGAAGTTCAATACGAGCTCAGTCCAGTGGATCATCTAGCACGGTGTCCAGTCCCTGACAGCACCATGTCTTCCCCCATTTCACGCAGACCTGGGAAGATCCCTGCACCGAAATCCCCCTCTGGGCATGGATGGCCAAGGCATGCTGTGCAACGCAAACCTCCACGGGCGTCTTGCTCCCCAGCGGGTGCCCATTTGGGGTTGCCAGCTTCTGAAAGGCAACCCTACTCTCTCTCCCAGCAGAGTGGTGCTCTCATCCTGGAGGTCTGGCGCTGCAGTGTTAGGACTAGCTTGCCACCGGGGGCCAGAAGTGGCTCCCTTCTCCTCCTTCCAGCCCGGTTTGTCTCAGGGAGCTCCGGGGGCAGTGAGTTCCAGAGGTTTGCTTGGTGCTGTGTAAAGAAAGGTTTTCGTATGGTTTTGAATGCTCAGGCCCTTCCTTCCCAGCAGTGCCCCTTTGTTCAATGAGCGAGGCAGAAGGGAAAAAGTAGCATCCAACTGCATCTTTCCCACGCTTAGAAGTCAGAGTCCACAGCATGTTAGCAGCAGAGTTGGGCACAGAGCCCCGACTTTAACCACTAGACCCCTCTGCCTCCCTCGCCTGTCAGCTCTCCTTGCACATGCTGGAAAAGTCACCGTAACCCTCACCGTGAGCTCCTGTGCTGAGAGGTGTTAGCGTCCCTGGGAGGAAGTGAGCACCCTGAGGACTCAGCCAGGTGGTCAGCTGACCTGTTCACTGCACGCGCCGCAAGGACCTTTAGGGCTTTATTCTCAGGGGACTCTGCAAGCTCAACTGCGGTCATTTGAAATGAGAAGACGAGGTTATTTTTACCGTGCTTTTATCCCAGTTACAATTCATCCGCCCTTGCACTGCCCGATCTGCCCCCCAGCTCCCCAGCGTGACTCTCCCCCAAAATGAGCTGGTTAGCATCATTGGTTAGAAATTTTATTAGAGACTCAAAAAATCCCAAACTCCCCATCGTTCAGCTATTTGATAGTCCCAGAACCAGAGACCCCATATAAAATAGACAATTGATTTCTGATAACTGTTTGAAAGCAAGAAACCCGCATCCCTGCGTGTGTGACGCAGAAGAGCAAAACCCCTCCCTGTCAATCATTCTGGACTCTCTGGACTCCCCATTCTCCAGCCCTGTGAGCTGCTGGGACACCAGAGCAGGCACTAAAGCCTCTCCAGCAGGCGGGAATCAAACCCAGGGAACACCAGCAAAAAACATCACACACAGCAACTTCCCCAGCCAGGGGAGGGGAGACAGGCGCTCCAGTGAGCCCTGCGGTCCCAGCAGGGCCCAGTACTTTGTCCCAAGGCTGATGGTCCATGTGAGACAACCAAGACAGGGTCCCCATTGTGCTGGATGCTGTCCACAGAGTAAAAGTTGACCCCTGCCTGCCACAAAGACCTGTCAATCGTGCACATGAAGGTAACTTTGCACATAGTGCAAACTGTCCCATTGGAGTCAATGGGCCATTGATTTCATCATTGGCCCATTGACTTCACTGGGAGTTCTGCTGTCTGGATGATGGCTCCTTCAGACGCTAATAATCTAAAATGTTGACTTCACCCTCTGGTATGCAGGTATCCTGCAGAAACACCCACTGGTGTGCAAGCGTGCGTGCGGACTGGGATCTGAGTGACAGGACTGGGTACCATATATTGGAAGACAACACCATGCCCTGAGAAAACTATTTGAACATAAAAAACGAGGAGTCCTTGTGGCACCTTAGAGACTAACAAATTTATTTGAACATAAGCTTTCGTGGGCTAGAACCCACTTCATCAGAGGCATGGAGTGAAAAATACAGTAAGCCGTATATATATTACAGCACATATATATACAGCTTACTGTATTTTTCACTCCAGGCCTCTGATGAAGTGGGTTCTAGCCCCAATACATTTGTTAGTCTCTAAGGTGCCACAAGGACTCCTCGTTGTTTTGGCGGATACAGACTAACCCGGCTACCCCTCTGGAACCTATTTGAACATAGAATATTGAAGTGTTACATAGTTTCATAGAGTTTAAGACCAAAAGGCACCATTGGGCCATCTCCTCTGACCTCCTGCACATCACAGGCCGGAGAATTTCACTCACTTACCCCTGTATTGAGCCCAGTGACTTTAGTTAGGCTAAAGGAGTTCATTCATCAGGAGACTAAACTGTTGGGTGCCACAGGCAGAGTAAAGGAGGGACCGTGGTGTCACCAGTGCCTGAGGCTACTGCAATGGTGGGGAATTGATTAGGTGACACATGCTCAGACATCCCAGCCCCATGCTTCAGAGGAAGGCGAAACCCACCCCCCACGGTCCCTGCCAAACTGAGCTGGGGGGAAATTCCTTCCTGACCACAGATCTGGGGATCAGTCTGACCCTGCACATGTGAGCCAGACTCACCAGCCAGGCAGCCAAGAAAGAGGATTTTCTGGACCACGTGAGCACTGGTGAACCCTGTTCGGTGTCCTCACTCTGGCTGTGCCCAATCCCTAATGCTTCAGAGGAAGGTGAGAAAAAAAAATCTCAGAACACATCAGTCCAACTGTTCACTGGGCAGAAAGATCCCTTCCTGACCACTGCAGGTGACCGACTGTAGCCCTGAAGCATGAGATTTGATTACAGTTATTCTCATAATGCAGAACTGCAAGTGTTATGAGCACGCTGAGGGCAGTGCAGAGCTTCCTGGCCTCCCCGTGGCCCATGAAGGAAGGGAACAAACAGGGGGAGTCATAGGATTCCCACATTCCAAGGCCACCATGACATCCAGCCCCCCCACCCACAAATGCTTTAGAATTTCTCCTAGAAGCTGGGTTAAAGTGTATACTTAAAAAAGAGATCAAAACTTGTCTCAAAGACTCCAAGTGACAGCGAGCGCACCACCTCCCCAGCAAGTTGTTCCAATGTTTAATCCCCCTCCTTGCTAGGAAATGGCATCTTATTTCAAGGTTGAATTGATCTAACTTCGACTTCCAGCCACTAGATTTTGTTCTGCCTTTGTCAGCAAGGCTGAAAAGCCCCCTGGTCTCTGATCTCTTTTCTTGGAAACAACGTGGGAGGATTTAAACGGTTAAAATCACTTTTAGCAACTCAAGAAGCAGAAGCTGAAGCAATTTCTTCCCAAGTGGAGTTGTGCACTTATTGTTTTGAGACAGCCAGGAAAATTAAATGCCTGATATTGACATTACTGCCTTCACCTCAACATGTGCCTTATTAATGTAATAGAGCAGCAGGCTGAAAGCTTAGACATTTGCAATGATTTCATAGCTGGTGTAGTATACCATAGCCTACAGGTTTTTAAAGCAGCATTCAGCCACCATTGTAAGTTGGCTGGTGATTTTAAAACAGCCAGTTGGCTGGAGCTGTCATGGAGCTGGGATCAGTCCATATGCCGGATTCAGTCGGAAATGCCTTCTTCCGGCCAAACAGGAATGTATTGTTAAATAAGGCTCGATGCGGGCGTTGTTCTGACTTCAGCACACTGCTAATCCATCTTCTTTGGGACACAGCCCTCCATTTCCAGAACTTCAGGCCAGCCGTCATATTTGTTTTTTGCCGCTTCATTTTTTAAGTGCTTTGGAGGGGGGAAAAAGAAATAAAGCAGAGGGTTTGGTATGGCAGAAGGGAATGTCAGATTTACAAGACGACAGATAATCAGTATAATGTGGGTATAATGTCATCTCCCCTACATGCATTGTCAGCACGGCTTGGAACATGGATGTTCAGCCCTGCAGCACAGAGCTCTACCACTTGAGCTAAAGGAGAAGCTCCATTAGCTGGTAGCAATAGTATGCTGTTGTCCTTTAGTGGCCCTGCCATTTAGTTAGTGAATTGTATATGCAAGATGAAGGGTACATTTTCAGCAGACAGCGCAGAGAACTGCTCCTAGTGTAGAAAGTTCAGGTGCTGTCCATTCACCACGTAGGGTATAAAGATTATGCCATTACAGAATTATTAACCCAGTTCTGACTCTATACATTTTTGCCCACACATGTGAAAGCAGCACCAGTGTGTGCTGGAAGGAGCAGCAGTGGCTCCAGGCTCCCGTCCGCCTGTGCAGACTGTATGTGTGGGAGCAGCACACAGCTACGTGGAGAGGGGAATACAGAGGAGACAGTCATGCCTTGGGGCACACAGGACCGGTCTCTGCTCCTGCACAGCTCCGGTCACTGCAAGGCCTGGGCAGTGGCTTGCCAATCAGCGGCTTTGGATACAGCTGGAATTAGGACAGAAGCATTTTGCCTCACACTTTCCCTATGGCCCTGGCTTCTCCAGTGCACGTGTGTGAACAGAGCCCCGCTGGCGTTCAGCCCTGCGCCTTGTCTCAGTGTGGGACACAGGAATTGGGCAGCAGAAGGGGACGTTTGATTCGTCCGTTTGCATGCAAGGCCCGGCAGACGAATACCAGCAGGAGACAGGGCAGCCTGAATGGTAGCAGCTCAGGCAGAAGTGGCCCAAATACTAACCAAGGCCACAGGCTTACTCTTGGGGGAGAGGGGAAAATACCTGTTCATAGGGGCTTTTATCCTTGAGCCCTTTTGCGCCTACGAAAGTCCAGTTGTCTCGGAAGGCCAGCTTGCTCGCATGGCTACTTCCCAGGTCGGTGAATAACGTCCGTGCTTCATCGTTCAGCCTAAGAAAAAGGGAAAACGGGAGAGCTGGGTGGGAAGCCCGCACTGCCCTTCGAGTCAGGTTCTGGATCGGTGCGACATGCTCATCAGCGTAGCGCGGAGCCTTCCCGTTGGGCATTAAGCAACATGACGAACGTTTGTCACCTATTTGTTCTTTCATCGTCTCCTCCGGGGGAGAAGTGTGTGCAGGGGAGTGCTGGGTTTGGAGTTTTTAAAACCATATCGTTATAATGTTTATAATGATTGGGTAATACACCTGTTATATGTTTGTTATAGACGGCAGGTCTTGCACTTGGGGCAGAAGGTGGGGAGGTTCGTGATGCTCCGAAGCTCCTGGGGGACTTCCTTGGACATTCAGTGCAGCTTCCTGAGCACTGGTGTAATGCTTAATGTGTTCTCCGCCTGACACACGGTGTGATGTGTTCTCCGCCTGACACACGGCGTAATGTGTTCTCCGCCTGACACATGGTGTGATGTGTTCTCCGCCTGACACATGGCGTAATGTGTTCTCCCCCTGACACATGGCGTGATGTGTTCTCCGCCTTACACATGGCGTGATGTGTTCTCTGCCTGACACATGTGTTCTCTCCCTGACACATGGGACTGGCAAGCAGACAGCTGCATTCTGCATCATCTGATGCTTCTGAATGGTCTGAAGGGGTAGCTCCCTGTAGAGCACATTATCCTAATCCAGTTCTGATTGCAATGCAAGGACTGTCTGTATAGACTTGGGGTCTGATCCTGCTACCCCGGAACCGAACGAGAGATTTGCCATTGACTCTGTGGGTGAAGGACTGGCCCTTGGAAATCAAACATCACCTCCTTGGATTGTACTTACTTTGTTGCTGGGTCATCGTAGGAGGCAACTATCACTATGGTGCCACTTTTGATGGCTTTCAGGAAGTCCAGTAGCAGCTTGATATCTGGTAAAGAAAAGAAAATCAACAGAGACATTCTGCTAACAGACCTGGTACCAGGGCCGCCCGGGGGGTGGAGGCAAGTGGGGCAATTTGTATTCTATAGTATTGCAACTTATTTTTATGGAAGGGGCCCCCGAAATTGCTTTGCCCCAGGCCCCCTGAATCCTCTGGGCGGCCCTGCCTGGTACCCAGCCTGGTACCCAGCCACAACCAGTTTCCCAACAGATGTTGTACAGGGATAGGGTGAAATTCACCCCAGCATAAGCACTGTACCGCCTATGGTCCTGGGAGAGCCCTCAGCGTGAATTACAGAGGAGAATTTCACCCTGTTGTATCAACCAGGCAAGGTACTAACAAACTTAACAGGACTTTATTTTTACAGTGGAAACCTCTTTACCAAGAAGCTGCTGCACCCTCTGTAACTCTCACTTAGTCTCTTCAACTCCTCCCCACTCCTTAAGGACATAAGAACATAAGAACGGCCGTATCGGGTCAGACCAAAGGTCCATCTAGCCCAGTATCCTGTCTGGCGACAGCGGCCAATGCCAGGTGCCCCAGAGGGAGTGGACCAACAGGCAATGATCAAGTGATCTCTCTCCTGCCATCCATCTTCATCCTCTGACAAACAGAGGCTAGGGACACCATTCCTTACCCATCCTGGCTAATAGCCATTAATGGACTTAACCACCATGAATTTATCCAGTTCTCTTTTAAACGCTGTTATAGTCCTAGCCTTCACAACCTCCTCAGGTAAGGAGTTCCACAAGTTGACTGTGCGCTGCATGAAGAAGTACTTCCTTGTATTTGTTTTAAACCTGCTGCCTATTAATTTCATTTGGTGACCCCTAGTTCTTGTATTATGGGAATAAGTAAATAACTTTTCCTTATCCACTTTCTCCACATCACTCATGATTTTATATACCTCTATCATATCCCCCCTTAGTCTCCTCTTTTCCAAGCTGAAGAGTCCTAGCCTCTTTAATCTCTCCTCATATGGGACCCATTCCAAACCCCTAATCATTTTAGTTGCCCTTTTCTGAACCTTTTCTAGTGCCAGTATATCTTTTTTGTGATGAGGAGACCACATCTGTACGCAGTATTCGAGATGTGGGCGTATCATCGATTTATATAAGGGCAATAATATATTCTCAGTCTTATTCTCTATCCCCTTTTTAACGATCCCTAACATCCTGTTTGCTTCTTTGACCACCTCTGCACACTGCGCGGACATCTTCAGAGAACTATCCACGATGACTCCAAGATCCTTCCTGTTTCCTGTCCTTTCAGACTCCCAACAGTCAGTGCTCCCAGTTCTAATAATCACATGCAGCGTCTAAACACCACACACCCATAGAGTACAACAGCATTTTCCAAGTCAGACTGAATTCGCAGCACATTGACATTAAGAGAACAGACCTGTTTCAGACAATAGACAGCAATGTAACTTCCACACAATTACACTTGCCCGGCATAACATGCAGACAGGTTTCATTTAATCATGCTTTATGTTAGAAAAATATTGCACAGAGATCTTACTGCAATGAACCTGAAGTTGTTTGACTAGCTACTCGGATCCTGAGGTCCTGACCGTATGGAAAGGCTATGGTTTTTGAAAGATGGTGTCTGAATTCCACTAATAATTTCCTTTTCAATTATTCTCCTTTGGGTTTCCCTTGTGAGCCAAATCAGCCCATTTCTGTAAAGTATTATTTATAGTTTTCCTATCCAACCTGGTTTAAATCAAAGTTCATCACACAGCAGCATTTCGGCTAATTAATAAACTACCTCCTTGCTGCTCAATCAGCTAAAAGCGATTGGGCTAAACTCATTAGGATCAAAGACAACTGCCCCCCCTCACATACCCACTGGGCTGTTCCATGGAGTGGGTTAATGACTGGGCCTCAGACACACAACAACTGCGCACAGAATGTTCTGCCTTGGGGAAAACCAGCTGAAAATTAATTTCTCCACATTTCCGGGTAGGATCGGAGCAGGTGCCGAACGCCCCCTCAGCACCTTTTATCTTCAATGGGTTCGAAGACACTCAGCAATTTGCAGAAGGTCCCTTGCACTTTTCAGGATTGGGCCCTTTGAGCTATTTTCTCCCACTGCCATGGCATGGGAAGCCGTCTTTGCCAGCAGAACCGATGGAAGCCGGCATCTATTGTTAATGTTTGCTCAGTAACTGTGGAATTCCATTTCCCTAGCATGAGTCTGGTGGTAGCAATGGAAATTAAGATTAATGGCACATGGAACTAAACACATAGCTCAGGATCCTGATCCTGCAATTGGATACACTGAGGTGCATGTTTGAGACCCTAGTTAGCTACATAAAGTTGGTGCAGATTAGCTGGCCCTCTGTGACTCCATTGCAACCATTACCGGTACCTACTCTAGTCACCTGAGATTCTTCAGTGTAAGGCTCTGTCTAGGGACCTAGCCGAAAACTGCAACTTCTTTAGCTCTTGAGCAGGACGGGTCTAATCCTGTACACTGCTGAGCACCCAGACGTCCAGGAGGGCTGAGGGGAGACACCGAGCCCTTACCCCCCGAGAGTGATAGTCATCCAATGCAGAAGGCCAGAAACAAGCCCCAAGAGCCAGTTAAGCCCCTCTGAGTGGTGCCTGTCCCTAGTGATGTCTCCCCGCACAGCGTGAATTGCCCTCGCAGGGCGTAAGTGACTTGTCCCTCTGTTATTTCCACATCGCTTTAAAATTAAACATCCTCAGCTGGTGTAACCTGGTGCATCTCCACTGTTGTTAACATTCCTACGCTGATTGACACCAGCTGAGGGTCTGGCCCCACAGTGCCCAATCCTGCCCTCTGCTGGCTGCAATAGGGTAGTAGCGGTGTACCTGCATGCAGAATTTGGCCTCTCGGATACTGACAGGTGGAATAACCATGTTGGAAAGCAAATAGTGCGGTGGCAGTTAAGCGATTTCCCCCATCAGACTGCAGGTTGGGGTCTCTGGCTGGAAGACACTGAGCAATGACGTTCCTGACAGAGAACAGATCCTTTGGGATTCAGCATACAACCTACGGATGAGCTTTCTTACCGCGCTAACAACACGTACTCTGCGCTTTGTGATCGGCCAACGGCTAGAGACATGGCATCTGGGCACTGTAGTGTCTACACGACACAAAACGTGGGCCCAGTCCTGTCCCATTCACTCACAAGAGTCATCCCATTCAAAGCAGCAGAATAATTCATGTGAGCAGAGCGAGGGGGGTTTCTATAGGAAGATAAAGACTGTTTTTTAAAAACATGCTTTTAGCTGGATGTGATTAATGCAGAAAGCTACTTAGCATCCATACACTGAATCTGTCATTTACTCTGTGATAGGAGGGGAAGAAAACAGGCGACATAAACAAGATTGCCAAACCCCAGTGTTCACAAACCATGAGTCAGGTCTCATTGGTTTAATAATCATAAGGCTTTAAAAATAATAAATGTGGATCTTTTTATGTGCTTTGTCTATCAAGACAGCTGGGGGCACGTTTTCAAGCTTTTCTCCACAGCCATGAGGGCCAGAAATGTCCTTTTTAAAAAAAAAAAATAAAACCCGAGAGTCTCACATAATAACATGATTCCAGGCATAGGGGCTTTAAGGAAAACACCAAAAGAAATAGCAAGAGTTGGCAGCACTGCTTAGGTCCACTTCATTTTACTAGTGAGTAAACACAGAGGAGAAGGTCGAAGGAGCTAGTTATCAATAATGCTTGCAATGCTCTGGATTTTACTCTAATGTGAAGCACTGGTAGACGCTGAGTGTTTAGTGAAAGCAAAGCCCTACCTCCAGCATACATGTCGAAGGAGTCTGTTTTCATGAGCTGGCCATTTGTTCCTAAAGGTGGCAAATGAAATAGAGCAATTACTTTCTATAATGTAAGCGCTGTGACAGAAATGCATTGTTTAGTCCTGTTCAGCTCATGTATCCAGTGGACTATGTGCAGAATGGCTCCTTGACACAATCCTGCACTTTGTAAAGGACACGCTGCCTACGACTGGAGCAATGGGATCAGCACAACCATCTAGTAGTCGGGAAAGGATCTAGTGCTGATGAGTGAGCGGAGCTGCTAAAATAAGTGACACCTGGCTGAATGGCCATTGATTCATTTTAGGTCCCAGTCCAACAAAAGGGACCAACTAGAACAGATCCTTGTGCCACAGAGGAGGCTCAATGGGGCTCCAGAACAGTCTGAGCTGGTGGCACCGATTGCAGGACTGGGACCATAATGTGGAATGAAAACATGAAATCAGGCAATGGCAGCACCCCCGATCCGAGGGAGATGGCCCGAGCTGCCAAAGAGAGAAATGACAGCAGCAGAAGGAAAGTGGGGAGTGCTGATCTCACACAATTCCATTAGGAAAAGCTCAATGGGGATTATCCCAGGCCTGCTTGAGCGATTCCTAGGAATTATTAAGTGCAAAATTCACACCCCGCAGAGTCCATCAATCTGCAGAGATGCTGCTAATAAATGACAGGGAAGGTTCTCAGTACATTGGAGGAATGCAAGGTTCCCTAAGACCAACCCCCTACGTTAAACCCTTGGCCTTCTCACTGGACCCACTTCTGCTCTGACACCCATGTGACCCCCTGACAGGTGTGGGGCTAGGGGGACATGTGGGCAGATTTTGACCATCTGTGGTGTCTGTAGCCAGGCTCAGGAGCAGTCGGGCTGTCTCCATCTCTGTCTTTATCACACCGCTGCCCACTCTCCCAGACGGGCAGCAACAAACTAGACCAGGCGGGAACTGAAGGCTCTTGGATAGTCTAACCACCCTGGCAGAGTAACAGTGATGCCCCCGGGGTCTCTCTTTCTACCTGAGATGTTCTCCGATAATCGGCCTTTTGTCAGATTGACTTCAAAATGCCGAGCTGAGCTCCCATTGAGGGGGATGGCAGCCGGAGCTGGGCCCTTTCCCTGAAATGCTGACCGGAGAATTCAGTTCTCGGGTTGAGGACAGCCAGTTAGTGCAGAGACAAAGCTATGGTGCCTTTTATTGTCTGCCCTAGTGGCTTATGCCCCAGCTCCTGCTAAATGGGCTCCTAAGGGGGGTGCCGTGTTATGTCCAGCAGTAGGAGAGACTCAGGGCAAACCTACTGATACCTGAGCGCTTCCATTAACTCTGCCAGGGCGCTGCTTGCTTAGCCTGCTTTCCTCCCTGCTGGGGAGCCACCTGGTTAAAGCTCTGTGCTTTTAGTGGGGGTTGTTATTTATGTGGGAGCTCTGAACCTCGCGGCCATTTTCTCATTGCCAGCGTATCTTTCTGGAGTCTGGCAGGACGAGGGAGTTGGCTCTGTTCTGTGCCCAGCCAGCAGGGTGGGTCTGCATTTCTGGGGCTTGTGCCAAATTTGACATCGCGCCAGTGATTTTGCCCACTCTGGGAAACTCAGCAGGGGGTGCTGGGACTAACTGGGAGAGTCCAAAGAAAAGCTACATGGCCAGGGAGGTTTACTCCAGGAATCAATATGTTTTTGGTCAGCAGCCATTAAGGGGCCAAATCCTGAGGTCCCTGCCCCAGCAAGACTAGATGAAAACGGAGTGAACGCTGTTCAACGGGAGTTTGCCTGACGAAGGACTTCCGGAGTGGGCCCAATAGAGTGTTACTTAAGGCTCTGCAATGCAAGAGCCAGATCTGCAGCTGGTGTGAGCTGAAGTCATTGGACCTGGGCTGACCTCCACTAGCTGGGATATTTGCTGGGCAAGCATTAGTTAATTAAATAGGTAACTAGCTATAAACCTAGAGCCCAAGGAGTCATTACTGATCTCACTGATACAATCATTTCCTTCCCATTGACTTAGCTGCTCAAATGCATCGAAATGGCCGGAGCTTGCAGCCCCGCTGTAGGCGATATTCCCACTGCAGTCGGTGCGAGACAGGGCACCCTGTGGACAAAGGAGAATGATTCCCACTCTGAGAACTCACCGTTTACTAGTGCGATGTTTAACCCTCTGCCAACGTTGTTCTTCACGCCACTCATGATACTGGAAATAAAGCACAGAGACTCAAATGGCAAGTAGCATCCTGCTAGCAATGTCCGTCCCAAAGGGACGAGTCCTGCACGGCTGTTCGAAAAGGGCATCTGCGGGGTTCATTTTAGGCCAGCTGCAATAGTCATGAACATAGCAGCAGGGAGGCCTATTGTCAAAGGATTTTCAACCTCGTTTATACCTATGCCTGTCACCATTGTTACCCAGCAGTTTTTTCTTCCCCTGTTCTGTGAGCAGGCGCTTTTCCCCGCTGGTTCCCAAGCACAGCCCACATACTGTGTAGGGTCCAAACTTGTCCCTTGCCTGAGTCTGCCTTTATCAAGCAAAGAAATTAACAACATAACAAAGAGCGGCTGAATCCCTCTCCCCAGGCTTGGCTGCTGCTAAGGTTCCTCCCTCAAGGCTGCTCAGCCCACCCCCCAAGTCCTCTCCCAAGAGAGTCCCTCCGACCTCCAGTGTAATATGGCCTTTTGGTTCAGTACTTACATCGTATTTTCAAAGCACATAGAAGGCCCAACAACATTGGCTGCTCCACTCGAGATTTTAAATGCAAAAGTGCTTTCGGGACAACTTTTGTGATTACCACACTTGTTTTGCAGGGGCTGGGTCTCTGAAGGGAATGAAGAGGAGACTGTAAATTGTACTGCCTTGCACAGGCAGCCTTTGGACATTTCTTAACATAGGTAATCTGGTGAGGGTTTGAAATACATGGGCCAAATCCTGAGGGGACTGACTCAGTTTCTCTAGACACCAGAGGGCGTTTGCATCTAACCTGAGCAGAGATTTCAGTGTTTGGGGCACTGGGTGAAATCATCCTTGCACAGTTGTAGGAGGGGGGGCATCCCCGTGGCAGAGCACCACTCGAGTTTATTGTTCTGATATTGGCACGCAACTCTTTTGGGCAGAAAAGGGTGTCTGAAATAACTGCAGCATCTCTAAGGAAAGAGACGGGCTGGGGTAAGCTCCAGTGAAATGGAGGTCGCTGAGGAAAAGGCTCGTTTAGCCGAGTCCGTTTGACGGTTTAACGTGGGATCGGTGTATCCGGAGGGGGTGAATCAGGCAGGGCCCGGCGCAGGCTTGTCCAGAGTGAATCGTTTGTAATCGTTAGCAGAGGGCAGCATCCAGAAGGGGTTTGCTTCCCTCCCCCAGCGGCTGTCTCAACAGGCAGGCGAGTCACAGACACAGCATGTCCGTCGAGCAGAGGCTGTTGCTATCACTGCGATTGTCATGAGCTGTCGTGCAGCGGCACCTGGGACCATTCTGAGCCTCTCTAGTCTAACTTCCGGCATCGCATGGGCCAGACAACCTCGCCCAGGGATTCCCACGTCCAGCCCAGCACTTCGGTGTGAGCTAGAGCGCAAAGACACCCAGCCTGGAGTTAGCGTGCTTGGGACGGCTCGCCTAGGAGGGGGGCACTTGACAGCAATAAGGGGGGCAGAACTGGGGCCTTGGTGTGAATCTTTGGCAACAAGTCAGGCCCCGGGTTTGAACTCCTGGCCCCACTGGAGTCACTGGAGAAACTCCCAGGCACTTCAGCGGGGCAGGATTTCACCCCTTGCTTTGCCTCCCTCGTTCTGCCAGCACTTCTCAGAGCTCCGTGCGGCTGCCATGAGAACGGCGCACTCGTATACTCACTGGGCAGGTCGGGCTCGGAACCTGGGGAGACACAAACAGCAGCATCACACCTCTGAACCCCCCCGCCCCTTTGCCGAGCCGAAAGAGGGATTGGGCAGCAAAGGAAGCCATTGGAGGAGGAAGGCGGGGGTCTGGCTAAACAAAGCCCAACTCAGAGTTCTGGATTAACAGGGTCGGCTGGGGAGACCCACTTCATAGAAATACGTCCATGAGTGTAAATGAGAAAAGATGATTAATCATGGAATAACTGACCGGATGCCCTGGACGCAGAGCCAGTGAGGGCAGGGGCAAACATCTGTGCCCCAAGCCGGAATGTCTACACTGCTCTTTATAGCCATGCAGTGCCAGCCCCACAAGCCCCAATCAGTTGACCCAGGCTCTGAGACTTGCTGTCACGGGTCTTTTCCTGCTGGGCGGACGTGCCCTATGTGCCACGCCCGTGGCCTATGGCCCCGCTGTGGGCATTACATGACGCAGAGTTGGAGGACTCGATGCAGGTGATCTAGGTGGGCAAGCAGAGTGGCGAGCCTGCTGTCCACACAGACCCACTGCAGAGATGGATGCGAGATCTTACAATGCAAACTTATGAGGAGAGGCTGAGGGAACTGGGATTGTTTAGTCTCCAGAAGAGAAGAATGAGGGGGGATTTGACAGCAGCCTTCAACTACCTGAAGGGGGGTTCCAAAGAGGATGGAGCTCGGCTGTTCTCAGTGGTGGCAGATGACAGAACAAGGAGCAATGGTCTCAAGTTGCAGTGGGGGAGGTTTAGGTTCGATATTAGGAAACACTATTTCACTAGGAGGGTGGTGAAGCACTGGAATGCGTTACCTAGGGAGGTGGTGGAATCTCCTTCCTTGGAGGTTTTTAAGGCCCGGCTTGACAAAGCCCTGGCTGGAATGATTTAGTTGGGGATTGGTCCTGCTTTGAGCAGGGGGTTGGACTAGATGACCTCTTGAGGTCCCTTCCAACCCTGATATTCTATGATTCTAAACCATGCGCCCCAAGTAAATGGGCTCCGTGGAGGGGACGGGGGCAGAATACCCTGTCCAGCCAGATGCAGGACCACGGCGGCTGATAGGATCAGTATCGCTACAGATCCCATGGAGCCCCCTATTTCCTCAAAGGGGAAGCCTCGGACGTATTCCAGACTGGCCCCAGCTGTCCTGCTAAATCACCGTACCCAGCCAGCTCCGCAGACTGACGACCTTCCATCCGGTGTTGAAGTACGTCTGTACAAAGAGCCAGGCGGTGCCCAGCGAGAACAGCATGGCCGCTATCCGGATCAGCCCTGCAATGGGAGGCAGAGAATAGCGCGGTAAGTCGCAGCGCTCTGGAGAGGGGAGCAACACAGCCACCCTTACCAGGGCCAGGGGGAGCTCATTTCCCGCTGCTTGCCGGGGACCATGGGTCACTCTCCGAGAAGGAAGCGAGTCCCTGGTAGAATTCTCCTCCGACCTTTGGCGAAGTAAAACGTGACTCTCTTTCTTTAGTTTCCCGAGAGCCCCCCCTGCAGTCAAAGCCAGGGGGGCAGACCCCTGCCCCCACGCAGAGCCCCTTTGATGTGGCCCTGCACTGGTGCAGACATCCACCCCCGTGGAGCCGGGGCCCAAGTAATCACAGCATTGGGGGTTAGGTAGGCCACCATCACCGACGTTTGGCTGTGCCTGCCCTCCACGTCCCCGGCCCTAGAGCAGGGTGCTGCAGAGGGCTGGCCAAGCAGCGTTCACCAGCCAGTCCCCATGCAGCCGCAGAGGGAGAAGACAAGAGAAGAGACAAGCAATACCCCCGACAGCTGCGTGGGGAGAAGAGCAGATACTGCCAGATCCCCTACGGCGGAGGGGCAGGAAGGCGGGGAAGGGAGTTCTGCTCATCCCCCCTGAGGTGAAGGGATGGGGGGGGCTGTAAAGGTGGGGTGCTCTGGCAACAGCAACGTCACGATATGTGGGTTCCACTTAGCTATGAGCCTGAACCACAACGTCTACAGCCAACCCTCTCCAGAGCTCGGGGGTGTTCAGAGCTCGGGGCACGGCCCTCACAAGCTCCAGTGGGTTTGCTTAATGGGGCCTGCATGTAGCAAGAGATCGAGTGGTCAGCGCACGAGACTGGGAGTCACGTTCTGCCACTGGCCCGCTGTGCGACTCTGGGCAAGCCGCTTGGTCTCCCTGTGCCTCAGTTTCCCCATTCTTACATACAAATAATATGCGCCTCATGGGGCTTAGCCCGAGTTACTGGGGCTGGGTTCGATTCACTGGGTGGAGCTGCTGGTCTGTGCTATGAGGAGGTCAGTCTAGATCATCATAATGTCTCTTCTGGCCTTAAAAATCTTTGGCTCTATTAATGCATGTTTCTATAGTGCTTTGAGATCCGTGGGCGAAAGATGCTACATAACTGCAAAGCATCACTCACGTTCTTCTCTGTCTTAGAGTAAAGCTGAGGTGTTCGAAAGCCACGTAAATCCAAGTCCGGCTTGAGTTCCCAGAGCTGGGAGGCTCCTGACCCCCGCAACTAGTGACTAGCGCTCATTGAACAGCTGTTCAGATCAATCTGATTGGGGTTTGGTTTTAAAGCAACCGTCAGTGGAGCTGTCATAACTATAAAGGGAAGGGTAACAGCTCTCCTGTGTACAGTACTATAAAATCCCTCCTGGCCAGAGACTCCAAAATCCTTTTACCTGTAAAGGGTTAAGAAGCTCGGGTAACCTGGCTGACACCTGACCCAAAGGACCAATAAGGGGACAAGATACTTTCAAATCTTGGGGGGGGGAAAGGCTTTTGTTTGTGCTCTTTGTTTAGGGGGTTGTTCGCTCTTGGGACTGAGAGGGACCAGACATCAATCCAGGTTCTCCACATCTTTCTAAACAAGTCTCTCCTATTTCAAACCTGTAAGTAAATAGCCAGGCAAGGCGTCTTAGTTTTCCTTTGTTTTCTCAACTTGTAAATGTACCTTTTACTAGAGTGTTTATCTTTGTTTGCTGTACTTTGAACCTAAGACTAGAGGGGAGTCCTCTGAGCTCTTTAAGTTTGATTACCCTGTAAAGTTATTTTCCATACTGATTTTACAGAGATGATTTTTACCTTTTTCTTTAATTAAAAGCCTTCTTTTTAAGAACCTGATTGATCTTTCCTTGTTTTAGATCCAAGGGGCTTGGATCTGTATTCACCAGGAGTTGGTGGGAGAAAGGAGGGGGATGGTTAATTTCTCCTTGTTTTAAGGTCCAAGGGGTTTGGATCTGTATTCACCAGGAGTTGGTGGGGGAAAGGAGGGGGATGGTTAATTCTCCTTGTCTTAAGATCCAAGGGGTTTGGATCTGTATTCACCAGGGAATTGGTGAAAGGTTTCTCAAGGCTTCCCAGGGAAGGGAATTAGCTTTGGGAATGGTGGCAGCGGACCAGATCTAAGCTGGTAATTAAGCTTAGAAGTCTTCATGCAGGTCCCCACAGTTGTACCCTAAAGTTCAAAGTGGGGATACAGCCTTGACAGGAGCACAATGCGCTTTCCCTGCCTTGGAAACATGATTGCAGAAAACATTGATATTGCATGTGAATGGCGCTTCTGGAACCAAGAACCTCTCCACAGTCACCTCTTCCCCAGTCTGGAGGATTTCATTGGAAAAAGGACAATAGACTGAACTGTATAAAAGTTATTAAAAACAAGGCTGCACACTTATTGACATGTAGATCCTTTTAGCCCCCTCCGGCTGAATACGGTCATGTAGAGTCTTCCTGCGAACAAGAAACAGACCCAACGAATAGGAACAAAGAGCATTTTTTATAATCATTATAAAAGACAAATATCCTCTGGCCTCTTACCTGTCAACCTCATTGTAGCGCTCAGGGACAGCGGAATCTGGGCTCTAATCAAAGCTCACAGCTCAACCTGCTGAAACAGAAAAAGTATCTTAAAATGTAACTGTCCTCCAGAAGCAATAGATGAGTGTTAGATTAAAGATCTTAATTGCTATGGTAACACTACTGGAGTATTTTTGCAACAAGATGTCACACCAAAGCAGCATCCCATTATATATGTTTACACACAGACTTGATTCAGCTGTGATGGCTCTTCTAGAGCTATTACAAGTCATTTTTATAATGTTCAGAATTTTTATAATTTTGGGCTCAATTATATGTGACCAGCTTACACTGTTTTAAACTTACTTCATTTTTAAGACCACCCCTGGCTACTTGCCATTTATTCTTTGAACCTGCCAGTAATGTTTTATGTTCTACTTCAAAATGGATCCATTTTTTTTCTAGCTGTTGACGATTATAATAAGAATAATGAGTTTTAAAATTACTTGAAAATTGTATAGCACATTCTTTATGACAGAATATTTCAAATCACCGTTTTGTTCCATTTCATAGCTGGATAATGCAAAGTGCATTTCTAATCCTAAGGAGTGCTAACCACCAGGTGGGGACATGGCAAGATTTGGCCTTGACAAGTTAGGGAAAGTTTATTGTCACAAATCAATACCATCAAAGAAACCACAATATTTGAATAACTGAAAACAGTAACAAGCAAATATTACATACTCATGTAGATCTCCATTCTCTGCATCACATATTTGATACTTTTTTTTTTTGGCTACCCACCAAATGGGGCCTATACCTATAAGAAGTTATTAAAGTTCATTAGGATCAGTTCTAAATAAATAAAGACACAGGACCAAATTCGATTCTTACTTGCCCTGGGGTGACACCAGAAGTCTGCCAAGTACTTTGGATTTGCAGTGGAGTGACTAAGATCAGCGTTTGTCCCCGAGGATGAGATTATATAGCCTTACTGAGACACAAGTCCCATTGGCTTTTCTGGGAGGTTTGCCTACGTAGGGATTGAGCACGGTCTGTCTGTCTCCTCCTATAAGCCCTCACTACCATTCTCTTTGAGCACCTTCAGTCCACAACGAATGGGATTGTCTGTCCTGGTATTTCAAAGCTAACCCCTTATCAGTGGTAAAAGGAAGCCTGAAAGGGGCCATTTACCTCATGTGCTGCTGCCTATCCCCATGTTGCTGCTTCTGCTCGGACACACACAATGCAGGTGACTGTGGAGGACGGATCCCTCACCTCAGT
Organism: Terrapene triunguis; assembly: GCF_002925995.2. Classification (NCBI taxonomy): domain Eukaryota; kingdom Metazoa; phylum Chordata; order Testudines; family Emydidae; genus Terrapene; species Terrapene triunguis. Next base: position 665,715 of record NW_020664440.1, read on the forward strand.
TCCTGCTTTACCACTTGTCACTGCTCTGGAGCTGGGAGGCTAATTTTAACTGCTTGACACGTGCCCCCAGCTCCGCTTTGTTCAGCCTTAAAGGAGCAAATGGTACTTTTGTGAGCTCTTCCTTGGAAAATGTCATACATGAGCTGTGGTAGGTTCCGGGTCTCCTGTCTGACGGGCAGGCTGCGGGGGAAGGAGAGTGCGTTTCTTTTTTATGTAAAGAGGGAAGAAAAAAGATCCTTCCCTCGAGTCGCTCCCTTTTCTCCACTGACCCACCCATAACCTGATTGACAAGTCATGTAATCACTGGGCCAAACAGTTAAGGCAAACCGGATCTTTCATTTCCTGCTCAGACTCGGACAATGGTTCCATTGTTGCGCAAGGGCTGAGTGTTACCTCAGTCCTCAGGCTGGTACTGCAAGTGTTTCCAGCCCCCCAAAGTGGGTGTGGAGGGGCCTGGCCTGTCCCCTCTCTCTGCACCCCACAGAGGGGCATGCATGCCCCGAGTGCAAGCCAGTGAGCGCCCAGAGACGCTGTGGTTCCTTGAAGCTCATTGCCTCTCTGGCCTCCACTGCCCACCTCCCAACGTGGCTCTGTGCCTAAAAGGCGCCATCCAGCCCTCGGAGCATGTATGAAATGATTTTGCTTGCATCCCAACGTGCTTTTTTAAGAGCTGGTGGTGCCTCCCAGAAACCAGCCTGTCCAGGACTCCACCCCCTGGGCCTTTGGCGAAGATCTAGAGATAGGTCCTTTAAGGGCCAAAGCTGCATTCCTCCAGGAGATCAGTGGGGAGCTGGAGTGCCCCACCAATGCACAATTGGATCCCAGAGAAGGAACTTCCGTATTGCGCAGGGAGAGTGGAGATGAGCTGGAGGGAAAGAGAAGCCGGGCCTTCTTGGCCCAGCTCTGAGCCCAGAGCCCCCGGCCAGCCGAGTGCCTTACCCACAAGACCTTGCATTTAGGATGGGCAAGTTCTTATATTCTTAGCAAATTATTGCCCCTTCTTCCCACTCTGTCCCTCCCCAAGTCTCTGCTAAGCCAAAGGGTTTCAACCCAGTTACAAGGCTGTATTGGTTTTACTTTTACTTGATGCGACTATTGAAGCATGCCAAGGAAGAGTTAATGACACCGTGCTTACCAGCCCAAGCCATGATGTGGGACAAAAGATTGGCCTTTTCGCTAGCCGCATTTTCAAGGAGCTCCAACGCTCGCTCTATGTGTGTTTGCCTCACATCTAGGTTTATTATTAACATGATAAATATTTGTTAAGCAATGTATTGGCAGTTAGCAGCACCGTGGGGCTTTCTGACCCCAGAAGCCCTTATTTACAAGCGATAATATTCTGGCAGTTAATTTACTCCAGTGAAATATTGCTCATGCCCCAGCCACTGGCCTTGACTATATGAATCAAGGAAAACAGGGGCCAAAGTCACAATTTTTTTCTTTTCAGCCAGTACCGAGGTTGTAGGTGTTTCTCTGGATTGGCGTTAATGTCGGAGACACGTTCCTCTCTACAGCTTCAACCTTCAAGGAAAGAAAAAGGAGGAAATTCCATCCTGACTTGTTTTACTGGAGTCCTGTTATAATGGGAGAAACCAAGAAACTGGAGAACCGCCCCCATAGATCCATCTCTGATTCCCAGGAATCGCTAGACAATGGAAACTGAAGCGACTTTGCCAGATTTTAGCGGGTTGCCTATTCTTAGCATGTCCACAGGATGAGCCGTTAGCTGAGGTCCAGCCATTTAGGACCATTTACGATCATCTAGTTCAGCGGTTCTCAAACGTCATTGCACCGCGACCCCCTTCGGACAACAAAATACCGCACAACCCCAGGAGGGCGGACCGAAGCGTGAGCCTGCCTGAGCCCCGCCACCCCGGGCCGGGGGGCTGAAGCCGAAGACCGAGCTCTGTTACCCCAGGCGGTGTGGGCCCCAGCAAGTCTAATGTCAGCCCTGGTGACCCCATTAAAATGGGGTCGTGACTAACAGTTTGAGAACCGCTGATGCAGAACCTCCGGCATCTCACAGGCCGCAAAACTGCAGCCAGTGCTTCCTGCATCCAGCCCAGCACCGTGTGCTTGACTAGAGCACAGAGATGTCTGAGCTGGATGCTGGAGAATTTGGAACAGAAAGACAAAGCTCAACAATTCCTCGGGTTCCCTGGTTGGAACTGCTGGTCCCTGACCAAAGGCTGGTAGTTTGGTCAGATTGCTGAAAGCCTGAAACAAACCTCTCAGCCTATCTTCCGCACCGCTGTTAACGTCAGCACACTTTCACCCAGCTAATTACCCGGGATCTCGCGCTCCAAGGGCCAAGACTTAACCTCACGAATAGTCCTGCTTTTCACCGGGAGCCGCACGGATTTCAAACACACCCAGGAGCTGGCTGGGTCAAGCCCTTTTGGCGAAGCATAGGGTACTCGCCAATGGACAGCTCTAAGGATCTCAGTGGCAACCACCGCATGTGCCGGGGAGTTACCAGGATAGGCAGCCAGACCGGCCCCTCTCCAGAATGGCTCTGTTCGTGGGAGCCCTCCTGCTCGGTCTGCCAGTGGCGATAAACTGGCGCACGACATCAGAACCAGGCCCGCACCGCAGCTGCCAGCCACAGCCAGGCCCGGAAGAAGAAAAGGGGGTTATGGGGCAGACGCGTCAGCCCGAGCTGTCCAGCTCCTTCTCTTCTGTCTTGGAGACTCAATCCATTGCTCTGGCACTTGGCCCAGCTTTCTGCAGTTCACTGGGCAGGCGGCTCTTTGCCGAGGGAGCCAATGGACACAGAGTACTCTCCTCCTCACAGTCCCCTGCATGGCAGTCTCAGGCCCGGCACGGCACAGAGGTTATTTATCAGCCAGCCAAACGAGGTCCCTGGCAAGCGCATCCTCATGCTGTAGCTGCTGTGCCTGGGGCAAAGGCAAGAGAAAGGAGGAGACATGCAGCCTCCGCCTTCTTGTGGCACCAACACGCACAGCACAGGTCCCAGGCACGCAGGAGAATGAGACTGATCCAGTGTCCCAGGAATAGCACATAGGCCTGGAGACTGCCACGGGCACCATGAACGGTCAGACCTGCTCTGCAGGGCCTACGCCGCTTTCAGTCTCTGGCTTGCAACTCCTCGCTCTCCCCCCGACTCCAATTCAGCCGTGTGCTTCCTCCACCCTCAGCCTTTCTGAGCTCCCACCCTGCCCAGCCCATGACTGAGTCACCAGAACTCTGTGTCTACGAGGAGGCGCATGAAGCCAGGGAGTCAGATGGGGTTGGGGGGAGATGGCTCCACCCTCCCAGGGCACTGCCAGATTTTGGGCCATGCAGCCTTTTCTGGGACAATGTGGGGGAGGGGGATCTCTGTGAGGGGATCCTGTGGAGATTTCCTCTCCCTGCTGTGAGTATTGCCAGAAGCCAGGATGCTGCTGGCACCACTAACATAAAACAGGGGATGGAGCCTTGACAATCCATGTGCTTGTTTTCACACCAATATCCTTAGCAACGAAAGAAACCAGGAAAGGGAGGTGCAGAAAATATAAGGACGTAGGATGGAAGGGACCTTCTGGGCCATCAAGTTCAATTCCCTGCTGTCACAGGCAACCTCGTCCTTTCATCTTTTCATAAAATGATCAAGCTCCATCTTCCAATGAATTAGGAGTTTGGCCAGGGGCAGGAGTGTTTCCAAGGCGGCTTTCCCCCCCCTGCGTTTCCCCTTTGCACTGGCAGTGGCTTCACACCCAACACAACCCCATTCTAACTGGCCCCAAATCCCACCTTAACAGGAGACGAACCACTCCCAGGAAAATAATCTAGGGAACCAGTTGCTTCCTCCCCTTGGCCAGCGGTTATCCCTCACACAAGGTGTATTCATCTCTACTCTTGTTGATTTTGCTGCCGTGTTTGCAGAGAGACAAACGGCATATAAGCCAGTAAGTAATACATCTTTCAGCAAATCATTTACTTGTCTGTGCCCTTTGTCTCTGATTTAACCCCAAATGAAACTCATTGGCTCAAATCTGCCCCTGGTGAAATCCCCGGCACGTCACTGCAATATCCCAGGGACCATTTCATCCCACTATTTCTATGATGTTTCCTTTTAATTGTATGGATTGATTTTGGAAGATCCACTGAAATGCAATGGAAGAGGAAGCAACTAGCCAGAGAGAGAGAAGAAAGGAAGAAGTTGTGGAAGATGGTGGGGGTGGGGGTGTGAAATGTACAGATTGTTTGGCTAAGCAATTAAAAACCTTTCCCAGAACAAATCGATTTCTTAATAAACATTATCCAGGCAACACTTTTCCTCCTTTACAGGACTCCTGTCAGACACTGACGTTAAAGGAAACTACCTGTTAGAATAGATCTTGGATCTTTCCAAGATATTGTTTGCAGCAGTCAGTCCTTTGGAAGAGAAATGTCATGAAATGTGCATATTCTTAGAGAGGGGTTCAGAGAGTCAAGACTTTCCAGTTTATGAATGTTCACATTCTCCTCTCAATAGTGGAGAAAAACTCAGGTTAGCTTCCCAAGGAAAACACCGCTCTCTCTTCTTTCCTTTTCATTTCACTGCTGCACTTTTCTCTCTCTCCTGGCAGGCTGATGACCTCAGCTCAGCAACCCGGCTTTAGATAACACGCTCACACCCACGCTCATGGCAATAGACATTTCTAGCTACTGAGCGGACTGAAACATGGAAGACAAGGATTTTCCCTTCAAAGAAATCAAAAGAAAAGTAGCACAGACAAAAGACAGACCCAAATCCTGAATTGTCTCTCACATTCACTGTGCAGCTTTGGAAAAAATTAGACCAGCTCCTCAACTGGTGTAAATCAGCAATGCTCCATTGATTTTAATGCAGCCGTGCCAATTTCCCCCTGCTGAGGATCCGACACCGGGCCTGCTAGCTGAACAGATAGATGCAATTTGCTTTGAAACGATCATTGTTATGCTCAGAGCGTTTGCAAAATGTATTTGTTTTTGACTTCAGAAATACCTGGCAGTTCAGAGAAGCAGGCAGGTGAGTGAGCCTGTGTTCATGCCTTAATTGTGTATTAAAGAGGAGGCAGCGTCTTCCCCAGCAGCCTCCCCTCCAGCGTCAGCATCACTGCTCTCTGGGAGGATGTTCAGGGTGGTCAGTTTAAACCTTTTTCCTTCTTGCAAGTCAAGGAGCGGGGATGCAATCTGGCTTGGCAGAAGTGTGGAAAACCCTGGCTGACAAATGGGTCTCTAAGGAGACTTCCTGGCCCAATCAATCCCAGGCTCTTCTGAGTTGCAGAACGCCGAGGAGGTTAAATACTGACATTTGTACGGCAAAACTGAACCAAATGCATCAAAACTAATTTGATAAGAGGGCTGGGGCTGGATTGTTTTATAATGTCAGGGAACAAATGTATTTTTACCTGTGATAAGGGCGGGGGCTAATGTGATTAGCTGGGCTAGTCCATAGGCAAATGCTACCTGCTAGATGGCTTTTTTAAAATATATATATTGTTCAGCTCATAAAGATGTTTGGCCAAAGGCTTACTAGATGTGAGTCATTTGAAGACTCTACAGTGGTGGTAGGTAAATAGTTACTCAGTGAACAGTGTCAGGGTTGAAGGCCCAGGTTGGAGCCAAGCAGCTAGATTCACAGCTGGTGTAAGTGAGCACTGCCCGCCCGCTCCAGCTGAGCATCTGGCCCAGAGCTGGGAAAGGGTCTGGAAGCCAAACAAGTGTAGCCCACTGCACTCTCTGCGGCTTGCCTGGAGTAAGGGGCAGGCAGTGTGAAGGCTCCTGGAGGTGGCAAGGGCGAAGGCTCAGAGGCCACCAGGGTCAACACCACAGCGATGATGGCCTGGCTCCGTCCCTGCACACAGCACAGTGGAGTTTTAGGTTGGCCCTGCCCCTCTCTTAGTTGTTGTGGGCTGGTCCTGAAAGGTGAGGCTGATGAGTGAGGGAATTCCTGCCCCTCTAGAGCAGGGCATGGGTACTAACGTGCCCCAGAAGATGCAGGTGCCTCTGGTGCATTTGGGGCCCGAACGTGGCAGGAACCCCTCCTGCTGTGGGGCAGCCCTGTTAACCAGAGCTATTCTAAATATGCCTCTTCCCAGGAACTCGCCTGGATGGGCTTGGTCCCAGCCCCGTCTCACCTGGCTTAGCACCCTGCTCACCCTGGTGCCCGCTGTGCTGGAGAACTGCTCACAGGGAGACTCGCGCTGGACAATGCATCTGGGACCCACTGTTCCCTATGGTGGTGATGGGGTCATTGAGGAAATGGGGCACCGGCCATGGCTTCCAGTACCACCTGCTCTGCTGTGTTCTCTCTGCGCTGGGTCCAGTTGCTCCTTCTTGCTGTTCCTCTCCTACCCTGATGGGGCTGGTCAGCTGGTTCAGTGAAGAAGGGGTCGGCAGGCAGGGCCTAGGAGGATCGCCTGCAAGTGACAGGACTCAACAGAAGGTCTGCCATGTCCCACTAGACAGCTATCCCCAGCTCAATGCACTGGGCTAGACCTTGACTTCCACTGACTCCAGCTGGAGCTACGCGATTCCCAGCGGCGGAGAATGTGGCTATTGTCTTCTTATCCTTGGTTTTCAGCCTTTCGTCCAGTTTCAGTGCCCATCACGGAGCCAAGACCCAAACCACCATGAACTCAGCCTCACAGTGCGTTTCATCAAGCCCTGCAGCGGGGCCTGGAGGTAAATTAAAGCTACGTCAGTCCCTCCGGGAGCTCAGCGGGATTCACAAAAAGACTGGACAGTTCTATGGATACCAAGAATACCCAGAATTAGAATGGTACGTGCTAAAAAACCCTCCCGCATCAGGGATCAGACATGAAACCTGACGCTCCAGGCATAAGCCAGCCCCTAATTACTGGGGCTTGGGAGGGAATTTTCCCTGGCAGCAGATTTCTCCCGGAGCTGTCTGCTGCAGGGTCCTTGCACCTTCCTGTGAAGCAGCTAGTGCTGGCCACCATCAGAGACCAGCTACTGGCCTAGGTGATCCTTGGCTCTGACCCAATCTGGCAGCTGCTGTGTTCCTATGGCACCCCGCACCCACCCTCCAAGACCTGCCCTAAGTTGATCAGGCTTGGGGATAAAGCAAGAGGCAGGTCAATTGGAAGAACCTGTTCTACTGCAATTCCTCAGCGATTTCTGCAGGCTGAGAAAACAAACATCAAAGAGCAAGGAACACGGAGAGGAGGAAATGAAGAGGTGGGAAACCAAGGCAAACAGAGAGATAAAGGAATCTGACGCACAGTGTTGGCACACTGCAGGCGGCTCTCACACCTACCCTGCCCTTTGTCTGGGCCATGAGGTACACTGCGGCTGTGACTGCACTGAGCTCTTGGATCAATGTGACAGGCAGCCGAGGGGCCAGGGTCGCTCTGGACAGCTGCAGATTCCAGGATGGCCATGAAGATTGCGAGTAAAGAGCAGCATACAGCAGGGTGGTGGTTACAAAGATGCAGGGCCAGACTGCTGGGGGTTGTGCGGGGAACTTCCCCTCCCTGGCATCAGTTAGAGCAGTCTCAGAGGTCCTCTCATTCATGCCCAGTTGCCTGTGGCCTCCAGGCTCAGACCAGCCAGAGAGCAGTGGCTTTGCAACCTGTTCTCCTCCCCTGTCGTGTAAGGGGCATGGTGGGGGGGGAGGATGCATGGGGAGGGGTTTGTCAGAGGGCAACTGTGCTACGTTTATGCTCCACTGTGCTGAGTCCAGAGATTCATCGATTCCCAGGCCACTGTGATCATCTCATCAGACCTCCTGCATCGCACAGAGACCTGCGCCCCGTAAGCCCGAGAGCCGACCTGTTCAAAACATTCCCCATCCTGATTGAAACTTTGCCAGTGATGGAGAATCCACCACTACCCTGGGGAAATTGTTCCAGCGGTTAATTCCCGTCACTGTTAACAATGGACACCTTATTTCCAGTCTGAATTTCTCTAGCTTCACCTTCCAGCCCTTGGATCACGCGAGACCTTTCTCTGCAAGACTGAAGAGCCCATTGCAGATACACCTCTACCCTGATATAACGCGACCCGATATAACACGAATTCAGATATAACGCAGTAAAGCAGTGCTCCGGGGGGGCAGGGCTGCGCGCTCCAGCGGATCAAAGCAAGTTCGATATAACGCGGTTTCACCTCTAACGCAGTAAGATTTTTTGGCTCCCAAAGACAGTGTTATATCAGGGTAGAGGTGTACTTGTAGACTGTGATCAAGTCACCTCTTAACCTTCTCTTCGCTAAATAGACTGAGCTCCTTGAGTCTATCACTATAAGGCAGGTTTTCTAATCCTTTAATCATTCTTGTGGCTCTTCTTTGGACCCTGTCCAATTTCTCTACATCCTTTGTGAAATTGTGGACACCAGAACTGGACAGAGTATTCCAACAGCGGCCGCAGCAGTGCCAAATACCGAGGTACAGTAACTTCTCTACTCCTATTGAAGAGTCCCGTGTTTATGCATCCAGGGATCACATAGCCCTTTGGCCCCTGCATTGCAAATGGAACTCATGTTCGGCTGATTATCCCTAAAGCTTTTTCACAGTCACTGCTTCCCCGGCTGTGTAAGTACAGCCGCAGGCTTTGTTCCACTAAGGACCCAGAGTCAATGGCTCAAGGAGCCCTAACTCTCAGCAGGGCCAAACCAGGAGCTGGAACTGGCTCCCAGATGTTCCTGCACACCTGGCTCAGCTGTGCACCGGTGGGGAGGAGAACCAAACCCAACAGACGATGTTGGCAGTCCTCGTTGTTAACAACAGCCCTGTTGAGAACTGCCTGCACCGGGGATGAATTTAAAATCAGCTAACGAAGATAATAAAATGTGTGGATACATCGGACCCAAAGCCTCCCCTACAGCACATCGGAGTTAAAGAGTCTGCGCTGAAGCTTGCACAGATCTACAGCGTACAGACCTATTTGCTTTATGTACAGCTATGGTCAGCTCAGCTCTGGCTTTTTGAACAAGAATATTAAAAGATTTCGCTTGTCGGACAGTGAAGAGTTCATTATTATCCAGCCTGTGAGAGTGAAACCTGATCATTACATGGGTACCTTGTCTTCTTCGACTCCTCCTGTTTCTCTTTGCCTGTTTCCTTGTCGTGTGCTGAAATTGTGAGCTGTCTGTTACATGTGTGTACAGCACGTAGTACTGGGAGGGCCTGACCAAGAAGGATCTCTTCAGGTGCTATCAAAAAACAACCGCTCAATACTCAGCAATAACAACTGGCCCTTCGACTATTAGCCACAGCATTTGGCGCTGGTGCTAAAAAAAAGTCCTGTTTCTTTCAGAAATACGTCTAGCGATATTCTGATATCGGTAAACGATAAAGACGTTTGGCACAGAACACACATCAGACAACAGGTTCTATCTCCAGTTCGGCAATGGACACGCAGAAACTGAAACCGCTCAGGGCTTTAAAACTAACTATTGCCATAAACAGTGTTGTACAAGTAACCCTGGCTGGAAAATTTTCCTTTGGAAAAGCAGATACATAGAACTAAAGAAGGGTAAGAACAGAGAGAGGAGTAGAAAGAAGGAAACCTGGGCCCAGGTTATAGACTGTAAAAAGTACACCAGCTAATCTGATTTCTCTCTCAACTTCCCCATGTTATAAGAAGGGATAATAAATAAATATGTGTCCCAAATGGTTGCTACTAGCTGTGTTTTATTTTACACCCAGCTACTGAAATCACCCTTGCTTGAGCCAGATTTAATTGTAAAAAACATCTACAATGGTAACCAAAATAAAGGACAAAAATCTATTAGTTTAGTTATACTTAAAAAAACCCTCTTTCCAGGCATTTCCAGGCATTTTTCCAGCCACACAAAGGTATCGGAGTTCTTTTGTGGACTGAATTCAAATGTACATACCAGGGAAACCATCCGACAGGCCTCTTCACTCGGAAGGCTGCATTCCAAATGGGGTATTGGCAGAGAGAGGACAGGACACCTTCTGACTAACGCTTGTAAGTCTAGTGATCCAATGGGTTGAGTCCATGGTACAGCCCAGCCCCTCTGTGAATCACCACAAACACCTTCCGTGTGCATTGTGCTGCTGGTCTAGTAAAATGTTAAATCGACTACACACAGCTCAGCGGCTCAGAACAAACCACAAGAACAAGGAAGTCTGTGAGGTTATTCACATGGAAGCTCAGCTCTGCATTGACAAAAATATCCGTGTGCACACAGAGGGATCAGTCATAATGATCTTGCTCAAACGTGGCTAATTCCTTTGTTTAGTTCATTTCCTCCTTTTGGCCTTTTATTCATACTTAGCTGGCCTCCACCCCATTTCTTTCTCAACATATAAACACAGGAAGATGCAGGACCTATCCCAGAATCTCATGTGCCTCTTTACTGCTCAGTTTTAAAGTAGTTCACATAGCAATTGCAACAGATGAGAGATATGAGCACGTACCTGCCATAAATATTACTATTGAAGTCATTGGGCTACTTGCCTAAGTAAAACTTTGCAGGGTCAGGCCCCAAATTACGGCAGAGAAATAAAGCAACATTTTCTCTGTGAGACGCTCCGTGACTTTATAATGTAGTTGGACCACTGTTCAAGCGGGGGCTAAGTTAGTGTGAGGGGGTGATCTAATTTACACCATCGTCCACCCTCTCAGCTTGGCCCCCCGTGCAGGGAGCACGTGTGGAGTTTGTTACATAGGAAATAAGACGTACCAGGGGAGCAAACAATGTCAAAGGGACGGCTGACACAACATTCAAGTCTGATGCAGTTGTTGGGGAAAAAAACTGATCATCGAGGCCGCAAACTAAAAAGCACCTCAAAATACAACAGGCAAAATTACCAACCAGTTTTTTTTTTTTTTTTTTTACTGATTTATAAGCATGATATTAGACTTGGAGCAAAAAGTCCCCCTGAATTAAGCACTGGAATAAAATTGCCCAGGGAGGTTGTGGAATCTCCAACACTGGAGATTTTTAAGAGCAGGTTAGACAAACACCTGTCAGGGATGGTGCCTGTCCTGGTGCTCTGGACAGCGCGGCTCTAGTGTCGCCAGCCACCGGTGCTCCAGGCAGCGCGGTAAGGGGGCAGGGAGCAGTGGGGGTTGGATAGACGGCAGGGGAGTTCGGGGTGGTGGTCAGGGTGTGGGGGTGTGGATAGGGGTCGGGGCGGTCAGAGGGTGGGGAACGGGGGGGGGGGTTGAATGGATGCAAGGGTCCTGGGGGGCAGTCAGGAAGGAGGGGGGGGGTTGGATGGGGCAGTGGAGGGCAGTCAGCAGGGGTTCTGGGGGCAGTCAGAGAGAAGGGGTGGTTGGATGGGGAAGGGGTCCCGGGGGAGCAGTCAGGAAGGAGAGGGGGGGTTGGATGGGGTGGCAGGGGGAAGTCAGGGGTGGGGGTTCTGGGGGCGGTCAGGGGACAGGGAGCAGGGGTGTGTGGATGGGGCAGGAGTCCCGGGCGGAGGCCGTCAGGGGGCGAGAAGTGGGGGGAGGGGGAGCGGGGGCCGGGCCACGCCTGGCTCTTTGGGGAGGCACAGCTTCCCCTAACCGGCCCTCCATACAATTTCCGAAACCCAATGCGGCCCTCAGGCCAAAAAGTTTGCCTGCCCCTGGTCTAGGTAATACTTAGTCCTGTGTTGACTGCAGGGGGCTGGACTAGACGACCTCTCGAGTCGCTTCCGGTCCTACGATTCTATGAAGACGCCGTTTGGAAAAGATAATAAAATGCTGACATTAAGGTCAGGTCATATTGTTCCCATAACTCTCCTATTCTTATTTAATAGCAATTAAAGGTTCTGATGATCCACAGGCACTGAACGATGACAACGAAACATAAAGGAAATGGCTGAAGGGTAGAAAATAAAGGCTATGTTTAATGCTGGTGTAATGCTAATGATTTATAACAACATAGACTGGAGCATGAAAAACCAATTATGAAAGTTTGGGGTGAATGTACAACTGGGTATGCGTCATGTTACATAAGGTTGATTGGAAGAAATCTAATGACTGTGTAATATGGAAAGAAATAAGAAACCAAGGGAGCAAGGCCCAAGTCAGGGAAATAGCAGACCAGAGACTGCAGGAAAACACCAGCTCAGAGGCCAGAGACCATCATGAAGTTCAGGAGAACTTCCCAGTCCCCCAGAACTCGGTTACTTGAACTCCTACCTGTTCCGTCTTATTTGTTTATGGTCTATCATATTATGTGATCAGAAACTATAAGGGACAATAATTCTGTCTGAAAATTTATGAATAAAGGTGAAAATTGACCAAGCTTAAATTGGGTGGCCTCATGATGCAGTTTCCAACCTTACACAGTTGTGTAAGAAAGATACTGTGGGCATCACGGACAGTGTGTCAGCCTTAATTTGGACTTTGTTACCGTTCCTTCTTTTGTGCCACTTTTCGTCGTCGTCGAACATCATTTGGTGTCTTTAGTTACAGAAATCTGTAAGGAAAGTGTCCTTGGATGGTTATAAAATAGATCCGCCGGATTCTGGTCTCATTGAGAGTGGTGTAAATCTGGAGTAACCCCATTTGCTGACCTGAGTGACTCTGAATGTACACAGGTAACTGCGAGCAGAATCCAGCCTGCCACCTTCACATGAAACTGTACCGTTTGTCTTGGGTAAGCACCTATTTCTCCAAAAGACTATAATGCTTCCAAAGGAGCCCACAGTTAACGGCAAATATGTATTTAGGCAGGTTTCTTTTAAGCAGCTGTTACTTTGATGTGCCTGATGCCAGGAACAGCTCTTCGGAGGGGCTGGTTCTCCACTCTGCGCTGTGTGCAATAGACATCTTTCAGGATCCAGGCCCCATTCACCTGGCACATGGTGAATGGAGCCTTTTCCTTTTTCATTCCCACCACTTAGAGCCCAATGGATTATCTTAGAGGTTCAAAACGTAATTTTCAGCATGACGACTTAGATCCCACCTATCACCCAGAGCAAAGCTTTACAGCCGAATAGAAACACTGCTGACGTAACCCTAAGGAGAGCAGCGCTTCCAGCCGGGCTGTCATGGGAAATGGGAACAGCGAGGCCCCCACTCGTCTGAGGTCAGAAGCAGCACCTGGTCTGTGGCGGACATTATTCAGCTCTAATGAGCCCTTTAAGGGTTCTCTGCTTTGTGCAGAAAGAGTTTTGCCCCGCTCCCCTTTTCTTTGCATTCCCTGTTGATCCAGGGCCTTTGCGTACAGTTGTCTTGCACTCCTTCCCCTGAACAAAGGCAGCCCTGGGTACTTTATTAATACAGTTAACCACCAGGGTCCTGATCCAACCCCCATTAACGTCAACAGGCCTGATTCTTAGGCACACTAAGGCTCATTAGCCAGCCTTGGGCAGTGCAAACAGCCTTAGAGTGGTGTCAAGGGACTTTAGTGTAAGTGAGACTCCAGCCCAGGGACTTCAGTGGGAATGGCATTAGATCCCAGGTTTCCCAACCTGCATTGCCTTGCTCAGCATGGAGCGACGCGCCCAGTGGCTGCCCAGACTGCACTAGCGCTTCACCTGCAGGAAACGCGTGGCCGTGAGAAAGTGAGCTCCTCACACCCTGCCCAGCCGGAGAGACTCAGGGGGAGAGGGGGCAGGCCCCAGGCAGGCTGACAGATGTCCCACTCTGCATCCCAGCTCCCAGCAGAAAGCGGGTTGCTCCTGTTCCCTAGGGAGAGAACTGCAGGTAGCATGGGAGCTGCTCAGGTGAGCACGTGCCTGCCTGCACTGCTGAGCCGGCCTGGTTAACACAAGTTCAGGGTCCATGCCGCTAGTACCTCAATGCCACTAATTTTGCTAGAGCAGTTTCTTATCTGCTGGGCAGTTTTGTTTTCCTGACCTCTTATTCCCCATAAACTGATTTCCCTTCTGTGCAAGGAGACCACAGCAAGAGGGCGCCTGTGGACGTATTCCTGACATTTATTTTAGCTCTGCGATTTGTTCTCTCTTTGGTTTGGTTGAGTTGCTTAGTAGGGCCTGATCCCGAGCCCACTGCAGCCCGCAGAAGAACTTGCACTGACTTCAGTGGGCTTTGGACTAGCTCCTAATGCCAACGGACAATAATATAGCACCTTTCATCCTCCAGGATCTCAAACCTCACCTGATATACAGGGACCACAGCAGCCAGGCCTGAAACGCAGCTGCCCCTAAAGTGAAATACAGCAGCTCTTCAATCACCATGCAGGAGCTCGGGATATAGGGTGACCAGATAGCAAGTGTGAAAAATCAGGACTGGGGGTAATAGGAGCCCATACACCCCCCCCCAAATCGGGGCTGTTCCTATAAAATCGGGACATCTGGTCACCCTGTCGGGATACGTAGTTAAAAAGAACGCAGCATCGAGTTGCAACTGCATGGGGATTTTAAGTAGGCAGAATTTCGCCAGGATATTGAGGTTAACAGCCTTGGTCTTACCAGAAAGAGGCAGAGGAGCTTGATGATCACAAGCGGTCAGAGGCCTGGTTTTAGGTTTCAGCAGACAGACACAACTATTACTGACTGCACATGGATATCACCAGACAAAAACACAGCAGCAGGCAAGTGATTTCTTGCTTGCTTGAGAGTTCTAGACAGCAAAGGGTTTATTTGATTGATGTTTTAAAAATCAGGCCTGCTCCCTGCATCAGGCAGAAACAGCCTAAAGTGACACTTAAGAAACAGTCTGCTGCTCAGATGAACAGACTTTCCCCGCCCCGGATGAGGGCGAAAGCGACCGTTTCATCTGCTCCTGTGACCTCATCACACCTGATTTCTGGTCTAGCGGGGAGAGCAGCACAAGAATATTGAATGTTTGGTGACCTCACTCCCAGACATGGCTCTCGCTCTGTACAAGGCATCTGCGGCTCAGAATGTCCCACAAGACCCCTCCAGACTCTGTGAATGGTGCTGTAGGGTCCTCCCAGCTAGCTCTCCTTGGGAGAAGGGAAGGGGTAAGGACTGACCTTTCTGTGCATTATGGACCAGGTGCCGAGGCCCGTCCCATTGATTCCAGTGGAACTACTCATGAATGGAGGTGCTGCTCAATGTGAGCAAAGGTGGCAGAACCCCTCCCGAAGTTGCCAGCAGGACAGCTCTGAAATAGCAGGACTATAACAGGAAAACCCCTCCGGCGTCCCCGTGCTCTGTAACACTGTGAAAACCAACCACAGTCAAAGCATTCTGTATACAACAGGCGAACGGTGCCTCAACATGGAGACTGACGGGCAGGAGCGGGCATGGAGTGCAAGCTGTGCCTGTACCCTACCTGCCCCTTATCGCAAAGCTCAAGCACAACCTAGCCCCCCACGTGCGGCAATAATCCCGTCGGATACCACGGCATCCAGGGATCAGTGATGGCGTTTGCTGAACGCTTGAGGAGGGCGGGAAAATCCAACTTTAATCGGACTCAGCTGGGAGCAGGAGTGCTCTGAGCCCACCCATGGTTGTGCGGCGTGGCTCTGCCGGTCCCCTCGGCCTGCACGAGGAAGGTGCGCAAGGCCTGGGGCTGATGAAACTCAAGCGAACACAAGGCCAATGCACTCACGAGGGGAGAGGAGAGAACATCAGGGACAGAAAAGGCCCCTTCTGTCTCTGGGGCTGCCTTCCACTTGCAGCTTCGTGCCAAAGCCTGGCAAACCGCGACCGGGCTCACGGCATTGCCCTTAGCAGCCTTCCCAGTCAGAGGCTCACAGCAGTGTTGCAGAAGGCGGCGCCATCTTGGCTGTCTACCCCTTGTTCAACAGAGGCAACGAGAGCGGCTGGACTGAGGAGAAAGAAGGTGGGGAAGGAAGGTGACAGACAAGGGAGCGGGGACCCAAGCCTCACATCCCTGGTGGTGTTCAGGGTTTGCTGAAGCCGGGGGCAGTTTCATTGATTCCCACTCTCAGGCCCGGTCGGGTCAGGATGTCTTTCATACTCAGGCCAGTCAAGGCCCAGTGGTGTCATGGTGCATCCCAGAGTCCCAGGAGAGGATGGGGTGGCAGCCAGGATGGGACAAAGTTCACTTTTTCCTGTCCGTGGTTCCCACTGCTCCCATGTAACGACCCCCATAGTATAGAGGAATTGGGTATTATCCCTTTAAATAGTTTGTGAGCCCTCTAGCCGTGCGGTCTGTGGTCTGAGCCTAGACTCCAGGCAGCACAGCAGTGCGTGTACGTAGCTAGGCCCGGCATGTTGTGAATAGTCAGGCTTGGTCTACACTACCAACTTGTCGGTGTAACTACGTTGTTCGGGGGTGTGGAAAATCCACATCCCGGCGTGATGCAGTTATACCGATCTAACACCCTGTGACAGCGCTATGTCCACCAGACAGCTTCTCCTGTCCACATGGCTACCCCCTGGCGAGGCGGAGTCACTGCGTCCATGGGAGAAGCTCTCCCGTCGACGTCGGTAGTGTCGGCACTGAGTGCTACAGAGGTGCAGCTGCAGCACTGCAAGTGTAGACAAGCCCTTCGTGAACGCAGTTATTTGAACACGGTGCCGGTGTGGTTCCTTCATGCTAAGTTCGCTGCGGAAGCAGCAGAGAGCCAGTGCCCCAGACACCTGGCCTGCAAGGAGGGGCCTGGCCTCGTCCGTTAGCATGAACCAAGCAAACACATTGTGGTGACTGGACTATAAACATGGTGTAGTGAAGTGAGATTCACCGGCGCGACGCCTCCTGCTGGTCGTCCTGGGAATTACTCTTGTCCAGCCCAGAGCGCCCTCTGCAGGCCGGTGTCTTGCCTGCCTTAGGGCCCCCATGTCCCTCCCGGACCCTGGTGCCCCTGCGCACTGGGGTGCTGCCCCCACCAGTAACCCACGGTCTGGGTCTCCCCTCCCAGGGGAACCCCCAACCCTCTCACGCACCTTGCCTCAGTGGCTATTGCCAGTCGTCATCTAGCCCCCACTCCCTGGGGCAGACTGCAGTCTGTCATGGCCACTCATCATTGGCAAGGCAGTTGGACCAGGCCTCTGCCCCGCCCCAGGGCCAGCTGTTTCCTAATTGGGCGTGGCACCAGCTCTGGCTGCTTCCCAATCAGCCTATTCTTATTGGCTCTCTGCCCCAGCCCTCTCCAAGGGCTGGCTTTTAACCCTTTCAGGGCTGGAGCGGGGTGACTGCCCCACTACACATGGCTTCCCATTCTGGACTCTGCACGCCATGGCCAGGCCAACCTGTGACTTTAGCAGGCACCTTCAGCCCCCCTTAGCATGGTTAAACAGCCCAGCTCATGCCAGCGTTTGTCTCCACCTCTCTTTCACAAGCCGTTTTCTGTGAGGGGTTGGCTGGGCTTCCGTGACCCTGAGCACCTTCGAGTAGAGGCCGCTGCACATCAGGGGACCAGTCTGCAAATGAAAGATCTGGAGCCGGCCGCGCCACATGCCCCTTTAACTGCTGGCTGTGCATCTCTCACCCGTCATCGCCCTGCCGCCTCTGGGCGCTGCCGCACGCCTCTCTCTATGTTCGCTCCTGCTCCTTCAGGGTTTTCTGGGCTCATTGTCTCCCGTTCCTTTCCCCGCAGCCCCTCATCCTTCTCTGTCTCGATTTAGTCTAGCACCAGCCAGGAAACGTTCTGCACTGCTGCCCTCAGTCTTTCTCCCTACCCCCGGATCTGGCGCCCTCTCCCCCCCTTCCCAGAGCCCACTCCGGCTCTCCGTTCCTCGCCCCTCTTCTGGAGGGGTTTCCTCTCCCTGCTTCCCGTGTCCTTGTCCCCCTTTCCTTCCAGCAGTTCTCCTTGCTGGTCTCCCTTTGCTGTGCTACGGCGGGGGCTCGATCCACAGCCCGGAGTTTCCTCAGGACTGCTGAGGGGCTGGAATGTCCTTAATACTCACTGACTGCCGGGGGCTGCTGGGCTCAGGCAGGCAGGCGAGAGGCTGGGGGAAGGCCACTGCACATCTGTTGCTGGGTGAGTCCATTGGCCACTGCTGGGCAGGAGCGCAGGGTGGATCCGATTGCAGGATCGGGGCCCAGGGTGCGGTGCTGTGGCTGGGCAGTAATCATCTGTTACTAGATCGCAGAAGTTACTAGATCGCAGGCCCTGGTTCTCATGGGAGACTTTAATCACCCTGATATCTGCTGGGAGAGCAATACAGCGGTGCACAGACAATCCAGGAAGTTTTTGGAAAGTGTAGGGGACAATTTCCTGGTGCAAGTGCTGGAGGAACCAACGAGGGGCAGAGCTTTTCTTGACCTGCTGCTCACAAACAGGGAAGAATTAGTAGGGGAAGCAAAAGTGGATGGGAACCTGGGAGGCAGTGACCATGAGATGGTCGAGTTCAGGATCCTGACACAAGGAAGAAAGGAGAGCAGCAGAATACGGACCCTGGACTTCAGAAAAGCAGATTTTGACTCCCTCAGGAAACTGATGGGCAGGATCCCCTGGGAGAATAACATGAGGAGGAAAGGAATCCAGGAGAGCTGGCTGTATTTTAAAGAATCCTTATTGAGGTTGCAGGAACAAACCATCCCAACGTGTAGAAAGAACAGTAAATACGACAGGCGACCAGCTTGGCTAAACAGTGAAATCCTTGCTGACCTTAAACGCAAAAAAGAAGCTTACAAGAAGTGGAAGATTGGACAAATGACCAGGGAGGAGTATAAAAATATTGCTCAGGCATGCAAGAGTGAAATCAGGAAGGCCAAATCACACTTGGAGTTGCAGCTAGCAAGAGACATTAAGAGTAACAAGAAGGGTTTCTTCAGGTATGTTACCAACAAGAAGAAAGTCAAGGAAAGTGTGGGCCCCTTACTGAATGAGGGAGGCAACCTAGTGAGAGAGGATGTGGAAAAAGCTAATGTACTCAATGATTTTTTTGCCTCTGTCTTCACGAACAAGGTCAGCTCCCAGACTGCTGCACTGGGCAGCACAGTATGGGGAGGTGACCAGCCCTCCGTGGAGAAAGAAGTGGTTCGGGACTATTTAGAAAAACTGGACGAGCACAAGTCCCTGGGGCCGGATGCGCTGCATCCGAGGGTGCTAAAGGAGTTGGCGGATGTGATTGCAGAGCCATTGGCCATTATCTTTGAAAACTCATGGCGATCGGGGGAGGTCCCGGATGACTGGAAAAAGGCTAATGTAGTGCCCATCTTTAAAAAAGGGAAGAAGGAGGATCCGGGGAACTACAGGCCAGTCAGCCTCACCTCAGTCCCTGGAAAAATCATGGAGCAGGTCCTCAAGGGATCAATTCTGAAGCACTTAGAGGAGTGGAAAGTGATCAGGAACAGTCAGCATGGATTCACCAAGGAGAAGTCGTGCCTGACTAACCTAATTGCCTTCTATGAGGAGATAACTGGGTCTGTGGATGAGGGGAAAGCAGTGGATGTGTTATTCCTTGACTTTAGCAAAGCTTTTGATACAGTCTCCCACAGTATTCTTGCCAGCAAGTTAAAGAAGTATGGGCTGGATGAATGGACTATAAGGTGGATAGAAAGCTGGCTAGATCGTCGGGCTCAACGGGTAGTGATCAACGGCTCCATGTCTAGTTGGCAGCCGGTTTCAAGTGGAGTGCCCCAGGGGTCGGTCCTGGGGCCGGTTTTGTTCAATATCTTCATTAATGATCTGGAGGATGGCGTGGACTACACTCTCAGCAAGTTTGCAGATGACACTAAACTGGGAGGAGTGGTAGATACGCTGGAGGGTAGGGACAGGATACAGAGGGACCTAGACAAATTAGAGGATTGGGCCAAAAGAAACCTGATGAGGTTCAACAAGGACAAGTGCAAAGTCCTGCACTTAGGACGAAAGAATCCCATGCACTGTTACAGACTAGGGATCGAATGGCTGTGTCCAGTTTTGGGCCCCACACTACAAGAAGGATGTGGAAAAATTGGAAAGAGTCCAGCGGAGGGCAACAAAAATGATTAGGGGGCTGGAGCACATGACTTATGAGGAAAGGCTGAGGGAACTGGGCTTGTTTAGTCTGCAGAAAAGAAGAATGAGGGGGGATTTGATAGCTGCTTTCAACTACCTCAAAGGGGGTTCCAAAGAGGATGGATCTAGACTGTTCTCAGTGGTACCTGATGACAGAACAAGGAGTAATGGTCTCAAGTTGCAGTGGGGGAGGTTTAGGTTGGATATTAGGAAAAACTTTTTCACTAGGAGGGTGGTGAAGCACTGGAATGGGTTACCTAATTAGGTGGTGGAATCTCCTTCCTTAGAGGTTTTTAAGGTCAGGCTTGACAAAGCCCTGTCTGGGATGATTTAGTTGGGGATTGGTCCTGCTTTGAGCAGGGGGTTGGACTAGATGACCTCCTGAGGTCCCTTCCAACCCTGATATTCTATGATTCTGTGATCTGATGGGCTCAGGCACAGACATCTGGACACCAAACGGCCCTTCGGGGCTGGGGGGATGAACACTCCCCTCTCCGTAACTGCAGGGCTGTAAAATCACGTCACGGCTCTTTTCACACTGATCGCTTTAACGAACAGAAATCTGGGCCTGAACTTTGCATTTTGATGCTCGTCGGCCTCAGACGGAAATTTTAGCTGCAGCGAGAATCTGGGCTTAAATAGCACATTCTCAATCAGCAGCCTCTTCTCTCTCCAGGGAAATATCCTTCCTATTAGTTTGTTTAGCTGCTGGTAATAACTGGCTCTGCTCAATAACAAACAGCCTCAGAGACCCCAGCATGCTGCAGCCCTACGGGCCTCCCTGGCTCTCAGCAGCATCTGAGATGCGGCCTAATTTGGGAAGCGGTAATGATAAAAGCCTGGCTTTGGCTGAAGGAGGCCTGAGACTGCTGGGTGGTTTCCAGCCCTGAGTCTCTGGGGTCCCCAAGCCGCTCTTCGTACCTGGGGAAGTCATGCTTGAGAGCGTGAGAGGGTTCACTGAGCACGCTCAGGACGTCCTTGCAACAGCTCCTCTCCTCTGTCTGCCTGTAACAGGGAAAAGGGCCCAAATGGGGCTGAACAAGATGAGCGAAGAAAGTGAGGCCAAGGAGTCTCTGCAAAAGGTTGAGGGCACTTCCGCGGCTAGAGGCCGCATCGTGTTGGTGTGAGAGGACGGGGTGTGGGGGGACGATTGAAGCGACAGCAGAAATTGCTTAAACACTGAAAGCATCCGATTGAATGGGCAGGAAACGTACATCCACGATCAACGACGTCACAGGGCAAAATATCACCGGCTGAAAGGTCACCTGCAAAGTTAACGGAAATGAGGCCCGGACCCAGTTTTGCTTCTTTATGGTGGAGAATGAAGATCTGAAAGGGGTTTCCAAAAACAGCGTTTGTTTTCCCCCTCTGCTTCTTACGGTAGAGATTCAGTTTTCAACTACCCAGGGAGACTCTGTGTTCTACTGGAGAACACTTGAGACATCACAAGCACCAAGGAAGTGAAAGCAGTTTAGGCAAGGGGCTGGTTTCAGTGGGGTTTGGATCAAGTCCTCAGTGTGTCTAGACTGCACGGCTCTAGTTTTGGTTGCCGCCTATTTATTGGACACACTTGGGAGAGGAGTTTGTTTTCTGAGGGACTGCCCCTCCCTCCCCCGCCCCCTTGCCTTCCACCGAGGACTCCGACAGCTCCCAAAACACATTTCTGGGTCATCCAAAAGGCCCTCCAACAACAAAAAAGGGAGAGGATTAGCCTGAATGCACCAGACACCTCCAGGGGCAAGAACAAGAGGAAAAACTTAAAATGCAAAGACCTTCATAGCAGACCGACTGTAGCCATCATAAGGAAGCAAAAGAGGGCACAACTCTCCCCTATCTTAAGACATGAGAGCGGACAGACTGGGTCAGACCAAAGGTCCATCTAGCCCAGTGTCCTGTCTGCCGACAGTGGCCAAAGACAGGTGCCCCAGAGGGACTGAACAGAACAGGGAATCGTCAAGTGATTACATTGCATTAACTCTGTCCAATTTCTTCTCAAGTCCCCCCGGGAAGGGCTGAACCCTAAATCCTCAGCATCTGATGCCTCAAAACTGGTGGAGGAAGTTTATATCCAGGATTGCACCTGGGGAGCTCAGGCACCATGTTGTACTGCAGTGACCCACAGCAAGGTACAATTAAAATGAAGCACAACATTACTCAACATGTCAATACATCAAACTGCAGGAGCAGATCGTTAACTTGATTGCAACGTAGCAAATAATAAACCAGAGCCGTGGAATGGAATGGCATCAGGCTCACGCTGCAATCTTCCCATTGGGAGAATCCTTCACGCTTCTTAAGGACAAGGAGGAATTAAAAATAAATACATACAGGTGATATTGAAAAGCTGCCAGGCAGGGGAATGAATAATGTGCCATGCAAACAACAACGTGCCGTCTTAATAGCAGCATTATCCTGTAGCCATTAAAGATAATAGTCAAGCTTCCATGTGTTACTCTTTTGCCAGGTGTGATTGGCAGCAGCAAGGGCTGGCCTGCTGATAGCAATGCTGGCCCAAGGTCCCACCCAGAGTCTCACTGGGATTCCTGCTCTGGGAAACAAAATAAAACAAAGCCCTCTCTGGTCACTCTTGTCAGGCGGTTCTTCTCCTCTAGCAAGCGCTCTCGGCTGGGCTGGAGCAGAGAACTTTACTGTAGGGAAAGGGAACACAAACAAGAGACTATGGGAAACCCAAGATTATTAGATACGCAGGTAAAACGAAGAAAACCCTCTGACTTGCAAGGAGTTGGTTCATCTCCCCATCCCCGCAGCCACCATGTGTGCTCAGTACTAGCTGTCCACCTCCTTGACCTCCCGGCTGGTGCCCACAAGGGACAATCAGGGGCAGCTTCCCTCGCCGGTCCTGGCTCTTCCCGTGACAGCTGCCTGGCCTGGTCCCACCCTCGGGTGTGGCTGCACCTCCGCTCAGGGTTCAGCTAGCCCTGACCCCAGGGGGGTTAGGCCCCATAAAGGCTCTTCAGCTTGTCATTACTGAGTGCACCCTCCGCTGCACGTCACCTCTCCAAAGAGCCTGCATCGCTGGGCTGGCCATGGCCTCTCACCAGAGCAGCGCGGCTCAGCTCAGCTCTGTGCTGCTCTTGCTGCAGCTACTCCATGTCGCCTTCTTCAAGCTGAGAGTTCCCCGGGCAATGCTGGGCTGCTGGGGAGGGTCCTCGCCTCTTAGAACAGGCCTCACACCACAAGGTGAAAAAAAAACCCTCCCCCCTTCCATACCTGTGTCCACGCTGCACAACCCAGCCATGCAAGATTGGGGTTTGCATCAGGGTGACCCCGTCACCTCTATTTAGTGCAGTTCTTTTGCCTTTTGGTTACACAACAAGGATAGTTGTATTTCGCTACGAATTTTAGCCAAAATGTTCCCAGTGAAATGGTGGGTAACAAACATGCAAATGAAGCTTGTTCACTTTGTCTTTTCCCCCTGACAGCAAGGAGGGGGCCAGAGGGACCTTGGAGAGCTTTATTCCTCGGTGCTTCTGCCAGGGGCTTTACGCACAGTTAAATGTCAGGACAATATGAATGGCTACAAAGCCTCCTGTAGGTATTGTGGAGGCAGAAGCTTGGTGACTTGGTGACTCCCGATCTGCCCCCTTACCAAGAGAGGAGCATCTCCTAGCAGAAGGCATGTTCGGCAATCAGACACGTCACTCAACCACCTCTGAACACAATGGTGTATAGCCCCATCATCAGTGTGACAGCATCACTCACTGCCGGAGAAGGTTGAATAGAACTGGAGAAGCACAGGGGGGTTAGTGGTGCTGAGGGTTTGGGCTGGTCCCGTCTGCACAGGGACAAATTTCCCTCTCCTCACATGGATTCAAATAGCCACCAGCTCCTAGTGAAACACTGGTGAGCGCAGAGATGTTAGTATAAAGGATGATTACACCCAGGCATCGTGTGTTTGCTCAGCCGTGTTCATTACTCTCCTGTTTGAAACACTCAAGTCACCTTGTCAGGGGACAGGGCCTCTTGTAATCGCTGGGCCTACAAATTTACCCAAATTGTGAGAAGTGAGTTAAAGTTCCTACAGTACCCGAGTGCCCTGTAACAACACGTGTTGATGGGAAAAGGTGCAAAAGGAAAACAGAAAAGCTGAAATAGTCCAAACAAAAAGACCCCATGGTATAATTCACAGACTCTGGTAAACTCGTGTGTGGAAAACAAGAAAAGTGTAGGACTGGAAATTAGTGAACTAAAAAGAGTAGGTCACAAGTTAGGCCAAATTGGTGAACAAAATAACGAGGGGATAGGCTATTCCGCCCTTCATTTCCTTTGGGGGTCTTTAAAAAAGACACTTTGGGGGGGAAGACGGATGGCTGGAAGCAAACGCTGGCTGAATGAAGGACAAGAGAAGGGAAAGGAGCAAACTTCACCATCCCGGCTGCCACCCCCACCATCTCCTGAGATGCCTTCTTCATCCTGATCCCGAGAGATGTCCGGACCCAGCTGACACAGCCACGTCCACCGGCTCCAGCTAAATCCCGAACACTACCTGGGATGTGAGACCTTGTCTCCCCCATCCCCACGTGTCCTTTTCCCTTTTGCCCACTAAGAGTCTGGCGAGCCAGCCAAGCGTGCACATTTTGCAACACTGCTATAAGTCTGTGTCCAGAAAGAGGCAGCTAAACGTAATACCTCAAACAGCCCAACGCTGGTACAAGTTTGCCAGGTCTCAGAGTTGCTGATCAGACCGTGTGCTGTGCTTGTCTTTTTCCAGCAGCAGACTGCAAGTGAGAGTCAGCACCGGAGACAGAAGCTGCATTTTCCCTCTTTGCTGTTCTTTTCTTTCCCTGTGTGTGTGTGTGTGTGTGTGTGTGTGTGTGTGTGTGTGTGTGTGTCTTCTAGGAAATGGGATCAGACTTTAACAACAGGAATAAGGAGCGCTCCAGCCCATCTTAACTAACTTCTTCTCTATTCCCCATGAGGACAGTTATTACCCTCTATAATACCATCTATGAGACTCTCAGACCCGGCGCTGCGGGGGGGGGGAGGAGAGGAGGTTCTTTCGAAAAACTCCCCAGTTAAAGGGAAAGGAACAAGGGTTATGGTTCAAACAAAAGCTCTACATAATACTTTACATTTCATATGCCTTAATGTTTTTTCCTTCTTTTTCTGTATCTTTAATAAATGGTTAAAAGGATTTTTAAGGTGTGTTTGCCATGGTACGAAGCAGGCTGAGGTCTCTGTATTCCAAACCCCGAACCTTGTTTAAAACTGCTTAATGTTGGATAGTTACACGGTCATGTTAACACCTCTGGGTCCATATATTCATCTACGTTAATATAGGAGACCAGGCCATGAGACAAACCTTGTGAGACAAGCAGCGAACAGCCAAACAACAGAACTTGTGAACTGTTTTGTGCAGAGGATTCAATGAGCATACACAGGGAGCATTGCTTTGCTAACAGTCTGCTAACCGAGATGTGCTAAAGGCCTAACAAATACCACCCGTAAAGAATAGTTTGAGCAGCCCTACTTATTACAAACACCGTGTCACAGGGACTGATAAACAACAATATGGGTTCAGGCTGCTGAGTGCAGGACAAAGCTACAGAAACACTTCTCCACCAGAGGGACCCTTCAGACTAACCATAGAATATCAGGGTTGGAAGGGACCTCAGGAGGTCATCTAGTCCAACCCCCTGCTCAAAGCAGGACCAATCCCCAACTAAATCATCCCAGCCAGGGCTTTGTCAAGCCTGACCTTAAAAACCTCTAAGGAAGGAGATTTCACCACCTCCCTAGGTAACCCATGTCCAATTAACAGCAGCTCATAAGCCAGACAACCACGTCATTGGTTCCACATCACCCTGTGAGTCACACATTCAAGAGATAGGTTCATCACCATCCAAGCTTGCTACAGGCCTCTGATAAGTAACACCTCTGATTACCACTTCCGGGGCTGAGAACGAACATCATCCATTAAAAGCAAACCTCAGCCCGCTCAGGTGTTTAGCTCTCTGATTCACTTTTGGAGTACACGCATACGGAACGGGGAAAATGGAATGATTAATTCAACTAAGGAACGACCCACATTAGCAAACTGATCACACATTCATCGGGCATTACCGCAGGACAGCTGGAATGGCTCTTTGCAGTAACTTCATTCTGCTGGCAAACATTTGCGAGCGGTCGCAGCACAGCGATCCCAGTCCCCTTAAAGGCAAATGCTCCATAAAAATATATGATAGTAGACAAATAAAGTGTAAGTATTATTCTGCACCACTCTCAGCAGTCTTAACTTGTGCAGCCAAGAGATAACATCTGAGTGTCTTCTCTGTAATGCCATGATATTGTCTATTGGTGGTGCTATTGTGCAACTGATCAGCTGCTGCACGCTAGAGGAGCTCTGAACGCATGTATGTAACAGCTATGTGAGCAAAGCCAAATAATAACAGTTTTACCCTTAAAAAGAGAAATATAAGTAAAGCCAAATTATAACAGTTTTACCATTAAAAGAGAAATTAGCCCATACAGCACCAACCGCACAGTATGCCGTGCTAGCCAAATACAGAGCAATCTGTTTTCATTGTTTCTTAGGAGTCCTCTCCAACCAAAAGATGATAAATACCTAGAATTAGAGGAATGTAATTACTCCATATTAGTTGGATTCACAGAGTATAGACACAGATCATAAACAGCCACTGATTATTACTAATTTTGCATTTTTAACATTTTGAATTGCTGCAATTATGCACGTCCTAGGAAATTAGCTTCCATTTCACTTTATCAAACCCTCATTCGTCACCCTGTATTTATGTTGCTTACTCCCAAAAGGTTATTTTCAATGTAACCCCCCCCCACCATCCCTACTATGTACCCCAGCCAAGTTCTGCTCAGTTTGCTGAGGACTAGCTTCAGGCCGAGGACAGAGACCAGGTGTTATCCAAACAGTAGGCCACAGCTTTATCCTACCCAGTTTAATTATGGAGACAAGCAGTCATTGAGGCCCAGGCTTTGCCCATATAGGCACTTACCAGTAATGTCAGACTGAAGCACCTAGAGATGCAGGGGCTCACACTTGCAGGTCACTAATACTTAGGTGCCAACCTATGGCCTTAGATGCCCAACTTCATGAAGTTAAGATTGACAGTTGTGGCCTGGGTAACTGAATGGTTCTTCCAGGCACCCGCACAGCACACCCCCGTCTCTGTTTACAACATACAAGTGCTACTGAGCTGCTTCCCCATGGTGCCATTTATACCTGTGCAAAGTGGGTGGAAAATACTATCATGTGACCATGCACAAGCGTAAGTGACTATGTCAGGTGCAAAGCGGTGGAGAATCAGGGACACTAGCTCTCATTTGCAGCGTGCAATTAAACTGTCATCGTAACCGCCACGTCCCATTACACAGAACACACGCTAACACCAGGATACCAAATGGCTTCTTATGGAAAATAATAATACCTAGCCCTTAGGTGACCTATAGAACAGATCTCAAAGTGCTCCACAAGCTTTACTGTGTTTAGCCTCACACCCACCTGTGGGTAGAGGACTGGTATTGACCCCATTTTGGAGACCTCCCGTAAGTTTGTTTTTAAGTGCCTTTTCCCCTCCTCTGGCACAAACAGTTGAAAAGCATAGAAAATACATTGCTGGTTCCTTGACATCCTTGAGAGAGCCTGGGGAGTGTAGTCCAGTAGTAGTTTATGAGTTAGCCTCCGCAGAACAAAATAAAGAGAGCAAGAAATGTTGCATTAGCTTCTAGTATAAAAGTTTTCCCAAGAAAAGATGCTATAATTCTTTCATTGAGATGGTTTCTCACTGTCTAGGAAATACTGGGTTGAGCACAGATATTGGACATCAATAATTTGGCGTCATTTCTTTGTTCTGATGGAAAACATGCACATTATAAGACTGAGATTGCACTGTTCCCACTATGCCACAGACAATGGGTCTGTTTCCAGACACAACAGAACAACAGTTGAGAATCATCCTATGCAATTCTGGAGGTTTGATCATGGTTTGAGGGGAAATTAGGTGCCATCCCATATGCATCCAAACCTTCATTATACATTGGCACTTACACAAGGTTTTTAATATGGCATTTGTAACATTAGGATTTGCTTCGCTGGACAGGAGCAATTTCACCTGAGTACAAAAGATCCACAGACCTGTAAGATTTACTCAACCGTGTGAAGTCTATCTGTTTTTAACTGGCCTGAATCCAAGAACTGGCTGAACCAGCCCTACACAGATGCCTTGGCTCTGGGGTTATTGGAGGTTGGTTACCTCTGCAGCTGCCCCTTTCTGAGTTGTGCTGCAAACCCCTGGGTTCAGCTGAGGTTCTGGGCCCTGCATCTTCTGAATTCCTGTTGGTTTTCCTCTCGGTCACCTAATTTGACATTGAATTTGTCAATTTGTGTTTCAGTCTCTAGAGCTATTGTTAGTTCATTACAAGAGGGGCTTGCCTGGCATTTTCCAAGAGCAGGATGGATGTCTCACTTTCCTTGCCACAGGTGTGTAAAAGTGATGTGAGTGGCATCTTGGCTGCTGGTGACAAGTTAAAAGCATACGAGTGGCACCGAGGGGGAGGTGGGCATAGAAGGAGAAAGTCTGGAGGTAACCGGCAGTGCCACACCCTATTTACCCAGTTTTCAGCACTTAGTCTAAGACGGGGTCTGGTGAAGTTTTGCCCGGGGCAGAATCTCCCGCCAGATCCAGTTGAAAGATACTGGAAAAAAGACACAGTGGCCACTGAGCACTCTGCACAGCAAGCAGCCACTGCAGCTTTGTTTCCATTTGCTCTCTGGACAGCTGTGATGCTTGCTATCTATTTCCCATTGTCGGTGATCATTCCTGGCCCCAGAGTATTGATGGCGATGGCAGAGCGGGGCTTGACTCAACACCCTAGATGCAATCGTCCCTGGGGGTGTTCATAGTTCAGACCCAAATCTGGATTAGGGCTGGGCAAATGGCCCCAATAAAATAAAATAAAATATAATAATGGGCCACCCTGGAACTGCAGATTCCAGTTTGGAGTGTTGAAACCTGGATCCCGATTTTATGGCTTAGAAGCACATGTGGCACAGCTGTTGGTCATTTCACTTCATGCTCTTCCGGCAGGCGCTCGGACAGGGGTGAGGAGGGCTGTAGAAAGACCTGAAGAACAAAGCACACAATGGAGTCATAGATTTTAAGGCCAGGCGGGTCTATTGCCATCCTCCAGCCTGACCTCCTGGAAAGCACAGGGCATGAAGCGATTTCTGCATCACGTCTATAACCTAGGCCTGAGCTAGATTTACCTTTACAAAGACGTCCAGCCTTGATTTAAAGGCTTCAGATGACAGAGAATCCAACAGAATAGACTAGAATGAGCCCGTGTCTCGCTGGGAGCCATGCAGCAGTTTGCGACCCTTTTCTGCTACGCTTTGCTACCTGAGTATCCTGTGACGCTTCCTTTGCAAATCCGCTGATTGCTGTTTCCTAGCCTCTGCTCCCTTCAGATTAGGAAGAGAGGAGTGCGGGGAGCCTGGAGGCCACCAGATGCAGCCTGGTCCCTGGGGAGCAGATGGATGGAAACGGGAGGTAACGTGCTGCAAAGCTGCTGCTTTGCCTTTACCCTCTTCTTGCAGCAGCAGAAGGGAGCAGCCAGGCAAAGCCTCCTTAGCCTCAGGGAGAGGTTATTTGTGACGATGATAATTCCTCTCTCAGTGGGGCCTGGTGCCCCCATCAGGGGTCAGGGTCCCACTGCCCCAGGCGCCCGACAGGCACTAACAGGATAGTACCTGCCTCGAAGCCCTCCCAAGCTAATTCAGCTGCAGGATTTGCCTTAAAAGCCCCATTCCTGTGGGGAAAGCAGGGCATTGACAAGCCGGCCCTTCAGCCGTGCACCAGGCAGCAGCATTCTGACGATGATTTTTGCACTAACGAATGCAGCCAATAATACACAAACCCCAAACTATCCCAGCAGCTCCTGAGTGAATTCAGACCAAATGAATATCCAGCATTTAAAGTAGCTAGAGTGAGGCCAATTATGGGAATGTTCACATTTTAAGCACAGTCTCTCCTTTAAACTACGGACAAGGCAATGCACATTATTTCCAAATGGCAAATTTGCACCTCGAGTGGCTTCATTCCGGGGCCCTTTATCTCCGGTGCGTTGGCGACTGTTCTTCCCCTGGACGAGAACATAAACGGGGGATTGATCGACTAGCGCCGCAGCATTTTCGTGGTACAGAAGCACAAACAGCATTAAACAATGAATGTCGCTATAAATTATTAATGCTGGCACAGGAAATTTCTAACCCTATTAGTATCATATCATTAAATTTGTTTCTTATGCACAGGCAGTGTTTTTATTGCAGAGCGTAACAGAGCACAATGCTAACACTGCAACACTGGCGTTGGTCAATTAATGATGCGGGGGAAAGGAATGGGAACTGGCCAGCCATTTCCTGAGGGCAGCATTTGGAAGGGCAGCGCCTGCCGCGCGTTTGCCTTTGCTGGGGGTAGTAACGATGGGAGTCTGGCGGGGCGAGTCCTGCCAGCCGAATGCTTGGAGGTCAGGCTGGGAAGAGAGCTCGGTGCTGGTGGTAAGCAGCAGGAAGCAGCACTGCGGATTATTAAGGGTATCAGAGGAGCAGCACCAAGGGTAGGCCCGTGCCACTGCACCAAAACCAATGGCGTAGATAGCACTAGTGAGCTGCGGCTCGGGCGCCAAGCCCACCCCCCTCTCGAGGCTTCAGAGCCCGAGCTCCAGCCCGCTCTGCTATTTTTATCGGAGTCTCCGGGCTGGACGGGTGCTGCCGTGGGCTGGGGAGCTGCACCCCAAGAGACCAGGGTCCCGTTGCTCTCAGCGCTGGACAAAGACACGGCAAGAGACCGCCCCTGCCCAGGCGAGCTGGCAGGCTAACCAGACCCGTCAGCCACCGGGCGGGAGGAGTAGGAAGCCCATTTTACAGACGGGGAAGCAAGCCCAGGGCGGTGAGGTGTCTTGCCCAGGGGTCTGGGCAGGAGCTGGGGACTGAACGCAGCGCTACTGAGCCGCACCCGCCTTTGTCCTCTCCCTACACCGTGGCTTCCGGAGTGCCAGGGAAAACGTCACAGCCTTTTGGAGGGAAATCTAGCAGCTCAGCGGGGGGCGGAGCAGAGCCTGCGGCCGTGGTGCTGGGATGGGGGGGGGGGCTGCCCCGCGACGCTGTTCCAGAGCAGGCCTGGCTCCTACGCACCTCGCTGCAGTACCTGAGCGCCTGCGTGGCAGGCCGCATACTGCCCTTCCCTAGCCCGCAGTAACCCGTGGGCGTTCTCCCAAGCCGGGGAAGCCCATCAGGGTAGCAGTACCGGGGGACAGGGCAGCACAGCTCCTTCCAGCGAGGGGCGGGCAGGCGGACTCGGTGTAGATGCCCTTTGCCAGATTCCCCCAAGCTGGGCAGGTCTGGGGGCTGAACCCCCTTTTTTAGGGGGTGGGGGAGAGGGCAGCTGGGGGAAAGGCTAGCTACACTCCTCAGGAGAGGAATCAGGTGGCAGCTTCATGAGTTTGAGTTCATGGTGCTGCCACTCCCCGACGTGGGGGCTTGTCCCAGTGCAGGGTGAGCAGGGGTTTCTGAGCAGTCACCTGTTGAGAGCACGTCTCACTGTCTGCATCAGGCGTCAGGCAGGGTCCTATTTATTTCAGCCCAGAGTTCTGGCCACGTAGCAGTGGCAGCAGTTTTTTACTGTGTGTGTTCCCTCAGACACCGCAGAAAGATTATGCATGCCTCCCCCATGCAAGCTTTTATTAGATTGCAGACAGGGGTTAAACTGATCCTTGTCAGCACAAATATAATGCCCGGGGTGAAGGAAATAGCATAAATTGAGGACAAGAGGTGACCGCTTTTACCACCGCTCTCGAGACTTTTCTGACATTTTTGCGTGTTGTACACTTTTTAATTGGGAGATTTTCCCGTTGCCAGAGGATTTCTCGCCTTCTTTACCAATGAGGCTGACGTGCAGAAATAAAGCTGTGGAATGACAGTGTAGGACAGAGAATAATTTGGCAGCGAGACAAAAAATACTGGCATCGCGTTGCAAATGTGACCGTTTCAAACTCTCGTTTGGTTGCCAAGCGTAACAATTTCTGCACAAACAGCTTGTTAATAACTCACCATGGAAATGGCCACATCAAAAATGTAACCAACTCTAAAGACCTCTATTGTGCCATCAGCTGGGCTTAGCAGCTCCCATTGAGAATGACCAGTGAGGTCCCGTCTTCTGCGGGCGAGGCAGAGCCCTTGAAGACACCCTGCAGGAACGGAAAGTTTATCTCGAACTTACTCATTGGCGCCACAAAAGGGCCGGCATAATGTCCTTGTCTGTTTCCTCTCGAGGACCATTCTGGTGCCTACCGTTTTCCGCACACGACTGAATTTAAGTGCCATCACTGTTACATTAGCACAAATCACACAGAAGCTTTTCTTTATTCTGCAACCACAGCCCTGTAAATGTTAATAACAGGCTGTTGTCCTTGGAGGCTTTTAAACCGGGCGAGTTGGGATTTTTTTTTCTTTTTGTGTTGAAAAGATATATTCAAATGAGCAGTACATTGTGCTGGCCAGATTTCCTTAGCATTTCAGACAGAGTGGGACGGTGGGGATGGATCTTTTGAATGCCAGGAAATTGCCTGCTATTCGGTGCAATTAGGGAGCACGAGGCATTCCCGATTGCCACTCGCTTCTCCAGAATGAAACCAATACGAGATTCCAAGGTCAAGAGACGTGTGGTGGGGTCAGTGGGGCCAACGGAAGAACCGGATGAATGGCAGGAGGCCGAACAATGGAAACTTCCTCCCTTCCCCTTCCGATACTGCTCTGCAGTCCCAACCTGCCCCCCGGAAGTGTCCTCTCTGCCTCGCTGCAGGGTGTGGCCAGGGCATTTTGGGTCAGAGCTGGGCACAGATACACCCCCACAACCCGCCCTGCATGATTCGGCAGGGACACCCCCGTATGGCTTGGCCCTGCACCTAGCAGGGAGGTACAAAGCCCCCTGACCTGCATAGTGGCCACATGACACGTCCACTGCATTTGGCCCTTACACAGCTGCTTTGGGGCAAAGCATAAGGCAGGATACGTCCCTGTATGAAAGATCACAGCTGGGCCAATCACCCTTTAGCTCAGAGCCTTGGCAAAAGGCCGACTGGCCCTACATTGAGAGAGGCTTGGAAACTTGCTGAGATCTTGATGGACAATGACGGCATTATGAACCACTCAAATCCTGGGAGTTCATTCTCCTTAAAGACTTTGCATAATGCTAGGGCTGAATAGCAGGTCAGGCTTGTAGGTGCTGGTCCCCGAGCTCAGGTGAGACAGGTTAGGGCCTTAAAACATTCGGTGGATTGTTTATTTTGCTCTATGTACCACACACAGGCTGCATGTTGTCTCCATGATCAGCAGTGTCCAGCTTGTGGCAGAGGCAGTCCGAGACGGGGAGCTGAATGCGGGGCGGTGGGGAATGGAGAAAAGATTTGGGGAAGTGTCCAAATTGTTGTTCAACTTTTCCCATTAATTCTGTAACTCCTTACTCTGTGTATTAATAAAAAGATACTCCCGTCTTCCATCACAGGGTTTGATTGATGGTAGGGCCCTTATACTAGTACTTTCGGTTGATGGTAGGGCCCTATACTACTACTTTCGGTCCTATCGGGATGAAACCCCTCCTGATTGGTAGAGGGTGGTGGGGGGAGTTCTTAGAGGGGTCACATGACACATCTTGCTTCCGGTCAGGTGGCACCCTGACCCCGGAAGTAATACCCCCATGGGATGGGACTTCCAGTGACAGATGGGAGGGGCCAAGGGGCCAAGGGGAGGGGCTTAAGGGGTCAAGGGGCGGGGTAAGGGTTTGATTGATGGTAGGGCCCTTATACTACTCATCACACTGCTGTTGCCCCAATTCCAGCAACCGATGGCCCGGAGCAGTTACTCTGGGTCTGTCTACACAGCTGACCCGTGCCAGCTGCAGGGTGTTTCATTGCTGCCTAGACTTCCGGGCTCAGGCTGGTACTGGGCGCTAGCACCCTACGGGGCAGGCCAGCCGTGGGGTTTTTTTGCTGTGTAGACGTATCCTCTCTGCATTCTCTGAACTGGTACTGCATATCCTGGTTTCAAGCAGGGTAAGCTCATTCAATGTAAATTTTGTCTACGCCAGGACTTTGCTGTGGAGGCCATGCCTTTGACAGCGTGGATTGGGGCAAACCCCCACTGGAGAAAGGACTGGGGAAATATGGGAAAAGATCCATATAATACATTGCCCAGGGAGGCTGTGGAATCTCCGTCATTCGAGGTTTTTAAGAACAGGTTAGACAAGCTCCTGCCAGGGATGGTCTAGTTATTACGTAGTCCTGCCTTGAGTGCCAGGGACTGGAGTAGATGAACTATTGAGGTCCCTTCCAGTCCTACACCTCTAAAGTTCTATGCTACTCTCCTGAATTAGATACAGGTAACCCTCCTGATGTCAGCTGACTCCAGTGCCCTATTAACCTCACTCGCTGGTCCTTGATGTGAATGAGAGCGAAATCCAGAGCATGTTTCCCCATTACCCTAACCCCTGGGCATCCCAAATTCTGAAACGATTGGAAGAGACAATAATATAACTGGCTTCAGGAGGCATTATAAGTGTCTACAGATCCCTTAAGAGACGGCAGAACTAACAGCCCTGGGCAAATTGCCCTGGCATGTGTCATCAGTGGATCTAACACCAACAAGGTTAGAACTTGAGCGTTGATTCAGGTAAAGCAATGTAGCATGCTCAATTTAAGCATAATTAGAGGAAAAAGAAAAAGAGGATGAGATTTCATTATCTATTACACGATCTTCAATGAGCTGTGAGGCAGGAGGTTAAATTAAGTGCTTTCAGCCACCCTTGGGTGGTCGGCAGCTGGTGAAACAACCTATGTTTGCAATAAGACCCCATAGTGTTCAGTATGAATAACTTTGGGTTCATTTAAATATCTCTTAATGATTTAAAAGCTGGCAGACTAGGGTGTTTTGTATTCCTACCTATTCAGAAGTCTTTGATCTCCACACGCTTCACATTTCTTTTAACGTCCTAAAATTCATTTGATGTGTGAGGGTTTTTCACTTATGACACCTCTGGTATTATGAGCGCCGAGAATTAGGCAGCAAATGTGGTAGCAATTATTGTGTATTGGGGACACCAAATACCGGGCTTGCCTTGTTCTGCTGAAATAAAACAACTGACGTGAAGTCAGTGGAGAGTTTGGTTTAACCTTTCATTGGTGAGGGCCTTCCGCCCTGGCAGAGTTAGGGCTGGGTCAATGTGTACACTCCCCCACACTCTTTGGGAGGCGTACGGTGGAAAGGAAAAGTCACTGACTGTTTGATAAAATGTGCTGGTTTTTCCTTCTTCTTCCAGTATTTGTGTAAGGGGACTGCTGGCCCCTCGCTGAAACCTAGTGGGTCCCATCCTCCGCGTGAGCAGGTTCCGCCTGAGCCAGAGCAGGGCTGAGCTAAGGGGCGAGCCGGAGCCGGAGCCGGAGCCGGAGCCGGAGCCAGAGCCGGAGCCGGAGCCGGAGCCGGAGCCGGAGCCGGGATGGGAGCAGAGCCGCGCTGGCCGGAGCCCAAGGAGCAGCCCAGGGAGCTGAGCTGGAGGCAGAGCGGCAGCAGCCAGAGGCACAGGGGAGCTAGGGCTGGAGCAGTCCGGAGCCGGGTGCGGTGACCAGCTGGGGAGAGCGAGGGGGGACCCTGGGCAGCAGGCCCAGCTCAGGGATCTGCCCCCCAGCAAAGAGGCCTTGCAGGCCAATTGGGGGGAGGGGGCTGATGCTGGGAAGCAGGGTCCTGCCACCTAGAGCCTGAGGGCGTGTGGCCACCACCAGAGCGAGTGTCCGACCCGCAGCGTCTCTGCAGCACAGCCAGGGCCTGGGCAGGGGCCTGGACCGTGTGAGGAACAGACTGTGAACTGCCCTTGCGTCCCCGAGCCAGCTGGTTGTGATGTCCCCGGGCCACAGAGCGGGGTGACGGGTTTTCCGTCAACCTCTCCCATTTTCTCCTTATTTCTCCCTGGCCAGCACAGAGACCAGCTACCTGGGGGACCCTAAGAACCCATTATCGTGAGGCTGTAGAGGGGTGGCCTGTTGCTCCAATCCTCTCCCTGTATTGGGTGCAGAGAGAGGTGCTAAGGCCGTGGGATCTACGCCAGCTTCCAGGCCCGAGGAGCTGATGCAAAGAAGTGCCACACCTGTCCAATAGCCCATGGCAAGGTGACTTCCTCGTCTGATCCTGTGCAGCTCGCTGGCACCCAGCCAGCTTAACCTCTTCGCCCCTCAGTTACTAATCTGCAGAATGGGTGTAATCCCTGCCTCCCTTGGGGGATGTGATTAGAATCAGCCAGTGAATGTGCGATGAGAACTGGTGAAAAGAGCCAGCTATGGAAGTGCAAAATATTATGCCCAGTCATCAGGGTGGTGTTTTCTGTGTACTGCACCTTTAAACTTCTAACCATACAGCCTGCCCACAAAGACGGGAGAGAGCCATTTTGTTCTCGGCATTGCCACCATGTGTAAGGCTGGAGACACACCCCCCTGTGCTCTCTGTCTGACAGATCGCGCTTGTGTTCTCTCTTCTGGGTCATTTTTAGGCTGATAATTCATGGTTTGTTCTTTGCGTGTGGAGCCATAACTCTCTGCATTTGTTGTCTAGAGCATGAAACTTGATTAAAAAATTATATTAATCTCAATGCTCCCCTTGATATGCTGTGAGATGAGCAAGGGGTCCCGTGATGATGTTTTGTACACAGTCCCCTCGCACACCTCTCTCTGGCTATCTCTTTCTCACACAAATGCTTCCATTGTAAAATTCATGTGAAAATATTTTCACTGCCACAAAACTTCCCTCTCCTGTTTCTCCCATCCAGGTGCCACCAGCGCTGAGAGCTGGCGTGTAGACCGGGAGCTGGGTTAGACAACTGAGTCTTGTCTTCTGCTGTGCGTAGCACCAGTGCAAAGAGACACTCATGGACTCAGCGCTCTCTCCCAGGAGTTAAACATGTAGCATTAGCGCCATTCCTCGTGTCTTTGGAGCCGACCATTTCTTCAGAGGTCTGCCCTGGGCTAGTGGTTAGATGCTGCAGGATGGCACATTCATTCCCGCCATCTCCAGACAATCCCACCAGCAGCGTCCCTTCAAAGGGTGGCTGTGTAGGAGAGCGTCACAGCAGCGTCAGCTGCCATGAAAGAGAACCGCAGCAGGTCACACACAGGCCTTGGGGGAGAGCAGCTCAAAGGTGCTGAACGCCCTAACCCCACTGGGGTCACATGTTCTCAGCACCGCGCAGGGTCAGGCCCCGTGTGTTCCCAGCCCTGGTGCTGTCTCAGTTCTGCCAAAGCTGCCTGTACAATGTGTGTTGGAGAGGAGCCTGTCTGACTGCGCTCCCCTGGGAGCCCAGGGAAAATAAAACACACGTCTCAGTCAGCAACATTTTAAATAAATAACGACGCAAGCCAGACAGGTAAATGCTGTGGCTGTTTTCTCTCTGCGATGAACACAGCTCTCTTCTGGGAAATGGCCGATTAGGCTGCCCCATGCGAGCAGCAATAAACCTGTGTATTCCAAGCAACCCACTGAGCGCTGGGCTGAGAATGGATTCACCGCTCTCCGAATCACCATTTGGCTGGTGTGTCCCTCACTCACCGACGCCCTGCTCTGCTGCTAGTACTGACAGGTGAGCCGGGTCCTACCAAATTCACCGCCATGAAAAACGCATCACGGACCATGAAAGCTGGTCTTTTGTGTGCTTTTACCCTGTATTATACAGATTTCACAGGGGAGACTAGCTTTTCTCAAATTGGGGGTCCTGAGCCAAAAGGGAATTGCAGGGGGGGCACAGGGCTATTTTTTTGGGGGGGTCACAGTATTGCCCCCCTTACTTCTGCGCTGCCTTCAGATCTGGGCAGCTGGAGAGCAGCGGCGCTCAGGGCCGGCTCCAGGCACCAGCTTGTCAAGCAGGTGCTTGGGGCGGCCACTCCGGAGAGGGGCGACACGTCCAGTTGTTCGGCGGCAATTCGGCGGACGGTCCCTCACTCCCGCTCGGACCGAAGGACCTTCCGCCAAATTGCCGCCGCAGATCACGATCGTGGCTTTTTTTGGGGGGGGGGCCTGCTTGGGGCGGCCAAAACCCTGGAGCCGGCCCTGGCAGCTGTTAGCCGGGCACCCAGCTCTGAAGGCAGTGCCCCGCCAGCAGCAGCACAGAAGTAAGGGTGGCAATACCATACCCTGCACCCTTACTTCTGTGCTGCTGCCTTCAGAGCTGGGCGGCTGGAGAGTCGCGGATGCTGACTGAGAGCCCAGTTCTGAAGGCAGCAGTGCAGAGGTAAGGGTGGCCATCCCATCCCATCCCATCCTTACTTCTGCGCTGCTGCTGGCAGCGGCTCTGCCTTCAGAGCTGGGCTCCCGGCCAGCAGCAGCACAGAAGTAAGGGTAGCAATACAACTACTCCCCCACCCCTGCTACAATAACCTTGCGGGCCCCCCCCCCCCCACAACTCCTTTATGGTTCAGGACCCCTAAAATTACACCACCATGAAATTTCAGTTTTAAATGGCTGAAATCATGACATTTATGATTTTTGAAATCCTATGACTGTGAAATTGACCAAAGTGGACCATGAATTTGGTAGGGCCCTACAGATTTGGGAAGGAGAGGAACCTCGATTAATACCAGATATGTTAAAACAAGATGGCGCAGGAGCTGGATCGTGGAGGCCTGTGGGTTTGAATGGGAGAGACAGGCAGAGGCAGGGGTCTCCTTTAGCGTGGGGTAGGGCTTTAGGCTAAATCACGTTAAGGGTTGATTATGGATTGGGCAATGCTGAAATTTGCAAAGGGGTTGCCACAGCTTTCCGCAGGGATCTTGGCGCATTGGTGCCCTTAGGAGAGGCTGTTTCCTGCCCTGCTCAGAAGGCTGGGCTGCCAGAACCTCTCTGGGTCCGTCCCCGCTCCCAGGAAGGCGATGGTGAGGCCCTGCACCATTCACACAACGGAGAGATCGCTCCTTGGAATCACAGACTTCAACCAGTCGCCACTTCTGGAGTGGCAGGCATAGAAAACTGCGCGGACCCTGTGAAAAGCAGAGCTGCCTAAGGAATGCAGCAGCAGATGGGTAGCAGGATCTCTTGAGAAGGGCCCTGGGACCTGCTGGGGAAAGGGGAAGCTGCAGTGGACGAGTGGAAGTGACTGCAACAGCCCCATTGCTGATTACAGGGCAGGTCTGGTGGATTACGATGGTATCACCCTGCCCCCCCTTGAGTGAATCACAGCCCCGAGCTCCTCCTTCACTCTGGAGGGAAACGGCTCTCCACAACAGCCGATATAAATGCATTGCCTTTATGGGGAATAAACAACAGCAGGAACAAAGTCACGTGGGAACTGGACGCACACTGAGGCTGCAGAGGGAGGTAACTGTCCAGGCACAGGCCATGATCCAAAGTTCAGGCAACCTCTCTGGTTAAAGCCTTTGCATGGTGAGTAAAGGAGTGAGAATTAACACACGAGCAGATGCAGAGCCCACGGGATGGGGAGAAATGAGCGGAGGGTTGGTGTAATAATGCCATAAATTGCTAGACGTGCTTTTACTCTGCTTATAAAAGGAAGCATTTGACACACAGGAAGTTACAGTGAGCTGGGAACATGCATCCCCAGTAGTTTGCAGCTGCACAATTCAACCGACAGTCACAAGCCACCTCCACAAAGAGCAGGAAAATCCTGGGTCCTGTGTGTTGCCTGGCCCCATGCAGCGGTCTCTGAAGACCCACCCTGGTTAATGAACATCGCTAGTGGCAAAGATCACAGAACTCAGGTACCCTCTGTGACGGTGCCCCCCATAAGGCTTTATGGACTATGCTTATGAATGTGTATGTGATATAACTGGAATCTGTTTTAGGCTACATATGCCATGTCACATATTTATGCAAAGGTTATGATCTACTGAATGTATTCATCCTATCTCTATGCATGTGTCATTTTTGTATTTCCAGTTATGAATATTGGCTGTGTACTGGCTTGATTTTAATTAGCCTAGCAGAGCATTTGGTCAGCTTCTTGAGAAAAGTGTAAATTAAGTGCCCAATCAAAAACCACTTAAGCCAACAATGAACTTGAAGATGCCAATCCACATCTGAGCCTTCCCAGGAATGTGGCTTGGCTGATAAAAACTGAGTCATGCATGGACATGTGACTTGCCCAGGTGACTCCAAAACTCCATCTTGGAGCTGGACTTTGCATAGGAGAGAGGAGGGGGGTCTCCCCCCACAAGAGAAAGTCTATTTAAGCCCCTGGGAGACCCCTCCATTTTGTCTTCAGCTGGCTAAAGAGGTAGCCTCTCCACCCCCCAGGATACCTGAAAGAAACTGGAACAAAGGACAGTAACTACAGGGGGATGAGTGATTGCTGGACCCAGACTAGCAGGAGACTAGTCTGTAAAAGAAAGCTTACTGGAACTGGTGAGGTTTTATTTGTATTCAGTTTCTTAGACATAGATTGTGTGTTCTGTTTTATTTTACTTGGTAATTCACTTTGTTCTGTCTGTTACTACTTGAAACCACTTAAATCCTACTTTCTGTATTTAATAAAATCACTTTTATTTATTAATTAGCCCAGAGTATGTATTAATACCTGGGGGGGGGGAATCAGCTGTGCATATCTCTCTATTAGTGTCATAGAGGGTGAACAATTTATGAGTTTACCCTGTATAAGCTTTATACAGGGTAAAACAGATTTATCTGGGGTTTGGACCCCATTGGAAGATGGGCATCTGAGTGTTAAAGACAGGAACACTTCTGTTAGCTGCTTTCAGGTAAGCCTATAACTGTTAGGGGACGTGGTTCAGACCCTGGGTCCGGGTTTGCAGCAGGCTAGCGGGTCTGGCTCAAACCAGACACGGTGCTGGAGTCCTAAACTGCCAGGGCAGGAAAGCAGGGGCAGAAGTAGTCTTGGCACATCAGTTGGCAGCCCCAAGGGGGTTTCTGTGATCCAATCTGTCACACCCTCCTTCAAATATCTCTTAGCCCTTCTACAGGGCCTGTCATCAGCACTTCTCTAAGTGCTTTACAACCTTTCCCTGCAGTTGATCTGAGAGATAGGGAAGGGATTGGTAGGATTAAACGTCAGCCAGGATTAAAATGCAGCTTCCTCTGGGGTAGAACCCAGCAGGTGTTTAATGGCACACAGCACTGCCATGTATGCACAGTTTGGAGATGAAGTGAAGAACACAACACAACCAGATCTTTACGAAAAACACCCAAGTATTGCAAGGCTGGGGATCAACCCCAGGGAGCGGGCGGCACTGGAACAAGCAGGCAGCATGACGCTACCAAGGGAGTTTTTAACCAAACTGTAGCTTTATTGTCAATCGATATAGAATGAACCAGCCACTAAGTCCTTTGTAAAACTTAACTTGTTTTGACTCAGCGGATGAAAGAATCTACAAACCTTAAACTCTACGGACTGTCTGGGTCCTGGGGCTGAGATTCGGCTCTAGCCGGGCTTTGTTCCTTCTATCGAGAATTCTCGTGTCCTCCTGTGTCTTTTTATGCAACAATCCCCATGTAGAGGAACTCTCTCTCAGTGCTGAGGAGAAGTTAATGATATGGTAAATGTAGCAAATGCAGCTTTTATGTATTATGCCTTTCACAGATAAAGAAAGAGCAGCCCCCAGAAATCCCCCAGTGCACAGCCTATACACTAGCTTTTGGACCTTCCAGGTTTAATGTCTGCATTTTGCGAGGAAGGTAATTCTTGTTGCTATGAGCTTTTTGTGTATGAAAAGGAACTCCCACTGGCCAACTCTCATCAGATTTTCAAGAGTCTCATGATTGTGGAGTAATTTTACTTCCTTCTCAGAGTCTTTAGAGAGGCCCCTGCTAGCTCAGGATTTCAGGCGGAACGGGAATGGATGCTGCAGTTCTGTTGGGAGCCAAAGCTGCATGTATCTGGCTGCAGTTCGCCAGGAGAGGCAGATGCAGCGATTGCTGCTTCCTGTAGGCCCTGCTCCCCTGCGATAGCCTCCCACGTGGGCAGGAGAAACAGTGGGAAACCAGCTGGGTGCCAGACGCAGAAGCTGCTCCTACCCGCCGTGTTCATTCCCCTGTCGTGCTGCTCAAGGAAGGGAGAAAGGGCCCCCAGGGCCCCATGCACCCCTCACATTGCTACAGTACTGTAGGGCAATACAGTAGTATCCCTTTAAATAATTTGTGACCCCTCTAGTGGCTCTCGCTGGGTTTTAGAAGCCACCAGAAACCAGTCAGAGCTGCAGCGTGTCTGTAGCTAGGCCTTGCGCGGCTGTGTATAGTTAGGAAATATGGTTATTTGGGACCCAGGCAATTTCCCCTGCATCCTCTCAGCTCTTCATTTTAGGGCTTGTGAGTCCTTCCCCTGCCTGTCCTCTCCCTGCGGTTGCTAGGGGTGCTCTCCTCACGTTCTCCCTTTCCCCGAGCTGCACTAAGGCCGGCATTCCTGAGCATGCTCAGAATGTGAAAACGTCTTGCGTGACTCCAGGGATCGATTTCCCACAGAACCAGGCATTGCAGGAGAAATTAGCGCTTTGGGTCCATTGCTGCAGCAGGCGTGTGTGTCAGTCCTTGGCAGCGCTCAGTCACATCCGACTCTCTGTGACTAGCAATCGAAACTCTGACTGCTGCCCAAACTCCGCCTAGGCCGAGCCTGCATCCAACTTCCAGGCCATTCCAAACACCGGACACGGCCACAACATTCTTAATGGGCCCTAGATTGCTAGCCCATAAAGTGAATGAATAAATAAGTAAAAGAAAATTATACATCGTAGTGAAATTTATTTATATTGCTGGCTCCATTAAGGACCTAGCCATTATTTCAAATGGGCACTAAATACTTTCCACCGAGGTTCCCATCAGCAGGATATAGGCTGTGCCACAAGCCCATAGACAACCATTCCGAGTGGAACCCCTCGTGCTGCACCGACTCTCGGAAAATAAAGTTTTGTCCTTTCCTGGCTAATGAAACTTAACATTCCAGTACACATTACGGTGCAGCTCAGCTTGTTGTTCAAAAGCGCCACAGAAATTAACCCTCTCATGGGAGCAGAACCCCTAGAATATTGTGTCTATTGTTTGTATGCCAGTCTATAATATTTGTCAAACAGAACCATTCTATTGAGAGAGAATATCTTTCCTCCCATGTGGTATCTTAGACACTCAAAGAAGATTTCAGCTTGCTAAGGAAATAAAAGATAGACATACGCTGCTCTCTGACACTTGGACAAGTTATTAAGTGTCTGGATAAAAGAAGGAAACTCAGAAAGTATCACCTACACAATGATCAGCATTAAATTGTCACCATTTGCTGACAGTTACTAGACAGTGCTACTGTATCTTTGGGCTTGTCTATACTTACGCGCTGGTTCGGCGGCAGGCAATCGAACTTCTGGGTTCGATTTATCGCGTCTTGTCTGGACGCGATAAATCGAACCCAGAAGTGCTCGCCGTCGACTCCGGTAATCCTGCTCGGCGAGAGCAGTACGCGGACTCGACGGGGGAGCCTGCCTGCCGCGTCTGGACCGCGGTAAGTTCGAACTAAGGTACGTCGACTTCAGCTACGTTATTCACTGAAGTTGCGTACCTTAGTTCGAATTGGGGGGTTAGTGTAGACCAGGCCTTTGATGCCCCTATACACAGAATAGGAAATAACTGTTGTCTTTTTAATGTCAAATGCAGTACTTGTGGCCGGAGAACTCTGTGGCCAGT
The DNA here is from genome assembly GCF_002925995.2 of Terrapene triunguis. Taxonomy (NCBI): domain Eukaryota; kingdom Metazoa; phylum Chordata; order Testudines; family Emydidae; genus Terrapene; species Terrapene triunguis. The sequence continues at coordinate 709,174 of NW_020664440.1, forward strand.
ATACAGTAGCTGACCCTAAAGGAATCCGCTTTTTACTTCATCTTGCTGCGGAATATAAATCTGCACACATTTGCCAGTAAGAAACACTATTTCAATTTGTTAAAATTGTGTCATCTGGTTGAAAAGTAGAAAGTGCAGGTGAGATCACCAGAATCTGGAACAAAAAGACTGGGCTCTTAGGATATATTTTAAATTACATAGAAATTAGAATGATTTTTCCTTCATTACTTTGAAAGATGAATATAAAAAAAAATAACACAAGCATGTAGGGACAAAATTAGAAAGGCCAAGGCACAAAATGAGATTAAACTAGCTAGGGACATAAAGGATAACAAGAAATCATTTTACAACTATATTAGAAGCAAGAGAAAGACCAAGGACAGGTAGTCCCATTACTCAGTGAGGGGGGAAAGACAATAACAGAAAACACAGTAATGGCTGAAATGTTCAATGTCTTTTTTGTTTCAGTTTTCACCAAAAAGGTTAGCAATGATCAGACTATTAACCTAGTGAACATCAGTGTACATGGGGTAGGATCTGAGGCTGAAATAGGGAAAGACCAAATTAAAAATTACTTAGACAAGTTGGATTTCTTCATGTCAGCAGAGCCTGACAAAATACATCTAGAATACTTAAGGAACTGGCTGAAGAGATCTCTGAGCCATTAGTGATTATCTTTGAGAAGTTGTGGAGGACGGGGGAATCCCAGAGGACTGGAAAAGGGAAAATATAGTACCGATCTATGAACATGGGAATAAGGACAACCCAGTGAATTATAGACCAGTCAGCTTAATTTTGGTACCCAGAAAGATAATGGCGCAAATAATCAATCAGTTTGTAAACACCTAGAAGATAATAAGGTGATAAGTAAACAGTTAACACGGATTTGTCAAGAACAAATTGTGTCAAACCAACCTTATGTCCTTTTTTGACAGAGTAACAACCCTTGTGGATGGGGGGAAGCAGTAGATGTGATATATCTCAACTTTAGTAAGGCTTTTGATACTGTCTCTCGTGACCTTCTCAAAAGCAAACTAGGGAACTATAGCCAAGACAAAGCTACTAGAGGGTGGGCATGCAACTGGTTGGAAAACCATACTCAGAAAGTAGTTATCAATGGTTCACACAGTCAAGCTGGAAGGGCATATTGAGTGGGCTTCTGCAGGGATCTGTCCTGGGCCTGGTTCTATTCAAAATCTTCATCAATGACTTGGATAATGGCATAGACCAGGGGTCTCAAACTCAAATGACCACGAGGGCTGCATGAGGACTAGTGCATTGGCCTGAGGGCCGCATCACTGACACCCACCCCTTGCTGCCCCTGGCCCCGCCCCCACTCCACCCCTTCCATGAGGCCCCGCCCATGCCCTGCCTCTTCCCGCCCCTTCCCTGCCCCCATTCCAACCCCTTCCCCGAAGTCCTCACCCCAACTCTGCCCCCTCCCTGCCCCCAGGGGGTGCAGGAGGGGCGCAGGGTGTGATGGGGGCTCAGGGCAGGGAGTTGAGGTGCACGAGGTGTGCAGGGTATGGCAGGGGGCTCAGGGCAGGGAATTGGGGTGTGGGGTGCAGGAGAGGTGCGGGGTGTGGCAGGGGGCTCAGGGCAGGGGGTTGGGGTGCAGGAGGTGTGCAGGGTGTGACAGGGGGCTCAGGGCAGGGAGTTGGGGTGCAGGAGGGGTGAGGGGTGGAGCAGGGGGTTGGGATGCAGTGTGTGGCAGGGGGCTCAGGGCAGGGAATTGGGGTGTGGGGTGCAGGAGGTGTGCAGGGTACGGCAGGGGGCTCAGGGCAGGGAATTGGGGTGTGGGGTGCAGGGTGCAGCAGGGGGCTCAGGGCAGGGAGTTGGGGTGCAGGAGGGGTGAGGGGTGCAGCAGGGAGTTGAGGTGCAGGAGGTGTGCAGGGTACGGCAGGGGGCTTAGGGCAGGGAGTTGGGGTGTGAGGTGCAGGGTGCGGCAGGGGGCTCAGGGCAGGGAGTTGGGGTGCAGGAGGGGTGCAGCAGGGGGTTGGGATGCAGGGTGCGGCAGGGGGCTCAGGGCAGGGAATTGGGGTGTGGGGTGCAGGAGGGGTGAGGGGTGCAGCAGGGGGTTGGGGTGCAGGGTGTGCCAGGGGGCTCAGGGCAGGGAGTTGGGGTGCGGGAGGGTGTGGGATGTGGCAGGAGGCTCCGGACAGGGGGTTGGGGTGCGGGGTGCGGGCTCCGGCCCGGTGCCACTTACCTAGAGTGGCGCCGGGGTGGCAGCACCGCGCACTGTGGCCAGGGCAGGCTCCCTGTCTGCCTGCCCTGGCCCCGCTCTGCTTCGCTCCAGGAAGCAGCCGGAGTCCCGGGGGTGGGGGGGGGGGAGAATGGCGCCATGTGTTGCTCTTGCTCCTCCAGGTACCTCCCCCAAAGCTCCCATTGGCCGCGGTTCCCCGTTCCCGGCCAATGGGAGCTGCGGGGGGCAGTGCCTGGAAGCGAGAGCACGGAGCCCTCTACTCTCTCCCCCCCCCGCCTGGGGCTGCAGGGTCATAGTTCCACCCACTTCGGGGAGCGGTGTGGGGCTCACGGCGTCACGGGGTAGGTGGGGGGGCACGCGGGCGGGGGGCGTGGGGAGCTTGGCGGGCCGCATGAAAGAGTACACTTATAAAACTTATAAAACTTGTGGATGATACCAAGCTGGGAGGGGCTGCAAGTGCTTTGGAGGCCAGGATGAGAATTCAAAATGATCTTGACAAACTGGAAAAAATGATCTGAAATGAACAGGACAAAATTCACTAAGGACAATGCAAATAGAACACGTAGGAAGGAATAGTCAGTTGCACAAATACAAAATGGGAAGTGACTGCCTAGGAAGGAGAACTGCGGAAAAGGATCTGGGGGTTAGAGTGGATCACAGACTAAATATGAATCAACAATGTAACACTGTTGCAAAAAATCATCATCATTCTGGGATGTGTTAGCAGGAGTGTTGTAAGCAAGAGATGAGAAGTAATTCTTCCGCTCTACTGAGCACTGATAAGGCTTCAGTTGCAATACTGTGTCCAGTTCTGGGCTCCACACTTTGGGGAGGAGGTGAACAAATTGGAGAGAGTCCAGAGGAGAACAGGAAAAATGATTAAAGGTCTAAAAAACATCACCTATGAAGAAAGATTGAAAAAACGGAGTTGTTCTAGTCTGGAGAAGAGAAGACTGAGAGTGGGACATAAAAGATGTAATAAGAGGAGGGTGATAAATCGTTCCGCTTATCTGCTGAGGACAGGACAAGAAGCAATGGGCTAAAATTGCAGCAAGGGAGGTTCGGGTTGGACATTAGGAAAAACTTCCTCACTGTCAGGGTGGTTAAGCCCTGGAAGAAAATACTGAGAAAGTTTGTGGAATCTCCATCATTGGAGGTTTTAAGAACAGGTGAGAGAAATACATCAGGGATGGTCTAGATAATACTTAGTCCTGCCTCAGTGCAGGAGACTGGCCTAGATGACCCATCGAAGTCCCTTCCAGTCCTACACTTCTGTGATTCATGCTACAAAAACCAAATCTCTGTCTTGCTTCCCTTGTCCACCATATCAGCCTCAAACTCTTTCTCCTGCACATTCTGATCCCGATTCATTGCTTTTGCCTCGTTTTGCTCCCCCAACACCCCTCAGACTAGCTTTCACCCAGACAACACAATCATCCCCAGTCAGATCTTGTGTTTTGCACCAAAGCCCAGTTTATGCCGGGCAGGTACTTGGACTCTCTTAGTCACGCCAGCCACTGACACCATCGTACCATACATGTGCCCGATCTTTTCGTTTGAACCTCTATGTGCACAGTGGATCAGAAAAGGCAGTGCCCCAGATCTCCAGCTCAGCACGGTGCCCGGGGAGCTGTGTAATACACACATTTGCACTGCAGGTATAAAAGCAGAGCACATGGGGCATGCCACGCCAAGAAGTTTCGATCCAACAAAGCAGAGTATTTCCACATTACCATCTGGCCTGCACTTTATGAAGCAGTAACAGTTGCCTGAATGCATTGCCCACTGCATTTCACAGTCCAACATTTAAATCAGGGGGCGGTTTTGCTTGACTAAGAAGGGAGTGCAAGACTGAGACCCAAATAAACAAAGAAAAGAAAATTTAACTTAGACACAACAGCTTGAAATGAATCAAGACAAAATACTGAACTTACCAACTAACATCAGCAAGCTTCCCGTTGTGACGAAACTCCCTGAAACGTCATTATAGCCAATGGCCCAGTTCCATCCTAATGCCATTCTGAGGCGATCCATAAATACAGTACATTGCAGACAATAATTTGCACCTCATTTTTATGGTCTAAAGATGGTATTTTTTTTTTTAAGATCTCTCTTCATTTCACCTCCTCTGCAGAGTCTCTTGCTCGCTCGTTCACCTTCTTTACAACCTTGTCTTTCTGTTTTCTCCTCTTTTGTGGTGCCTGGTTTGGCAGATGGTACGTTGTGTCTTAGTCACACAGTGTGTTTTAAGGTAAAACTTCTCTCCCCATTAACTTTAGCTGTCTGTTCCTGCTCCCATTCCGGATTTTGGCAATCAAGGAGAGTAAATGTATTCCTAGCTGACTTGCCTTCGGGGCTCCATTTCTTACAGTCAATCACAATGGTCTAATTAAGGTTTGGAAGTTTATTTCAGGGACAGCCAATAGATTAATTAGTTAAATTAATTGGTCCTTATTGGGCATACAGATAAATTTAGTTTGGCTGAAAGGGGACCTGCTTAAAAAAATAACATGTTCATTCTGACTCACCAGAGCGTCTGAGCAGTCAGAATTCATCCACAAACCTCGCAGAAGGAGAGGGAACGTCGTTTTAAAGTAGGATCAAGTTCTACGGTTAGCTCCTCTGACCAGCGGGGCTGTGATGGGGAGGGTTTGAGGGGTAAAGGTGACTTTGTGTCATCATGGAGCTAGTTCAGCCCCTAGGGCAACTAAGAGCCGTGTGTGGTCCCATGGGGTCATGCCAGTGGCTGGGGATGGCTGGAGTGCAGAGGTGCTCCAGTCGCGCTCAGGGATAGAGCAAACAGGGAGATATAGAATGGCTCTACACACAGGAGCTCCGGGGATCCTCAGGAGGCTGGTTAAGCTGGCTTTATTGTCCCTTTGGTCTTTCCACAGCCACAGGATATGAGTAGTGTGGACTCAGCACAGGTGCGAATGTCACTCACATACTCAAACTTCGCTCATGCACATCCGTTCCAGAGCTCTTTCACCTTTAGCCGCTGGCTGGAGATTGGGTGCAAGGCACGTAACCCCTCCAGTGGCCATTACAAAAGGGGAATGCCCCGTTCAAGGTGAAGTTGGCATTTTTAAAGCTCTCTTGGCAGAAGATAAATCACAGGAAGTTTCAGAAAGAGAAAAAGTTTTACCAGGGTGATCAAAGGTTGGAGAGCATCTCAATGATGTCTCTGGTTCTTTCCCCTCTACATCTCCTGCATTGGGAGCCTATGTTACCATTTCATCAGTGACCTGCTTTGGTTTGATCACCCGAAAAAAAGCTGCACCCACTGAGTTGCCTCTGATCCTTTCTGAGATGGAAGGCGGGTGGGAAGAGTGACGGAGCAGGTCTTTGCTTTGTTGAGATGCAGTGTAATTACGGTGTGTTAAACTCTGCCATGACAAAGTGCGCAGCAGGTTACATAACTGCGGTGTTTGTTAGAGATTTGTGGAACAAGGGGTGTAATTTTACACTTCAATGAGCTCTAGTTTGAAGTTGAATGTTGACAGGTTTTTCAGTTGTTTAGAGATGTTTATTTAGCCTTTACACTTGTGTAAAACAAATATCTTGGGAGGGGGAAATAGATTTTAAAAGAGAGAGAAAACAGAGTTGTCTCTTTGCTAACTTTTTGAAAGCTATTCCTAATAAACAACATGAAATAGACTCCGCTGGGCCCAACACATGGGGGGTTTCAGAAGGAAAAAAAGAACTCAGAACAATGTTACGGTGCGAGCGGATAAATGGCCACACACCTGCAGAAGCTGGTGAAAATCAGCAAAGCTCCATTGACCAATGGATTTACGCCAGCTGAGGATCTGGCCCTTGGGACAGGTACCTGAACAATCTTGAGTTTGGCTCCTCATAGCTTTTGCATGAACGCAAATCTCATCTTCCTGATTTGTAAAAGTTCTTTGAAATGAATGGTGGTTTATCCTTCCCACCACAGCCTGAGGTGGCAATGATCTTTGGGGTCACCTCAGATTCTTTGTTCTTCTCTTCTGCCTGTGATTTAAATTCTGTACTGGTTTCCCACAGACTTGCCGCACAAAACTGAAGGTTCGTCATTCTGTTGACTGCAGTCGGCATTCACAGGGTAAAACTCCTCTGCTGGAATAATTTCACTGACACCCCGGGAGTTTTGTCAGCAGATAATTTGGCCCATAGGGTGAAATCCAGGTGCCACTGAAGTCAATGGAAAACTCCCATTGGCCTCAATTTCCCCCATAGGTTTTAAGGCCAGAAGCAATCATTATAATAATCTCATCTGACCTCTTGCATAACACAGGGCTTCAAAGTTCACCCATAACTCTGGTAGTGGAAGAAGCTTTTCTTCCTTATTATGTAAATGACACTATCAAGTTCAATAACTTGTGGGTAAACTTGAGAACGTAAGAGTGGCCAGACTGGGTCAGACCAAAGGTCCATCTAGCCCAGTGTCCTGTCTGCTGACAATGGCCAATGCCAGGTGCTTCAGAGGGAATGAACAGAACAGGGAATCATCAGGTGATCCACCCCTGTCATCCAGTCCCAGCTTCTGGCAGTTGGAGGTTTAGGGAGACCTGGAGCGTGGGGTTGCATCCCTGACCATCTTGGCTAGTAGCCATTGATGGACCTGTCCTGCATGAACTTCTCTCATTCTTCTTTGAACTTCCCGTAAAGTTGGTCTCTAAGGTTTTTGCTTTGCTACATTTTCCATTAACTCACACAAACGCAGTGGCCATAATTTTCCTTCACTTTCACTGGGTTTCACTAGAGTAACTCCGTTGTGCCTGGGGGGCTGGATTCATGGTGAGTTACAGTATGTGCCAGGAGAAGCAGGCTCAGTGACTCTAACATGACACTACTGCTACATGCATAGGCCTGATTTTCAAAAGCGCATGCTCAAAAGTGTGCATCCACTTCTGCATGTGCCCGCTTTAGGCATACATGTCCCTAATGTGTACATGCAGCTGAGGGAATGTACACACACACACACACGTTGCAGGGATTTGCACACCAACACGGGACAAGCTGAAAAATATGTATGCAGGTTTGCATGCATCGATTTGAAAAATGTGGGCTTTAACATTCACTGACTTCTATTTTGGCCATCAAACCAGTTTGTTTCTAGGATTTCTAGGTTCCACAATCCCATTGATACTGCTGGTTAATTGCCCCAAAAGTGCTATAAAGAAACACTTTCAGACTAACTTCAGAAAAAGTAACCTGCCTCCCCCCCTTTCTGCAGCTGACAATCACGCTCTGTGTGCATGACATACATATCGACCAAAAACTATTTTCTAAGTGCAACTCTTGGAGGCAACATTTCCCACCTAGGGTGTGAAGAGAGCTACAGGTCGGGGCTAGACAACTGGCGAGGACTGTCAGGGATCTGCCACCCAGATTTTAGCGTCAAGCAATAGGGGGACAGTCCAGATTCAGGGATGCTCTAGAACATTCATGTTCACAAAGCCTCTGTGTTGTGTTCACCGTTGGTTAAGATGCTCGAGTTAACATTTCACCTTTGTGCTCAGACAGGGCAGGAGTTTTAAAGCACAAAGTTGTTAATTGAAATATCGAGTGCCTATGCTCCTGCTTATTAGGGTGCCCTGGGCACAGCTAACATTGTAGCCAAATGAAACTTGGAGTAAAACTGCAGAATGCAAGTAACAGATGATACTGAGATGTCAATACTTTACCATCCGTGGGCTAGGATGCACAGCACAGGTATCCACTCGGCTTTGTCAACGTCTGTTGGGTTGTGAGAAGAGCTGCTTAGTTATTGATCTTGAGTCCATTCTGTAATCATATAGGTGTCTCTCCTGTTGCAGGAGAATGGTGCGACTGTCTACAGTGCGACACAAAGACCAGCGGCTGACAGGAGCTAGCACAGCATTGACAAAATGTGAGGATTTCTGACCAGGTGAGCTCAAAGCAATGTACATGGCTGGAAGGCCAATCAACATCCAGTGGAGTACTTGCTAGCCAATTGCAAAAAGAGGCCTGGGGTAAAAGGCAGATACGAAGGAGCAGTCTAAAAGACAATTTGTGGCGGGGGGTGGGGGGCAGGGGAGGGCGAGAGAAGACGACTGAGGACACTGCTGATGTATATAATACAAGTTGTACAGTTCACACACAGACCTGGCTACTGTCTTATGTACACATGGCTACATCAAACATGGCACAACACTCAGAGAGGAGCTCTGAACAACAAGGCGAGGTCATTCACTTGGCCTTTCAAAGCCTTAACGAGGTTTCCTTGCAAACCCCAGTGTGGCTTGGAAAACACGTCTGCCCCAGGCTGGACTCACCGAGTGAGTTTCCTTAGGACACTGCTCTGGTTAACTCTTCTCCAGCCTGTGGCAGGTAGGTGCTGGTGTTGGCTCCTCGACCCACCCACAGCCCGGAGGGGCAGCGTCTAGCCTACAGCTCATCTGTGTGATCATGGAAGGACTTTGCACGGCTTTTGGTGTCTGGCTGTACAGATGTTAGTATCTGGGCTTATCACCCACACAATCCTCACCCCCATTGTCCCAGAAAGCACATGCTCTGAGCCGTACCCTTACCTCCAGACAGCATCTTTTGCCTTCGCTCTTAGGCCCCTAACGTTTAAACATAAAAACAAAATAATCCGGAGCGGTGCCGTCTGAAATGCCCTGGATTGAATGTAGTTACAGAAAGGGCTCTCAGCCATGGCACGCGGTCGCTGTCCCACACCAGACATCAAAGAATGTTTTATTTTATGGTGTTCTTTCTTTCCATCTGACCGAACGTGGACATGACGATCTGTTACCAGGATGGCCTCCGAGCACCCTGGGATTTAAAGCCATTTTTGAACACCGGCAGGCTAGAGCTTTTCATCTGTCTGCATGACATGCAACCATGAATTAGTGATATGAAAATTGATATTGACCAAAAAAAATCAATACTGTCTGATGAAACATTCCATGTTTTCTCTCACCTGGATAAATGGCCAAGCCAGGACAAGGTTCTGTGGCTCTGTTGTAGTGTATAATTCATGTGGTGGTACCGTGGCCTACTGTTTCTCTGCAGAGACTGGGGCACCCTTATTTACTCCACTGAAGAGGTCTTCTTCACCCCAGCTGCTGTGGACGCTTTCTGCGATGTGGCACTATTGGAAAGCGCCTTTGTGCAGAGGGCTAGCACAGGGAGCCTTTAAACTTCCACAATAGGATTTACGCCTATGTGGCCCCCTGCCCAGTGGTGAGTTTCAACCCTAAGTAATTACAAACCAGTGAGACTGAGCGCTGCAGAGTACAGGGCACCGTCCCTTCCCCCGGGCTATAGGATAATGCCTTTGTTCTTTCTGACCATCGATGTGGAGTCCCTCCTGGAACTGACCAGGGAGCTAATTACTGCTGACTCTCCTGCGCTAGATCTGGTGTATTTTGAAAAGCTAAAATACCTTTAGATAACGGGAAGTATTTCTCTGAAACGGGCGCCGTATTGGTTTCCCTGATAGGAATTAATAAATGCTGTGTCTTATCAATTGGCTGTTTCAGGTGTCCGATGCCTTACCATGGATAATAGCATGAATAATGAAAATCATTATTAATATTTTCATCTGCTGTTTCTTCCAATATTTCACTGAGCTCATCAGCTACCTCTGGTAACGGATCTTGTCCTTGCTCCGTATTTCAACGGATGTAGTGTTCGTTCCCTACATTCGATTAGTGCCTCAAAGATTTTCTGATACAAGGGGAGAGTGTGGGCTGTATCAATATGGGGGCTGGGACACAGTATAAAACTCTACTAGCACTTAGCTACTACAGTGATGGCCACAGAAGAAAACCCAGAGAGCGTTTGCATTAGTACTGAATACTCCCTGGAAATTGTACATGCTTGTGATCCCAGTGCCAGGCACTTGCTTCGTTTTCAGCTGTAATTCAAATTTCACAGTCAAATCGTCATCAAAACAACAACAGAGAAAAGATGCATTGGGTCACCGTAACTATTAGTTTTGTTACTCGTACCAAAGAAACAAGCCCCAGCCCAGGTGGAAAGCAGTCACGCCACAAAATACCGTCGCATACAGAATCCCAGTGGCCGTGACAGTGATCGATAGCCAGCGGTGATGCTGCGGATTTCAGCTGGAGCTGACAGAATGTTGCGGAGCGTAGCCCCCGATTAGGTTGGTGAATAACAAACATTCAGGAAGGTTCAGGCTGAAGCATTTGCCCAGTCGTTTGCAGCCTGCCTGCTTGGGATTGGCCCACTGCAGGTCTTGGCTATGGGCAGTGGCTGGGTGATCACTGTGTCCTCTCCTTGGGGGACGGCGAGCACATTTTAAACCGGCCAGTGGTGCAATTCGGAGACGTGTTTTAGGACACTTATTTGTGCGAAACCAGTGTAACCGGGGAGCTGCCCCCGTGCGAGAACAGCTGCTCCCAGCTGGGCCAACTCAGAGGGCAGGGGAGCAGCTGGGGCTCGTAGGAGCCAGGCTGTCAGTAAGAAGGGAAGCGGGAGCCGCAGGGCATTCGCTGGGAGGGGCGTCACTGGGAATCTGCTGGGGAAAAGGGACTCCAGGGAGACAGCCTTGGGCAGGGGGTCTTAGCAAACACGGCTGGGAAGAATCTGGCAGGAGGCCCTGAAACAGGAGGGACTGAGAGGGGCAAAGGGGAAAACCGCCCGGGAGCTGTAGCCCTGGAGGGACGGTTTTGGGGTTTTGTCTATGTCTGGAAAATAAACCTGTGGCCGGAAAGAGACTCTGGGTCTGGCAGTGGGTCCTTCATGGGCTGGGGACAAGCTAGCACCTTACAGGGGGCTTTGCAAACAGTTTTATGCACCCCTGGCAGTTGTCCAAATATTTGCAATTCCACTCCGTGCAGAGGGTTGGTGCACTGCCTGTCCCATATGGCTTCATCAGGATCGAAGTGGGGCAGAGCGTAACCCTGGGACCAGCGGGCCTCTGCGCAGGAGGGAATTTCTTCACAGGACTATTCAGAACCCGGGAACGACGGGGAACGGAACATGCCAGTTTTATTCTCGTCTCCATTTTGACCAGTTCTGGTTTCAGTTAACACAGGGGGGCAGTCGGTGTCGGTGTTATGATGCGAGGGTCACCGCACAGCGGTGAAGAAGTGACGTCCGCGGCTCAGGGTAAATCCCGACTCTGCTCTGTTTCCCTTCTTTGAGATGTAACGTCTCATTATCTCCTGAATGACCCTCCTGGAGGAATGTTCCCCTTGCCCGATTGACCTCAGAGTCGAGACTTTTCCCCACCATGACGAACTCGAACCTTCCCGTCCCTATTGCAGGCTGTTATTCTTTTGCCTGTTCTCGGTTAACTACTCTGAATAATTCTTGCCATTTGTTTCTGTAACAAACCCTGCGCTATTTATCCTGCAGACAGTTATTGATACTGGCAATTTTACTGCAGCCACGAAGGAACGGGCGAGAGATGAGGGCCAGAAGGTCAGACCCGCAATCACTGTAGTGAAAGAATGAGCCAATTAAATCACTTGTAACTCTTTCTTATGCTGCACCGGCCAAGGGCCCATTGCTGTCCTCTTCCCGGCATTACTGCGCCGGCGACCCCAGGAGCCTGTCCCCATCTGATCTCCACCTTCCCCTTCTGCTACCTGAGCCACCTCCCGGGACCCCAGGGCTCGTGCAGAGCGCTCTGTTGCACTCATCTCCGAAAGGTGGACGGAAGGGTTCAGGCCTAGAGAATGGAGACTCTTAAATATTTTATTCTTTTATTAGAAACGTATAATAATGTACTTAGCCCAAGGAGCGCGTTCGGGGGCAGAGGCCTTCTGCTAGGCTAGGTGAGAGTGAGTAATGGGGCTCACCTGAGCAGTCCCCGCTAATATTGGCATAGGCAGGATCAGGCCCACACAGCAGGATCTCATGGTGCATTGGAACCGTGCGGCTCTCCCTGAATGGCTCCGTCATGACCCCCCGGTCTCAAACCCGGGTCTGCAGGGTCACCACGCTCCAACCCTCCACCTGACAGCTGGAACCAGGGTTCCATGAAGCCCAGCTCAGAGAGGAGGCTCTGCCCCGGGGTCCCAATTGGTGCAACACCAGAGTCCCTCACTGGACCCCTCACCCTGCTTAAGTCAGGAGGAGGAACAGGGCGTCGTCCCTACAACTGGGCAAGCCGCTGCTCTGGGCTGTTCACCCAGCACTACCTGCTCCTGTCTCCTGGCCCTAACTCCTGATTCCTGACATCCGACTTGGTTCCTGACCTCGGTTCCTGCCCTTCTGGTTCTGAACCCCAGCCAGCATGGGGACCCAGCCCCCGCATCCTGCGCTAAGCTATGTCCTGGCCCTGACTCTACCTCGTCATCAAACCACCACAAGAACATTTGTCGTTGATATCTTAATAAATGGCTAATAATCAATCAGCCTGTGATGGAATTCACTGCTGCAAATTATCTTCTCCATGGATTAATTTGGGCTTCACAGATAAACGCTGGGCTCAGCAATTGAAATTTTTAGTATTACAATTTGATTTAGGAATAAAATCCCCCTTCTCATTCATTAGACAGACCAGGCATTCGTGAGAAGGAACCGTAGGCTGGGGGATTACCATTCCTCCTCTCCAGGCACTATCTGCCCCTTTGAGAATAAGCACAGGCATTGAACAAATTAATACCACATTCCTGAAGGCTGTGGGCACCTTCACAAGGTTTAATGACAACATTAGCAACCAGGACAAAGCATCTAAGTAAACAGGCCACAAATCCAGAGTGGAAAGTGAGCCAAAAGCCCCTTCACCCCTGACACAGGGCAATGCCATTAAACACAAGCGACTCGATACATGGCTTCTGTGGCTACTATCCAGTGCCGACTGTGGGAACCTCCAGAGCTCTGCAGGGCCCGTGCCCACGGGGTGTTCCCTTTGGACACCGCCATGTGTGTTCTTATGTGTCAGCCGGTGACTTCCATTTCCCCCAGAGATGAGTCTGGGACTCCAGCCCACCGCCTGCCATTGGGCTCTAGGTGGCGGGGTTCAGGGAAGCCCTCAGCATGCTCAGGCCGGAAGTAGGGTGACCAGATGTCCCGATTTTATAAGGACAGTCCCAATGTTTGGGTCTTTTTCTTATATTGGCTCCTATTATCCCCCATCCCCATCCCGATTTTTCACATTTGCTGTCTGGTCACCCTAGCCGGAAGAGACGTGCTCAGTGCTCCTCTGACGTTCTAGCAGGCAGATGATTGTTCCCGCCCTGAGCCAGGAAGCAAGGGAAGGATCTTCAGGTGTGTAATGCCTGGAATAAGTCTCCCCACCCCCAGCTGCTAGTGCTGAAATGGGGCTCAGCTGATACAGGTCCAATGGGATAATGATCCTGCCCCCGCCCAGTGGCAATCTGGAGTCTGTCTAAGGGGATAACATGATCCCCTCCCCCACTGGGTGGCCCGCACCCTCCCCCACCCAGGCAGGGGATGCCTTTAGCAAGCTGCCACGTGGGTGCACTGGTTCTGGCAGAGGTGCGTGGGGCCTGCACAAACAAACTGCCCGGCAGGGACCAGGGCGACTTCCTCGGCACGGTGATGCACATTTCACACTCGCAGCTACCGACCTGGAGGAATCACACTAACAAGGCAGTGCAACTTACCCTAGTGATGTCAGGCTTGAGAACGCTTCCGCTGTTGCCGAGGCAGCGTGGCCAGGGGGAGAGGGAACATAGACCCCGGAGAGGTGCGTTCAATGCCTGGTGCCATTTTCGCCTCCCACCCGTGCTGTCAATGTAGATTGTCAGCTCTACGGGCAGCGGCTGTCTCTCACTAGCTGTGCGCACAAGGGAGTCCTGGGGCAGCTAGATGCTGTTGTAATACAGAAAATCGCCAATAGTGCCTGTATTTGGTAGCTAAAGTTCCATTTTTACTAGGCAGTCGGTATGCATTAGTTACATGGGTGGGGGGTGAGCTGAAATCAGGGCTCCCTTTATACTCTCCCATGCAATCTAGCTGACATTTTAACAGACTATGGTGTTGTAGAACAGTTAAGGTCGTCTTATCCAGGAGCGTGTGACTTACGACATTTTTATGGATAGTTTGTAGCAGGTGACTTGGTGCCCACATGAGAGAGATTGGCACAAAATATTTATTCAGAACCATTATGGCCAATAAGCCGTGAATTAAGAGGGATTTAGCTGATAGGCTGTGAAAGCTGTTTCAGAGCTGGGAGAGTCTCATCAATAATCCAGTCACAAAAAAATGCCAGTACATGTGCTTGAGAGACGATCGTCACCGCTCTTAAAAGGCTGCTATGGGCTACTGCAGGAAGCTTAAACCGTAGCTTAAATATTCAAAGCCACTCAGTGCATTTGGGCTTTGCCGTGTGTTACTCTGATTTATACAGGACATAAAAAACAATCCTCAGAAATGTTACACAAGAATCAGAAACCAGAAGTGCAGCGATTCACCCTGAATGTTCACTGGTGATGCAAGAGAAGAGGATCGTGGAACCACTGGCAAAGGGAGAGAGAAAAACTAAACTCAATGTTTATTGGAAAATAATTTCCACAGTATAATAATAATACTCTATTATCCCTGGAAGAGAAGATGGTTGTTCTCTTGGCGCCACAATGTTTCATATTTCCCAAAGCAAACAAAGCCAGCATTAAAGCACATGGGAATCTCTTCAGCTTTTTTATGCTAATCTTTGATTCAAATAAAAAACCTTGTTGCCCATAGGAAAAAATGCCCTATAAGAAACACAAGGTTATAATTCAGTCAAGGCTTTCTGGTGGCGTCATGCACTGATTTTAATGGGAAAAGAGCCCTGAAATTGAATTAGTGCCTGAAGATTTTGTGCAAAATCCTTCATTGTTAAGGGGCCTTGTCAGATCATATTTTATGTGGTTTACAAGGCGTCAAATAGCGTACATTTAAACCGCACAGAGAAGAGTTTATAGCACAGGGAGCACAGAGGGAGGAGGACGGCAGGAGGGGAGGTGGCTGGGGACAGATCCCGGAAATCAAAGGCACACATTTCCACTGGTCACTCTCATTTAACTCAACGGTTCTACTCTGGAAACCAAACAGCTGTTTGTGCATGAATGTCAATCAAATGTCACAGCTGAAATCTGCATGGCCAGGGGTCAGGGGTAGGCCCCCTGGTCTGCAATTCACTCCCTGGCTTGTCGAGCGCCTTTCTGACGGACCACAGGGAAAGGCCGGCATGTGTAAACGCTTTCAAAGGCTGCGGGGGCTGCTGGGTGTGGGGCAGTTATTTTGTTTTCCTTTGTTAATACTGGTTTAGCTGATGCAAGATGTTTTTTAACATGGTAAATGCACCTGGAGTTAAACAATGGCTGTGTTATATACATGGAAAAATAGAAGTACAAAGCTCCTTGGAAAAGGAAGCGTATAACCACCTATGTCAGTGGTTCTCAACCTATTTATCATCGTGGGCCACATATGCAGGCGACAAGGTGTTACCTGGGCCGCAGGTTGAGAACCATAGTGTCCCCCCGCAACCCGCCCCATAAACCCCTCTGCCCAGTGCCCTCTGCCCAGAGACCCCTCCTCAGAGTGGGGCCAGGAGCAGAAAGCCGGGTGCGGGGCGGGGACCCCTGACCCTCCCGTAACCCTGGACTCCAGCGTGCGGGACGCAACAGCCGGGACCCTGATCCTGCTGTGCCAGGACGGGTGGCAGCCAGGACCCCAGACCCTGAGCCCGCCGCATGGGGCTGGGTGGCAGCTGGCACCCCGGACCCCGCTGTGCCGAGCTGGCAGCCCAAAGCCCACCGCACGGCGGGGCAGCTGGGAGCCCAGCGCCCACGGCCTTTAACACACAACTGAGCTGGGCCGCAGCTGTGTGCTAATTGGGCTGCATGCGGCGGGTTGAGAACCGCCAGCCTAAGTCATAGCAGTTGAAATGTCTGGATGTGGAAATCGGGTCACTTACCTGACATCAAAGTGAGGCCCGATGAGCTGAAGACAGGGTGTTGCCTGTTCAAATTGGCTCAGACACCAACCACACGCTGTGTCCTTGGGTGAATTACCATATATACTCGTTCATAAGCCGAATATTTTTGGTAAAAAAGTGATGCATCGAAGAGCGGGGGTCAGCTTATAAACGGGTCTACACCAAAATTTGATGATTTTAAACTCTATGGAATCATTGAATTGAATATCTAATACATTGTCGTTTTGTTTACCTAGAGCGTCTGCAGGCATGGAGCCCCTCAGCTCCCTGTGGCCACGGTTCACCGTTCCCAGCCAACGGGAGCTGCGGGAAGTGGCAAACCACGGACACTGGGAGCTGAGGAGCTCCGTGCCTGTGAACGCTCCAGGTAAACAAAACGTCCAGGCCCACTAGCGGCTTACCCTAACGGGCCAGGAGCCAAAGTTTGCCAACCCCTGAAATATAGGGTTGGCTTATGAAAGGGTCATACAGTTTTTGCTATTTTTACCTAACCATTATGGGGGGTCGGCTTATAAACGAACAGGTTAATGAATGAGTATATACGGTACTTATCTTCCGGGATTCAGCTTTGTCCCCTGTGAAATGGGGATAAAAGTGCTGTGTGCCTGTATCGACCATACAGGTATGTTTTGAGATTGAATTTGAAGCTACACAGCTGCTACATATTATCAGCCACCACAGCTCACCATCACCTACAGGGAACATGTTTCTGAATATGTGATTTTAGATCTAGTTCCCATTGAGATAACTGGAGCCTTGTGCTGCGAAGGTAGAATTTGTCCCAGGTGTGTATTTTTTGCCCTAGGCCATTTGTAACCTGGATGGAGAAAGAAAAAGCTGGAATTTTACAGCAGCGGAAGAGAGAGACAGCACCAGTTGCCTCCCGATCTTGTAAAGAACTCATGAAGATTGACTAAAGACTATTATTGCACTTTTATAATGTGTTGAAGGAATTTAACAGAATGGCACGTTTGTTCCCCACAGACACCCTGGTCATTTGAATCGCAGTTTCTGGGATTTTTTTCTAATGCTCAGTGAAGATGGTGTCTGACATTACTGTTGTGTTTAGCTTCATTGCCCGGAAGGACAGAGGCACTGTCAGAAACATGGGATATCAACCACACAGCGGCACTCAGGCAGTCAAACTCTGCAGACCTTGCGCAGACAAAATTCCCATTCACTCTAGTGCAAAGTGAGCTTGCCCAAGGTAAGGTCTGAAGGCTGCTGGATGTGAATCTGGGAGTTTACGAATACCACTGGCATGCTGTGGCATTCTGACAGGTTTAAATGAGGCACTTAGACGTGTACTGGCATTATTTCAAGTTTCTCAAGGCACAACCTGTCTCTATCCCCTTCTGATAATACTTCTTAGGCTGGCATTTTCACGACGGCTAAGCGATTTGGGTGTCAAATTCCCTTAGCTTTTTGTTTCTGGCCAGCAGGCTAAGTGGCCACATGCTGGCATGTTGCTTGGTATTCCTCACATCATCCGCATCCCATGCTGCCCTCCATGGCTAGCAAACACACTGCTTGGTTTTGCACCTTTCCAGCAGCTGCTGGGACCCATCAAGGTTTCCTTGGCCGACTGGCGAGTTCATCACTGTGTGCAGCTAAAATGTCTTTGTGAATTAGCACCTTCAGGCCCGTATTAGCAACCACTCCTAGTAACTCACGGAGAGGCAGGAATGGGCCAAGGCAGGAAGAATTTCCCTGCAAACGATCAATTACTTAGAGGGCATTCCTGCCATCCTAGCGTTATTGTAATTTCAAAGCTGGTGCTTCGGGGCGTTTCGAAACAGGCTCCTCAGGCTGGTTAATATGGTTCGACGTTACGACTCACACTATAAATCTGACTATAAACGTGCCTTTCCTCTTTAAGCAACGGGTCATTAACTTTACAGTGTCGAAGTGTTCCCACTATAACATTCAGCGTAATTAGTGCACAAAGTAATATTAAACGCCACACTTCCCACTGAGGAAGACATTTATACCTCTCCTTTGGGCGTGGGGGTGGTTGGAAATAGATACAACCACCCGCTGTCCTCGCTGTGCATTTGAGAGAAGCCACGGGGTGCTGGGGAGATGGAGCACCCGGCAGCGTGTAGGGACCAGACAGTGGGAGATGGAGGGATAGAGATGAGGCAGGTCACCAGCGTCCTGCCTTGCTGCTTGGTTCAGCTTTGCTGGTGGTTCGCAAGCCAAGGAAAGGCAATCAGAGAAAGACTGTCCCGGAGGACCCACAGGGATGTGCGCCAGGCACTGCTTTCCATGGGCACATGGAGTCACCGTCTTACTTTAAATTGTCTGTTGCACCGACAGAGTCCAGGGCGCGGTACAGTAACAGGTCAGTGGCACACAGGTAACGGGCCCTCGCCACAGGCCCGGGAGGAGCCGATGGTTCTAGGCAGCCTGCAGCCATTCCAGCTTGGACATTTGGTGAAGCAAAGGATTGCGCAATAGTTTTCTTAAGAGAGTGGCTAGAGGGAGCCTGGCATAACAGACAGGCTGAGCCTTGGCAGGCCCAAGAGGAAGCGTCTCCTCCTGGCTGAGAACCCCTTTCCCAAAAGCTGGCTCCCTGTGTGACGACTGCTGTTCCTGTCGCTGGCGCCTCATCTCTCAGCTGCTTCAGGGGGGCACCAGAGACCGAGGGGCAGGTTCTCCTGGCCGAATCCCTGGGGAATGCTTTGGAGGAGGAATTATTTGGAGTCCAGCATGGGGTTAACTGAAGCACCTCCCTGGACTTTGGACCCTTGTAGACCGGCCTCTCTCTCTGTCCATTCCCACAGTCTTACCTAGTAGTTTCTCCTCTGCTGCTCTTGCCGTCTAGAGCAGCCTTTCTATATTTCTCCACGCACTGTTTCTCCACCTCCTTTCCCTTTCTTGTCCCTCTCAAGAGCTCTCTCCCTCAGCCGCTATTCATGTAATGCTGGAACCTGGTGGTTTACCTTTGTTAAGCACTTGGGGGTTGTTACCATTAAGCACTTCAGGATTCCGGTTACTGGTAGCCTACAATAATGCTCCAACGTGCAGGGTGCTGTACGAACACATAGCGACAATCCCTGCCCTGAGGAGTTGACACTCTACAAAGGCAGAAGCGGATAAGGCGGGGGAGTGGGATATAGCACTCAGACGAGGGGGAGTACAAATGATTAGTACGATTAGCAGCTAGACCAAAAAAGTTGTGGTGTATTCCTGAGTTAGAGACTGCCATTAAACTTGTTCTCCTCTCATTCAATTCCATCGCGAGGCCTCCACATCTCTGAACCCAGCCACTTATCTATGCCCCATCGGCAAATGTTATTCTGTCCCTCTGTGAGTCCAGCTCCAGTAACAGGGTGCAAACGAATCAGAGGCGGCACAGTAATTAAACTGGATAAAGATTCACGGGCTGTTCATTTGCAAATATGCCACAGATGCTGGGCACAATGTGCAGGTCAGCACTAGAAACGTGGCTGTGACAGACACAAGCTCTAAAGACTTCTCTGGTTATTGGAAAAGAGGAGGGGAAAAAAAAAGGGTTTGATAATTTTTTGTTATTCTTTTGCCTGAAAGTCACCCAGACGTTAATTGGTACTTTGGGGGCAGTTGTTTCTGAAAAGCTACATGTGGTTTCTCTCTCTTGGCAAAACACCAGCCATTTTCACTTGGGCTTCCCTTGGCCTGTTAGCAACATACAGCAGATTCCCGTCCTCAATACCCGGACAACCTAACCAAAATCTGCCTTGTAAAATTTAGAATGTCAAAATTCAACCCCAGCCAGTCATGTGCGGGGCACAATAAACTTGCCCATACAATGGGATTCCAGCATTTACAGGCCTTTCCAGGCTCCAAGATTGGGTCATAGAAGGCACGAAAAATCCTGGCTTATTTGCGTCATTCTTACAGTGAAGAAGGAGCCCCCAACCTTAAAGGAAATGTTCACATTGGTGCTCTCTTAAGCTTTATGAATTCATTTGAAAATTACTCAGCACAATAATAAATGCAAGTAGAGCTTTGTTATTTTGCACATCAGGTGGTAAAACTGTAGTCGTGAATAAATTGCCTCTAGTAAGATTTTTGCCATTAATGCTGCGGTAGCAGATGGCCTAATAAATATGCAGTGTTTTAAAACTACATTTGCAATTTCTGAGAGCTAAGATTTTTTTTTATCTCCCGCACAAACTGCACAATCACCCAATATTAAACTTTTTAATAGAAAAAAGTTAAGCTGTGTAACATAAACATTCTTCGATGTGCAACTGCGTTACTAGTTTAGTCACAGCTGTAATCGGAGATAAGAAGTCTGTCTTTAAAAAACTGCCAACCCCCTTTCCAGCCAGTCTGCTACCGGGACTCTTAATTCAGGACTCTTAGCAACTGGGAATACGAGAAAGCAGAAAACCGTGGGCCTGATCCTGCTGGGAGTTCATGAAAACTACACACCACACCAAGGCCAACGGTGTCTCTGTCCTTTGAGCCCGGATTAGGGGCACCACATCGGCGTGTCATTCGCAGAGCAACGCCTCAGGGCAATTTGCTGTTGGTCCAGGCCAGGTGAATTCCTTGCATGCTGGCCCAGCTGCGCCAGCGGAAATGTTTGGGGCGGGGGGCAAAGATCCTCTCATTCCCCACCTACACGCTTGAGTGGGGAACAGGTGTGCAGCCCACACTGTGATCTGGCACCAACACCTGGTTTGGGATCAGTCATTTCTGGAAGACCCTGTAACTGCTTTGCATTGCGGAGCCAAGTGGAAAGTTACAGAGGGGAGCTAGAGTTTAAATGTCTGCTCCCTGCTGGCACAGTGGTTACCAAGAAAGCTGACCTACTGAATGAGGAGAGAGAGAAACTCCAGACCCTCCGCAAAGCTCTGTGTCTACTTCCCATCCTGGGGGGAGCTCAGCAGGGTCACTACTTTTCCATGTAGCCCAGGCCTCACAAATAGCTATTCGGGTGTAGGTGCCACTTGCTTGCTCAGCTCTGTAATGAGGCTAGAGCTGGCTGTGCCTTGCGATCTGCTCTGGTCTCGAGTCCGTTACAGGGGGTTGAGAGCAGGGAGGTGGACCCGACACACCCAATTGGTTAGAATCATTCTGGAGGTTGTGAATGTGACCAAGGAACTAACCCATCCTGTCCGGCACGTCTAGTCTTGGCTGCTGCGCTCTCACAACGAGCGACCCCTCTCCCCTGCAGCTCGACTGAACCAGCCCCGCAGCCCGAGTCAGCTGGCATGGGCCAGCCACGGGTTTTTAATTACAGTGTAGACGTCCCCTGAGTGCGCTTTGTACTGCTGCTTTACACCCAGACGCCCAAGGCTTAGCACCCAGATTGCCCCTTCTGGTGGGAGCACTGCACTCGGTCCAGGCTCCGAGACATGATCCAGGCCCAGCCTTGATATCACTACACAAGCCCTATGACCCAGCCCGCAGCTCTGTCACCGCGGCAGGCTCCCACAAACCCAGCCTTTGCTCCTGCCCTGGGCTGCCGTGATGCTCCAGTCCATGGCAGCAGCCCTACTCCCGCGTCAGTCCAATCCCCCAGCCCCGCTGCAGGGCTCAGCAGGTCTGGGCCAGACCCTCACTGAGCTCTGAGGTGCTGCCCACATCCAGCTTCCCCTTAGCTGGGCTCCGTAGTGCATGGCAGAGCTCCCGAGAAAATCTGGCCTTGCTGACTCCGGGCTTTCCAAGGCACGAGTACGTGGCAGGGGATGCCCAATAGAGCAGGAAGTTTAAAGCGAGCACCGATTCCTCCATATTTCTAACAGCAGAGAGCGAATGTCCACAAGTCATTGCCCTTCCTGACGGTTAGCAAACTGGGAAGCCGGGCTGCTTCTGAAGGGGCACTGGGATAGAAAAAGGCTCGGCTTGGTCAGCCTGTGCCAGTCTTCAGCATTTCAGGCTGGCGAATGTGGCTCAGGGGAGTTCCTGGCAGTTTCCAAAGCTTCATTCATGGCTCCAGGGTGTGTACTGGTTCGAACATCTGGGGCAGGGTCTGAAACATCCCAGTTCCAGCTGTTTGTACAGCTGCTAAAAAGCAGGTTAAACCCCAGCTATGAAAACTGCAAGCATTGGTGTTACACAGCCCCTGGCGTGCCTTGAAGCAGAGCCATCGGCTTAGCAGGGGGCTGATTTTAAAGAGTTTTTAGCGCCAAAAAAGGTGGCAGTTGAGGAGGCCAAGTTACTATAGCAACCATGGGAGAAAGTGGAAATTAGCAATGATGCCACATAGGACAGATTGGTTTTATTTTTGTTACGTGTAGAGCATTGCTTAAAACAATCAGCCCAACACATACCACAAAGACAGCGGGGAAAGTCCTCTTAGTATAGAATATGATTATGCAAAATGATTTTCTAAAATGTTCTCAAGTCTTCACAATCTTGCCTTTTGATGGACTTGCCCCCAAATAGGAAGTTTTTTCAGAGCAATGACATTTTATGTTTCCTCACCTGTTAACCACGGCAGCAGAAGCATGGCTGTTGTAGAGTCTAATGCTGCCCCTATGGACTGTATTTGCTGTGCTGGTATTAAAGGGGACTTTTCTCTGTTGATATTTAGGCTGAGCATCATGAAGAGTTGAAGAATCTGATGGGTGGAGCTTTCCACCTGTTGTGGAGACTTTCCTCGGATGAGCCAGTCATCCAGGTACATGTTATGCCTTGTCTTCTCAGATGAGCAACGACGACCGCTAGGACCCTGGTCAACACCCTCAGTGCTGTAGAGACACCAAAGGGTAGGACCCCGTATTGACAGTGGCTTTGTCCCATCTGGAGTCTTAAGTTCTTCCTGTGTGCCAGATGTATGGAAATGTGGAAGTAGGCATCCTGCAGGCTGAGAGCCAGAAACCTGATGGCTCTAACGATGGAATTATGGTGGCCTAAGATCATCATTCTGAATCTGAAGTGTCAGATGATGGTGTTGAGCCTTCTCAAATCCACAACTGGATGTCAACTTCCCTTCTTCTTCAGTAGGGAAAAGTTGAGGAAATCATTGGAGTAGAAATCTCTCCCCCTCTATTGCACCAAGAAACAGAAGCAAATCTACTGCCTACTGTCAGCCTCTTGTGAGAGGGGATCCCTGGAAAGGGTGGGGCAAGGGGTAGGTGTAGAATGGAATATAGAGCACATTGTACTGAGATGATCTCCAGGACCCAGCACTCTGTTATTATCAAGTTCACAGAATATCAGGGTTGGAAGGGACCTCAGCAGGTCATCTAGTCCAACCCCCTGCTCAAAGCAGGACCAATCCCCAGACAGATTTTTGCCCCAGATCCCTAAATGGCCCCCTCGAGGATTGAACTCACAACCCTGGGTTTAGCAGGCCAATGCTCAAACCACTGAGCTAACCCTCCCCGGCAAGTTCCATGACTCCTCAAAGAACTGGAGACATTTTCCAAAGAGAAGAGAAGAAAGATCTAGATTCAAAAGAACAGCTGTGGTGTGACTCCTGACTAACACATCAAAACACTTGTTTGCTCGTATATGCAGGATGGGACATAGTTGTTGTTGAAGCAGAAGGTCCTCTTCTTTGGCAACAATGCCTCTTTCTAGGGAGCTCCATCTGGCACCTTCTTTCATCAAAGGGTACTGATATTCTCTGTTTAGAATATGCACGACGTCTCCCTGGTTTTCTCTTTGTAACAGGTGTATAAAACTAAGAGAATGAAGTGTGTCTCCAAAATCTTTCAAAATGGAGAACATCAGTTTTAGAGGCAAAAAAACAAAACAAAAAAAACAAGCGCTGAGAAGGAAAATCCTCCACAGTTGACTGCACGTCTCTTGGAACGTCCAAACTCTGGAGCCAAGATGCCCACCTGATACCTGCTGATTTTGCCATGGTATATGCAGCAGTGTCAGCAGCGTCTAGAGCTGGTTGCAAGGACGTTCGGGCAATTACCCTTGTAAAACTAGAGATTTAAACTCTTCTTTATTTTCTTATAAAATCCATTAATTGGTTGTATTTCAGAAAATCATAAAGTGCAAACAATTCCTAGTAATTTGAAATTCAGAATTGTAAACCGGCAAGGGAGTCACATTTGTGACCAAATAATTCAGTCATTTTTGTTCCTTTTTGCACAGAGTCTTGGCTGGCCCTGTCTGCTCCTCTCATTAGCTGCCACAACCACCATGTGTATAAAGATATTCTACTTCAACCGCCAGCACTTGGTACCTTTTTGTCAGCTTTCTTTGGGGTAGTGGTTACAGTCACAGGTATTTGTCAGATATGCTTTGTAGGGTCCAATAAAGCATCACAAAAGAATTAAAGGAGGGTGTAGCGGGGCAGTTATCCCGCTCCTGAGAAAGGCTAGGCTGATTGGGGACGCAGCCACACCCGGGGCCACGCTCCAATCAGGCCCCAGCTGGCCCTATAGAAGGGCTGTGAGCCAGAAGCTGGAAGAGTCTCTCTCCAGTCCTGGAGGGAGAAGGGCTAGCTGCCTGAGAGGAGGGTACCTGAACTGGAGCAGTGCTGGGGAAAAGGGCAAGGGAGCTGGGGAGCTCCAGCCCGGTAAACCCCCAGGCTGCAGGCCTTGGTGAAGAGATACAGCCTGGGAATAGGCAAAGGCAGCAGGTCCAACCCCCATGCCAATGATGAGTGGCCATTACAGACTGCAGTTTGCCCCAGTGAGCGGGGGCTAGATGGTGACTGGCAGTAGCCACTGAGGCAAGGTGGGTTTTCAGAGTTGGGGGTTCCCCTGGGAGGGAAGACCCAGAGCGTGGGGTTACTGCTGGGGCAGAACCCCAGGGTAAGGGGCACCGGGGTCTGGGAGGGATACGGGGCCTGAGGCAGGTGAACCCCCGGCCTGTAGAGGGCGCTCTGGGCTGGAATCGAGATAATTCCCATGACAACCAGCAGGTGGCGCTGCACCGGTGAGTTTCACTTTGCTACAGAGGGTTATATAGTTAATGCCAATCAACATGGGTTTATGGAAAATAGATCCTGTCCAACTAACTGGATATCTTTTTTTGAGATTACCAGTGTGGTTGAGAAAGGTAATAGTGAGAGATAATATAATTAGACTTCTGTAAGGCATTTGACTTGGTACCACACAACATTGTGATTAAAAAGCTGGAACGAAAATATAAAATCATCACTAATAAAATTTCTGGATAACACAAAAACGGAGGGAGTGGTAAATAAATAAGAGGACAGGTCACTGATTCAGTGCTATCTGGATCACTTGGTAAACTTGGCGCAAGCAAACAACATGCATGTTAATATGGTGTTGCGGGGTAGGTACACTCTGCCCTGGGTGCCGGGTCACGTACGGTGAGAAGAAGGAAAAAACCTGTAAAGCAGCCAATTAGGTTCTGTGTTCATGACCCTGACTATAAAACATGGTAGTATGGCCTGGTGGCCAGAGGCAATAAAGCAGCCTTTCCTCTCAGGGCAGCATGGCTTAATGGCCGGAGTCAATAAGGGTGGCCCTTCTCCTCAGGGCAGTGTGGCCTGAAGGCCAGAGTCAATAAAGGCACCCACTTCTGGGGTACTGTGTGGCCTATTGGCTCGCTGGGGAAGTGGTGCGCCACCTAGGGGTGTGTGACGACCAGGGTAGGGGGACTTGGGCCCTCCCTGCTCCTCCGAGTCCCAGCCCAGGGTCAGCAGGGATCCTTCTGAAACATGCTCACTGGTTCCCCGGTTCAATCACTGGAGAAAAGTCTAAGTCCCCTGGGCTGCTTCCTACCCTTTCTCCCTTGGCGAGGCTCCGCGGTTCCCCCGGGTCTCTGGGGTCCTCCAGTGGCGTAGCTCCTGCCGGCGCGGTCCCTTTTCTGGGTTCATCAGGCTGCCTGGAGTCCGTCTGGAGCTCTGTGTGCCGTGGCCCTGTAGTCGGGGCCTGTAGCAGCTCCGGAGAGAGCCTGCAGTTTGCGTCCTCCCCCTTCAGTAGCCTGCCTAGACTGAATTGGGCTGCTTCCTTTTATACTCTGCCTCCAGCCTGAGCGTGCCCAGCAGAGTGGGAGGGGTGGGGCTTCCTCAGCCTGCAAAGCACAGTTAACCCTTTGGGGGCTGGTGAGGGGTAGGTACACCCCGTCACATATGGCTAAATGTAAATGTATTATCTAGGAACAAAGAATGCAGGCCATCATTTCAGGATGGGGGACAGTATCCTGGGAAGCAATGACTCTGAAAAAGATTGAGGGATGGTGACAGATAAACAGCAGAACATGGGCTCCCAGTGCAACACTGTGGCCAAAAGAGCTAACGTGATCCTGGGATGCATAAACAGGGGAATCCCGAGTAGGAGCAGAGAGGTTATTTGACCTCTGTATTTGGCACTGGTGCGACCGCTGCTGGAATCCTTTGTCCAGTTCTGGTGTCCACAATTCATGAATGATGTTGATAAACTGGAGAGGGTTGTTGCCTGATCTATTGTTTACTAATTATATTGATCAACTAGAAATCCCAGTTAATGCTCTGTGGGTTGGCAGGATCCTGCAATCAGACCCAGAAGGATTAGAGTTATTACAAGGATGAGGTCCCTGGTGTGCACGAAGGAGAGATTACATTTAGGAAAGGCATTCTGTCTGTATAATAATTGTATTTAGCACAACTAGCAAAGCCACAAACACTCCAACCCAGGAAAGAAGGTAGAGATAATATAAAATGAGCATCTGAGCATTCATATATTCACACCATACCTTGCAGAAAAACCCAAAATGTTAGTCAACCTCCTTCTCCTCCTCCTCACCACCAGTGGTTGTCATCCTAACATCTTCCCAGGCATGCAGGCAGGGATACAGCTTTCATAATGGGTTATGCTGACACCAATATGCCTAATCCATATTCAGCAGGGGTTTCAGCCCGTCTTCCTTATTTGAACATCCACACCCCACTAATGTTGGGATGCCCTTCTTCCATAGGTCACTAGGCTTTTTACCTCAAGTCCATTAGTTGCCATGGCATTCTTGTGGTCAGACATCTGCTGACGTTACAACTTTAAAATATCTCAAGCCGGTATAAATTGACATCTTGGGGTTACCTGTCAGCAGTTTAGTCATACTCGTTGATTCTAGCATTCTATCTTGTGATATCTTATGATCTAAGTTACTCCTGGTTAGCTGTACATATGGACCTTATGCCTTGATCAGTTTAGCTAAACTATTGTCTGACAGGCCTTCCGACTTGTAGGCTCATTGGGTTACTGCCTTAACTTTGCCTTCCTCAGCAAATACCCTATACCTACAGGGTTCAGAGAAGAGCCATGAGAATGATTAAAGGGTTAGAAAACCTGCCATATATGATAGACTCCAGGAGCTCAATCTATGTAGTTTAACAAAAAGAAGGTTAAGGGGTTACTTGATCACAGTCTATAAGTATCTACATGGGGAACAAATATTTAATAATGGGCTCTTCAATCTAGCAGAGAAAGGTCTAACACCATCCAATGCCTGGAAGTTGAAGCTAGACAAATTCAGACTGGAAATAAGGCAAAAAATTTGAACAGTCAGAGTAATTAACTGTTGGATCAACTTACCAAGGGTCGCTGTGGAATCTCCATCATGGACAATTATGAAATCAAGATTGGATGTTTTTCCAAAAGCTCTGCTCTAGGAATTATTTTGGACGACAGTCATAGGCACTTGTAAATCTCCACTCTGAGTTCGTTCCTCCTTCTAAGAAATTTTCTCTGATGGCTGAGGTTCATGTGTTGTTGTGACAGATTTCTGTTACCAATCTGCCTGAGGTGTCAGGTGATCAGGCTGAAGCCACAGGAACTTTAGGGGAGGAGATGACGAAACACACCAAGGGTCTAAGTTTAAAGCTTTATTAATAAAATAATAAAATAACAGTAGAGAGTGAAGGGTGCTCCCCACGTCACTCAGAGGAAGGAAGAAAGCGTTAGTGCCTCAAGCCCTAAGCCACTTTCATACTCATACACGCTCTACCCTAGGCTGGCCAAGCCTGGGTGTAACGTAAGAAGAGAGGGAAGGGTGGATAGGAGTTCTGTCCTGGGCCCAGGTCATCTGGGGTCCGCTGCGATCTCCAAATTGCTCCAGCTCTCAGGAGGGTTTTAAGTCCAGGGTTCCTTTGGGGGTGTTTCATTCCGCGACCTCTGTTCCCGGTGCTCTTTGTACCAGTCCAAACCGGCTTTCTGTGGTCTCAACTTTTCCAAAACACATCGGCTCCAGACACACCGGTGGGACTTTGTTTCCCCCCGTGTTGGCCTTCGCTGTCTCGTTCGTTTTGGGCTGCTTCCGCAGGTCTGTCTGTTTAGCTGAATTCTCCTTTCTCACAGCTGGTTGAGGGGGGGGATCCAGGCCCCCCTCTTTCTTGGCAGGCTGTGAGCTGCGGCCTTGGGCTGGAGTCGGTGCTTTATCTTTTGACTGAGAAGCTGGAGTGTTGAGTTAACCCGTTCTCTGCTCTTTTCCTCCTTCCCCCTTTTGGCCTCTTGCTCCCTGCAAGGGAATCTTCCATTCCACACTCACTCACACCTTTGACCCTTCCCAAAACGCGATGCTTGCAACAGTGTTAGCAATATACAATGCTGATCTGCCTTCCCCAGGGGACCCCTTGAGGGAGGGGGCCATTGGGGTGTGACATTGTCATCTGAGGCACCAGAAGTTTTTGCCCTTGAATAGAGGAGGAGGTGCAAAGACTCTGATCTCAAGTGCCTGGGCCACATCCACACCAAGAGTGGAATATATATATGGACAAGCACTTAAAGAAAAAATCCCCAATCCCTTTAAAAGCTGGTTGATTGAAAGGAGGGTTGCCAACCTTACCAGTTTGAAACAAGCCCACACGTGACATGTACAAGCTATAGACACAGGGTCCAAGGTCTTTGACTGATGAGTTTCATTCAAGACTTGCCAACCGCAGACAGCATCTACCAAACTAGCTGATTCTTGCAACTTCACAGCTCATCTAGAAAGCATTGATGAGGCATTATTAAAACTGATTGCATTTCAAAACTTCTCTATGCTCAGGGATCAGTTGCTGGGCTGCCTGCAGATAGCCTGAAAATCTTATCCCATCACAGTTTTTATGTGTTTGGAAGCACACCCTAGTGTGAATTATACAATTCTTATGAATCACAAATCAAAACATTGTACATAACTGCTAGGAGCAAATCTATGTGTTTCCTTAAGTCTTGCCACGTTCAGCATAAATCCTGACTTTGATAAATTGGCTGAAGAAAAGAATCAATAACATGCTCCACCTTAGTAATGCTTTAGTTCGAGGCTCTTAGAATGATGATGAAGAAGAATGTCAGTAACAACAGCTACGCCTTGTGTGGGTCTGTACACGGTGCTGGAGTTCACATTATGATGGTAATGCAGCCCACAAGATGTCAAACAGACAATGCTGCTCATTAAGACAAAAAGGACAAACATCCCAACATAATGCTATTGGAGCGCATTCCTCACACGCAAAATACATGTCATAGTGACAGGACACACAAACTATGTGCCAACATCCCCCTCTGAAGCAGCAATAGACTTGTATACAGTTCCTCCCTCCGCTGGCCCGATTATACTTTATTTAGGCTCTATATTGTTGCCAGCAGCATAGTATCTGAGCATTTAGCTGCTGAGCCGTACCCAGAAGCTCCTCATTCACTTTTCCTGCTACCCAGTGAACTTAACTGCAATTTTAGGTGGATGGAGACAAGATTCAGTTTAAAATAAATTCCGGTGCAATCTTTGCTGAAACCCTCAATTCTGGGTCTCTGTGTGCTTTTCTGTAGGACATCTTCTGTGAAAGCTCTAGGAGAGAGACAGTGAAGTGAACTCTAGCCCACCCCCAGGTCACAACAATTTCTGACAAGCATTTTAAACAAATTCATGAAAATATTTTGGTCAATACCAATTTAAGATGTACTCATCTTTGATTAAATGTGGGACTTTTCCCCAATTCTAAATACTATAGGGAGTTCCTGATGGTGTTTAACACATTTACCATATGGAGAACAAATGATTTCCACTATTCTCTCATCATTGCTGATAAGCAGTAACCTGATCCAAGGAGCACTGAGAAGAAAGAAGCCACAGTAATTAAATTCACCCCATGCCAATTTGACAAATTGAGCCCAACGGGAATGTGCATAAATTGAACCCGGCTGATTAATACTCCTGCTATAGGTGTAGTTGCCTCCTCGCCTGGAGTTACTGATTAGGGGAAAGACCTTTTTCCAATATACCAAAGGTGATGTGGTTACATCCACTAGCTCATAGCCGAGCAATACACTTTTGCCTATTATGGCCTTTACAACAGGGCTTATTAGGGGCTGGCTCCCTTGATTGTACTACTGGAGAGGGGGAAATGATTTGCCCACCGGGGCACCTTCAGACACATATTTTTCCCATCTATGAATTGACACCTAATCTATGGCTAAAGTAGTCTCATTAGTCCAGGTTATAAACTTAGAACTATCCCATATCTTGGTTATTAGTAGGGGTGTCAATTAATCGCAGTTAATTCATGCGATTAACTAAAAAAAATACATGGGTGTGTTTTTATTTTTGATGGCGCGTCCCTGGCGAAGAAACATCTCTTCTACCAGAGCCTTAGCAGTGGCAGAACAGCTGTGTTAACCTTTTAAGGGAATTGCTTTCACCCACTTTGAAAGAGATCCACTACCTCCTACCTTTTGTGTAAGACAGAGTGGTCCCACAAAATCAGTTCAGAGGGCTTAATTGGTCCCCTGATGTCTTTCAAAGGGAACATTTACACCGAGAGTTTTAACTCCAAAGTTGGATTTACAATATTTTATTTTCCTTGTATAGGATTTAAAATTAGGGATTAAGTCCTTTTGCCTTCCCTTAATCAAAGAAATTCAATGGGAGTGACAGGTTGGATCACAAACACGTAAGAGTCTGTTTACATCACACCCATATGATCCCTTTTTGGAGA
Organism: Terrapene triunguis; assembly: GCF_002925995.2. NCBI lineage: Eukaryota > Metazoa > Chordata > Testudines > Emydidae > Terrapene > Terrapene triunguis. Next base: position 740,080 of record NW_020664440.1, read on the forward strand.
ATAAATTAGCTTTATTATTTGGACATACAGAGGGTCCATTCGACCTTCCACCTTGAGAACATAAAGGGGGTTGGTAGGGCAAGAGGCTAAAACACTAATACAACATAACAGCGGGATGTGTAAGAGGTGAACCATTTGAGCAGGCAAACCCTCAAATACCAGAAGGACAAACATTTTATAAGGGCATTATATACCCAAACAGAATCCTAAAAGAATACAATTCACATATGAATTGACAATACACCACAACATTCCATTCCAGTACATTATGATTAGCTGAATCAACCTATAATCCAAAAGACCAGGTTAATCCCAATCTCAGTTATCAGGAAACACTGAGGTTTGGTAGGGTCTCATCTCAAGATCAGGCCCAGTGTTAGAATTACTATTACGTGGGGAACCCTGACATAGACGGTTGCAACACTCACACTTAGGAAAAGCCTTCCGTAATTGCAAGGTTTTTTAACAGTATTAGCAAATTCGGAAACACTCCTACCCAGCAAGGCTAGATAGAAATAATACAGAATGAGCATCTGAGCATTTATATACTCACACCATCCCTTGCAGAAAGACCTGAAAGTCATCCTCGTCATCCTCACCATCACCACCACCACCACCACCAGTGGTCGTTGTCTTGGCATCTCCCAAGGCACACAGGTCAGGATAAAACTTTTATAATGGGTTATGCTGACATCACTATGCCTAATGCATGTTCAACAGGGGTTTCAGCCCCTTTTCCTTATTTGAACTTCCACACCCCACTAATGTTGGGGTGCCCTTCTTCCGTATGTTACTAGGCCTTTTACCTCAAGTTCATTAGCATGTACGTCCATTAGTTGCCATGGCATTCTTGTGCTCAGACATCTGCTGATGTTCCAACTTGAAACTATCTCAAGCGGTATAAACTGACATTGTGAGGTTACCTGTCAGCCATTTAGTCAGTCCAGCATTCTATCGGGTGAGATCTTACAATCAAGGCTACGATTCTGTCACGGAGGTCCTGGTGTCCGTCACTTTCGAGGACCACTTCTGGGACAGGGCTGGAATAGCTGTCAGCCCCGGGGCTGCTGGAGCAGCAGTTGCCAGAACAGCTGATCAGCGGCCAGCCCGGGGCCAACAGAACAGCTGTCTGGTGGCCAGCCCCGGGGCTGCCGGAATAGCAGTCCCCAGCCTGCAGGAGCAGCAGCTGGGATTGGGTCAGCCCCTGCTGCAGGAGTAGCACCGCTCTCTTTGTCCCCCTCACCCGGGTATTTTTAGTACAAGTCAGGGACAGGTCACAGGCTTCTGTGATTTTCTGTTTATTGCCTGTGACCTGTCCCTGACTTGTACTAAAAATACCCATGACAAAATCTTAGCCTTACTTATGATCCAGGTTTACTCCTCGTTAGCTGCTTATGCTAAGGCTTTTTGGGCCCTGTGCCTTGATCAGTTTTAGCTAAACTATGTCTGATAGGCCCGGAGGCTTGTAGGCTCATTGGGTTCCTGCCTTAACTTATACCTATGCCTTCCTTGGCAAATACCTACACCTACAGGCTAGCTCTGAAGATGGGGGTAACATGGCAGGAACCCCTAGAAGAAAGGACGACTTACCCTAAGTATGGCCTTACTAGATAGTCAGGGATCTAAGGATGGAGCCTTCGATCGGCGGCGGCAATTGAAAAAAAAAAGAAAAAGCCGCGATCGGCGGTGGCAGTTCAGCGGCAGGTCCTTCGCTCCTAGAGGGAGTGAGGGACCTGCCGCCCCCGAATTGCCGCAGGTGCCGCCCCTCTCCCTTGGCCGCCCCAAGCACCTGCTTGTTAAGCTGGTGCCTGGAGCCGGCCCTGGATGGAGCTATCAATGCCTCCTGTAAGTGGAAGTCCTTCAGATACTTCTTCCGGTTTTCCATATTCTCTGTATCCATCCAACAATATTTGTAGACTGTATCGTCACAGAGCACCTGCTGAGTGCAGCTGTTACAAACACTCCTTGCTGGGGAGTGACTCTCACCAAGATACATGGAACACAGCAAATACATTGGTCCGTGGCAGACTCTGACTCTTGCACGATGGACACTTCTTACAGCCAGCCACTTTGCCACGGTAAGCCATGGTTCAAAACCAGCAGCGAACAAGGCCTGATCACAAGGCAGCCCTGGCAGCAGGCAATACAAAGGACAGAAAAGATCTGGTTTCAAAAACCACCAGAGAAGAGAGTAGATCAACATAAACCCCCATAATTATCCTGAAACGAACAATGTGTTTCTAAGAACAATTGCCAGAAATACAGTGGGCACTACAGAGAGAGAGAGACTCAGAATGCCCGGAGCTAAATGGTGCTGGAAGGAGGGAGGTTGGGTCTGCACAACCTTTTATAGCCTAGAAGGAAGTGACTATCCCATAAGTGAGGATCAGCCAAGGCAATTCTCACGGTCAGAAACATGATTTCAATGCACATTTAAACTGACTATAGGAGTCACAAAAAAGGGTCTAAAACTGCTTGGCAGAAATATGTTGAGGCAGAGTAAGTGAATTACATCAGTACAGTATCTGTCTTCCTGCAGATTCGGTTGGCACGCTTACTTGAATCCATTGGTGATGGTATGCTTAAGCCTGCCAAGGAAGCCGACTACATGATCTGATCTTATGCCAAGCTCCTATTAACAACTGCATTTTCTATTGATGCCAGGATGTTCATTAACTGGGATCCATAATTACCAATAATTTAGAGACAGACCATTTTCCATCACTTGCCAGTTGTAACCTAAACCTGACCTCAGAATGCTTTATTCTTAGCAAAAATTCACAGAATAATCATCTTGCAAATGCCTGTTGTGCTACAGCATAGATATAATCAAGCAGAGGGGCAGAACACTAGAAATGCCTGTAGATCGCTTTTGCCCAGGGAGTAAAGCATTCCCAATCAGGATTGGGGGGGCGCCTTGTGCTTGGTGCTGTTCAAATTCAGACACGCAGACAGGGCATCCAGCTCTGCAAGCTTATAACCTAACTTAAGGCAAGGTGAAACAAGTGAGCAACACACAACAGGAGGGAAGATGCAGGAAGAGTAATCAAAATGCATGGCTACATAAGCTAGAAAGTGCAAAATGTGGGTAAATCCAAATCAATAACTTTTTAAGGGATTCCAAAGCCAGCAGGGACCATTGTGATTACGTAGCCTGAGCTCCTGTGTAGCACGGGCCGGAGAACTTCCCCAGAGTAATTACAGAGCAAAAAGTACAATTTGGTTTAATCAGATCCCATCTTTTGCTGGGAGGTGTAACACAGCGGCTGTACGTGCACTTGAAAAGTGTGCTGAGAGTGCATCTCCATATACGAGTGCTACACATAGCTTCCTCCCTAGGAACCCACGTCTATCCATAGCTCCTGTGAACACCACTCCCACCCTTTGGAAGAGGGAATCCGTGAAGTGAGATTCATCACTACACTTTGGGATCAGGGAGTTTTCCAGTCAGATATCAAATCTCTCTTGTGGTTTGGAGTCACAGCTTGACCATGCACATGCTGGGTCAGCTTTGAACAGCATTGCACTGTATGAACTATACCACTCGAGTGTTTGGATTCTGTACCTCTGTGCCAAACAGTCGAATGAGGGGATTGTGACAAAACCCAAGAAACGTTCATACAACCCAAAAATATGAAATGAAGAGGCTTTAAATCTGCTAGCAGTAATCCAGTGTATTACAGTAACCTTATAACGATTATAAGTGGATAAGATTTCTCAAAAGCAGTTACTCTAATGCCATTTAATCAGTACGGAGACTTTCCTGGAGAGGAAGGAAGATGATGTTCTTTCTGGTGAATAAGGAGAGAGAGCCCATGGAGCACATGCCTTTGAACATCACACGCCATTTCCTGGAGTACAAAGTTTAAGGTATCATGGAATCCATTTAAACGAACATCTGATAAGCAGTAATGAAAAAATACATTGTCTTTGTATGAAGCCATAATTTACATATTAACACTGAAAAACCTTTTGATTCCACCTAATTTGTTCACACACAGAATCTTTCAATATTTAATATAAAACAAACTAGTCTCACAAGCAACTGTCAAAGCCACGAGAGCTTGTGCACTGTGATGTTCTACTGTATCATAACAACACAAAACTACAAAAATAAGATGTTACACTATTTGTAAAATATATTCATTTGCTTGCAAAATGACTTACGGATTCAAACTTTTAAATTACGCAATAAAATGTTACATTCTGGTTAATACTTTACAGAGAAATAGATGTTAATTCTGTTCTGATGGAGAGCAATATTCTCTGAACCAGGAATTAGCTAAGCCAATTCATAGTATTTTCCAGTTTCTGGATCGAAGTAACAGTTTAGACATGGATCATACAAAAGAGTCAGAACTTCCTCATCCTCCTCAGCACTGAAGTCATCTTCACCTGTGTGAAGGGAGAAAAATAAGAGTAAAATTACCCTGCTAGTCACTCTTGAAACACAGCAAAAGCACCCTTCTATCACAGATGACAATCTGGCAGAGTGCCTCTTTAGGAGGGTGTAATCTCTTGGTTTTTGTGCAAAATACTAAAATTGTTACCGTTGAGGTTAACATTTATTCCTGTTTTCATTTGTGTTTCTAAAGGTTTATATTTATTGAGGTAAAATTATAATGCAAAGTTTGCCTAAGAACTGAAAGCACAGACAGTTTGCTGGAATAGTATATTAAAAGTTGGTCTAAAAATCTATCTATTGATAATGGGTCAAAGTATTCCTAACGGAGATCTTTCTCAAAGAATTGCTTAAATAATTGTATAATAGTATGCATAAAAAAGTACAGTGAACCAGCTCTTAATCTGTGAAAATGAAATTGTATTAACCATGAAAATGTTATAGATGAAAGAATCAGATAATCTAACGTAAAGCAAAAGGTCTTGATTTAGAGATTTGATCCTTGCTATGCTTGTCTCAGACAATTTACCTTTAAGCTTGCTAACTTATTATTTAATTTGATCAGATTTCTGTTGTTGAAAGTTATAAATGCATTAAATATAAGTAATTAAGTATGTACAAAATATTTCATTAATTGGCTTTAAACAGGTGGGTGGAGAAATTCTGTGTCAAAACTAATTTAACAAATTTATTACAATGTCAGTAGTGCTGTAATAGGTAAAGTTGGCATTTCTTTGACTATAAACTCCTTGTGTATTGGATCATGCTTCAAGTTGGTAAACAAACTTATCCAAAATGTTATTGGTTTGGGAACCAGAGATAGTGTTATTCTGATAAATCTTTTTTATGTATAGAGCAGCAGAAATAACAATTTAGATCCTGCTCCAGATTTTACTATCCCTAAACCAAAAATGGGTTCATTTAAAAAATATATAAAATTTGTAAGTAATTAGTCCTTAAGTATAGTGAGGCAGTGCACCATTTTGAAAAAAACCCACAGCAAATAAACTATGAAACGTTCAAGAAATGTAACCGAAAATTAATTTCTACACATGCACTATAATGACTGCATTTCCCACAGTCTTGACATCATACTGATCATTACATCATGACATTATAGGTGCATTACAGTTTTGTTATAACAGTAAAAAGATGTCAGTGCAAGTCTCTGGAAACCAAAGTTACAATGCAAAAACAAAAGTTTGGTGATCATGTGCGCCAAATTCTGATGTCAGTTACGCCGTATAGATACATAGTGCATGGAATCCACAGATCTATCCCCTGTTGCCCATTCCCAACTTCTGGCAAACAGAGACTAGGGCCACTTCAGAGTTTTTGCATCCCAGGTTTTGCATCCCCGCCCATCCTGGCTAATACCCATTGATGGATCTATCCTCCATGAACTTTTGCTATTGGCTTCAATGGGGCCAGATTTTCACCCAGTAACTCTACTAGAGAACATGGTCAGATGACACGCAAGAAAATTTAGCAATACTTCATTTCACTAAAAGGATTAATGTCAATTCAGTTTCTACTAACACTAAAGAAGTTTGTTACTGCTACCACAAGCAATATGCACCCTTACTACAACTTCCTGGTTCCTAGACTTTACAGCATGTTAGACATTTTGTAGAAAAACTTGCATCTTGCAAGATAACGCCATTAGTGATTTTTTTCCAGGTAGCAGAACAGCCAATAAGAATTGGGTCTACCTCAGTTCCAACAACTACTGAAATACAAGGTACAGAGGAATTGGAGTACATTTTTATAATATTTCTACTGCTTTCTGGCAATTCAACATTTCTATTTCTTGAATGTCAGTTTGTACATTAACCCTGATTGTACAAGATTGTAATGTAGGAGTCTGATTTTCTAGCCCATCATCCATTACAGGTGAAGGGCATATGAAAACTCTCAGCGCCAAAGAGTTAATAGGATGCAGTCAGCTAATAAATCAGTTTAAATCTAATATTTTGAGCATTATGTTAACTGCAAGAATGTTTTTAGGATATGGAAATCAATTTTTAGCCCCAAGTACAAGTACACTGATAGCGCTAAAGATGGATATGTACTATAAACATTTTGTATAGTAAAGTTCTTTTCTCAGTTCTGTCTTTTATAAAAGTTAAATGTAAGTTATGATATATAACTTTTTGATAGGAAACAATTCACAGTTGAAAGCAATCTGTATCTTGCATTTCCATCCTAAATGTTTACCTCTTGCTCAGAACAGTAATGCAAATCATGTGGTTTGTATGCGCTGCTACCTCATAATAAGTAATAGCCTGTTATGCTAACAGCACCAGTTTCACAACACTCAGAATCTATTTACAGCTGGGATTGCACTACGATATATAGGTTATATGATCAAGTGGCCAAAAAATAGGCTGGTGTGTTAGATGCGCACAGAAATACAGGTTACTTGTCTGTACGGTAAGTAGAGTTCTTTGAGATGTTTGTCCTCGTGGGTGCTCCCCATCAGGGCACCCTTGATGAGAGATTTTTCATCAACAGTGTCAGTGGGTCTGCACCTGCACCCCACACAGCCTTGTGGTCCGGAAAAGGGCATATAGGGAGGTGTAGTCTTGCCATCGCTCCACTTCCTTCTCAGCTACAAAGCCCAGCAGCAGGACTCCGCATCCGAGGGAAAGAGGGCAGGTGGAGCAGCACCTCTAGAGACAAAACATCTGGAAGAACTCTAGTTACTGTACAGGTAAGTAACCTCTCCTTCTTCAACACTGAATTTCGTCTCCCATTTGGTTGCCCAATCTCCCAGTTTTGTGAGATCCCTTTGTAACTCTTTGCAGTTTGCTTTGGACTTAACTATCTTGAGGGCCACAACAGCGGAACAGGCCTATTTGAGAACTTGTCAGTTCTCTGCATCTGTGAAGGCGGATGAGAGCTGCAGCAGGACGGAGACCTCCAGTTGTCTCAGACTCCCCCGCCACTGGGTCCAGGGCTCCTTCCTGTCAAGTTTCGTGAGGTTGTTGCCTGCACACTGGCTCCCCCACGTTAAATGATGTCATGCAGAGGCCTCTGCCAAGGGTGTTAACATCTCTCACTACCAAAGTCCTGTGGTGATGGATGAGTGGTGGTGGGAAGAGGAGCACTGAGCTTTGGGAGTCCCTACTCACAAATCTGCCTGCAGGTGGCAGCCGTGTGTTGGTCATCTTGCACTTGGACTTGTGAGACAGAAGTGCAATTTCGGCAGCTGCCACTGTGACTGAGCAGTCCTTTTCATGATCCCGTCTGCTCATCCTGAAAGGGGAAGGGGCTAGAAAAGGTGCCCTGAACATAGGCTGTCTCAATGCTCTCCTGGCTGGCTGGCCATGTCCACCGGGATTACTCTACCTACGCTCAGAACATCCAAAGCAAAATAAGGAAGTTCACCACTTGGAACGTTCGCACTTTCATGGATTCCCCGAACAGTGACTGTCCTGCAAAAAGAACTGCCATAAGAGCTAGAGAACTTGAAAGATTTGACATCAACATTGCTGCCCTACATGAGACCCGTTGAGCAGACGAAGACCAACTGAAAGAAGATGGAGGTGGCTATACCTTCTTTTGGAAAGGAAAGACATCTGAAGAGAGGCATATTCATGGGGTTGGTTTTGCCATCAAGAACAAAATTGCTAACCAGCTTTTAGAACTCCCTATGGGTATTAACGAATGTCTCATGACTCTTCATCTGAAACTCAGTAACAACCAGTATCCCAAGGTCATTAGTGTGTACACTCCCAAACTGGACGATGACGAAGACAACAAGGAGCAGTTCTACTGTGCTCTTGATGAAGTTCTCACTGCCACAGCCAGGGAAGACAAGCTTATCCTCATAGGTGACTTCATGGGTCACCTATTTTTTCATATGAAAGATATCAAATAAAATTTAATGGATTCTAAATCATAAACATCAATGACCAAAGGAAAATAAAACTTTTAAAGATATCAAACATATTGGCTCAAATTTTGCTCTCAATTACATCTCTGCAACACTATTGACTAGAAGTCTATTTCTTTGACGCCTGGATACATCTCTGGATATGTTTCTAAAGGAGCACATGCTTAAGAATGTATTGTAAACTTTAAAGTGCAGTGGTTTTTATGGAATATTGGCCATTTGAGTATTTCCCTTGCATTATGCCCAAAATAAAGAATATCTTCCAAATTTTTTATTAACATGAGCAAAATTATATTGACTTTTTTGTTTTAGGATACTGTTAAAGAAGTATATAAAAGATGACAAGGATATTTTGTATGAGTTATAAATAATTACTGGTGTTCATTACTGATATGATTTTGTTATCTTTGGCACTTGGGTATTCATGATTTCAGAGTCATAAATTCTTGAAGACTGGGTGTTGCTATTTGTACAACTTCCCAAGATAGATTAGAAAATTAACTATTAAACTAACATGTTGTTTAAAATAAAGATTGCAGAGCAGAGGGTGTTGGTATGAACATTCTGATCCCATTCACCAAGCAGTTCAGGAATTTAAGGGTAAGTACTAGCATGCAGTTCTTCTGTCAGTGAACCTGAGTTAAAGGATTAAGGGAAAAAAACATGCATCGCACTAAAGCTCTAACAGGTTTAAACAGAATAGGACATTTTTGTATAATGTCTTTCATACAAAGTACTGCAAACACCCAGTTACCACTTACAGGTCCAATTTTGTCTTGTTTTTGCAGCTCCAAGGGGTTTGTCCATTCAAGATGGCTACAAGTACATTTAAACACTGCTATCGACTCACACACACATAAAATATTTTATCATTAAAGCAAGTTAATTTATGAGCATTTCACAAATTACCTTGGTCAGAGATTCTAGTGAGAATAATAAGGAAAAAACAACAAATTAGCAAATATGCTTCTGTGCCACTTTCTGAATGAAATCTTTCAATTTTCAACCTTATGGAAATTCTAGGGTTACCGCAGCAAGTTTTGGATTCCATAATACTGACATCAAGAATCATCTCAGGCCCCTATCAGAAATATATGTCTAACATGCTTTTAACTCAAGGATTACTGTCCCATTCTCTTTGGTTTATTTAGGCCACTTAACATAACATATTATTCAATTCTTCAAAGCAAGGTCCCCTCTTGACAGCAGAGTTCTATTTTGCTGTCATAAGCAATTACAAATGTACACCTATGAAAAGATTCCCAATTTGAGGGGCAAAATCTATTTTAGACAGTAAATCACTGAGACATGTTCATCCCTTGGGCAGCCAAAATACACAGCTGAGATTTATGAGATCTCACACTGAATTCTCTGTACCTGGTGAAAAATGTAGGAACCTCTTCTATTCCCTAGGGTAGCAGAAAAGGAAAAAGGACCTTTGTGGAAAGAGATGTATTTATTTTAATTCTATTGTTGTTCACTGTCCTATTTCAGGACACGTTCTTTGTCATCCTCCAGCCAGAGCCGGATTTAGGGATGCTAGGCTCGGAGTGCTGTTTTTGTTGTTAGCGACAAAAGAGAAAATAGAATGTTTGAAGTAACATGTTTCAGGTATTCCGTATGTGGATTCATTTTTCACTAACCTTCTAGAATGTTCTGGACCTTTGTAGAATCTCATGGAACCTTCCAGCCTTTCTGAGCACTACATTTTTCTCAAACCTCCTAGAATGCTGTCAGCCATGCCCTTGTGGGTATCTAAGGGGCGGGGCGTCGCTAGTCAGTCAGTGAGGCATAAGAACGAAGTGAGAGCCCAGCTGCGATATTGTGAACCTTGTTTTATTGTGTAATTGTGAAAGTGTACTTGTGTTTTAAGATTTGGAGAGTGTAAGTAGCAACTAATAAAGGACATATTTAATGAGACGCCAGAGGTATCTGTCAAACCCCTGTCTATGCAGCAATATAAAAGAAATACCGTTACTTCTTTTGCTATACTTAACATGTAATGTTTGATGACTTTCTAAGACTGTGGAACACAGACTTTTGCTCTCCCTAATACTGTCTGTTTTCCCCCGTAGAAAATAAAAGATGCCCCCGAAGAAGCCTTCAGGAGCTCAGTATAGGAAGCGAAAAGCTCAGTTGCAATCTAGTTTGCAGCAAGGGGCAAATTTTACAGAGCCTATGACAGGGATAAATTATGCATGCAAATTGTGCATCAAAGTCGTGAAATAGGCTACAACTGCAATAAAAATAAGGTATGTCAAAGTTTAACAAATGGAGGGTGGGCACCAAAGACGCTTCTCGCTGGGAGCACCATTTGGTCTAGGACCAGACCTGCCTCCAGCGAAGAACCGTAACATATGGGTGCTGCTATCACTGTAGGTGATGACTCACCATTGTTTAACAGTGCTCAAGAGCCACACCAAGCTTTCATTTAGGACATGATCTGAAATCTTTACTTACATAAGCAATTCTTACTCATCAGAGTAGTTCTGTCAATGGAGCTATTCTTGTGTGTAGGGATTACTTGCATGAGTAAAGGCTGCAGCCTCACGTTTACACATCTCTCCTTCATGGACTCTCCATTCCTACCTCCTTCTCCTCCAGCAGCAACGTCCTCTTTCAAAATGAACAGGATGCATTTCCTTCCAGAGCTAATCCATACTGCTCTTGATTAGCAGACAACAGTCACTATGCAAATGAATTCTCCACTTATCAGAGACAGAAAGTGTCCTTGTCTGACTCTACCAGTCTGAGCTGATAGTAAGAATCAGAGGACTTAAAAGAGTCAGACCAGAATCTACTCCATGGAAGTGCAACCAAATGACCACATTGACTTCCTTGCAGAAGTCCGCATTTAACAGCAGTGTGAGAACAATATTGAGCAATACATCTCTGTTACAATTCGTAAATCATTACACATTCTTCACATATTCTCCTCACTGTCCCACTTTTATAAATTCCTACCTGGAATATTTAGACTTGCTGAAGATTCAATATGCTTTGCTAGCTCTTGGCTTGGAAGAATTATGGGGGGGCTGAACACATTTAACCAGTCCCTGAAAAAGATGAATCCAAATGTCAGTCATTCTGAACAAAGTTGTTTTGTTCCTCCCTAAATCTCACCATTAGGGTTAAAACTTTTCATAAACATCTTAGGTGTGGTGAAACAAAATAAATTATGTGCTTTTCACATTTAATAAACTCAATAGCAGCACTCTTCAAAAGTTTGAAAATTAAGGTGTGCTTAGCAGCAAAACGAGTATCTCCTAGGTAGAAATTTCTAAGCAGTTCTACAGTGAGCCCTAAAGCTCACAAAGTAATTTTCCTTCAAGTAAACACATTCACGAATATGGGCATTTAACTATAACAGAAAATATCTGAACAACAAAACCCACCTCTATTTTAAAATTGCCCATTTTATGTGCATTGCATTTTGAGATACTGCTAACACCAAGCACTAAACCAAAACTAATGAAATAAGCACAGTTAACATGCTATATAATGGAATTTCATAATCACAGACAAATACACATTAAAACACATTCATAACAACACATCTATAAAGACTTCTCATGGACTTTCTTGCTAATGGAGCATTTTCTAACGACATTTGATTTGTTTCTCTAATTATAGCAGAAAGAAAAATTCCTATATGGCAGCAAATTACAGGTTTATATTAAACTGCAACACAGTTAGTTCATTCTATGAATATACTTGCATAATTATATACATACACATATTTACACATGTATACACGTTTGGTCTGATTTTCAAAGGAACATTTGTTTTTATTTACTGCATTAGTATTTCCAGAATATATCCAACAAAAGTGATAGGGAAGAAGAATGTTCAGTGTAGTAAAAGAAAAAAAAAAGGGGGGGGGGGAGAAAGGAATAACAACATGTACCAGACCCCTATAAATGGGAAAATTATACAACAGTAGCATAAATCTTGTTACCTACAATCCCTGATGGCAGAGGAAGAGAGCGTAGTAGCACAATCACAGTAAGACCGTACGCTCTTCTGGGCAGGGCCCAGCTTTTTGTTACGTGTTGGTCCCATGCTTAACACAAAGGACTTGAAGCCCCTCGGTGCTACTGCAGTACAAACAATAATTCGTACACGTACATTCACTAGGACACCTTTTTGTATAATTACCACAGAGCTAAGAAATGCAGAGTTAAATCAAGAACACATTTTACTGGCTGAATATATAGAGTTAGAAGACTTGCCCGGGCCCCAGCTGCTGCAGTGGTGGCACAGGATTTGGTGGGCCTTCTGTAGTTAAGAAGGGAGTCTGGGCCAGATAATCCACGGATGGCTTATTTATCCCTTATTTAACTTGACCTGCTTTTTATGCCTTTGTTGCACTTTGTACTTTCTAAAGCTTTGTGAAATGACTTTCATGTTATCATGTGTTCATACAAAATCCAGTTGTTCCTATACTGCACTCCATTTGTTGCAGTTGAATGTGGTAGGACAGAAAGCATCGTATTTCAGGTAATGGAGAATAAAACAGTCCTTTAGGGAAATATGTGTTTTGGTTGCAGACTGAGCTGCAGACTTTTTCACCAACAGCATTTGGGCAGAAGTCGCAGCATCAGCATGCTCCGGTTACCAGGGCAGTTCTTTCAATCAAACCAGCTCCTGCCCACCACTAGGGGGCCATGTTTCAATATGGGAAAACAGCTACAAGTTAACTGGCCCATCCGTTTTTACTGCAGATCTCTGGTATTTGTCAAAACTTCCACAGAAACCAGGAACTAGCCTTCAATGCATTAGAAGCCTTGACATTTGAACATGGAATCCTGATGTGGACCGTGGTAACCAATCCTACTTTATTAGATTAAGGCCATGTCTCCAGACATAAACCTAGATCCCTCCTGTTGGGTCAAGCTGTGCTCAGTGCAAAACTGAAGGCGGCGGGGGAGGGAGGGAAGGGAAGGGACAAAGGTGCCTTTAAAGGTGCCCCCCTTATGTTTGCCTCATGCTGGGGCTGGCTTCGGACTGGGTGGGTTTCTGGCATACGTCAGAGCAATTTCAGGGCTGCTGTAACTAATACATTATTGGTCATGGTCCCCATGGGCTGTTCCAGCAGCCAGACACAGGGATGTCCTGGGCACGTCCCTATGCCGGAGGCCAGGAGGAGGAGGATTCCTCTGCTCATGAAGCCAGCCAGATCTGCTGGCTTTTCACTACTTTCTGCTGCCAGCTTGGGGCCCATGATCTGGCACCTAATAAATAGGTAAGATACTGGTGCTTCCAGTGCTTTCTGCAAATCCATGCCGACCTGAGATAACACAGGCTAGGATTTGTTTCTGAAAGAGAAACCTGGCAGAGCTCAGTTGGTTGCTGTGGCTGCTAAAATATGCCGTTTGCTTTCCTTCTCTCAGTTGGTTCTTGTGCTGCTGGTGCATGTTATTGCTTCCACATCATCTGCTGCTGGTATGTACACACAATCTGGGGTGAATCTGGGGACATACACCTGCTCTTTTGCAGCCAAGATGAAAAAACCTAATTTTCCACCTCAGAAAACACAACTGCTGGGGCAGAACGTCACCAAGTACGATAGAGGATTTAAAGAGAGAGAGATACTGAATTTTCCATCATTTTAATATGTACAAAATAAAATTTGAAATGTTCTTTCATACCATCCTTGTATTTGCACCTAGATGACCAACTTCACCACCAGTCCTTGCTACCACTCAGCCACTGGCCGTGAGCACCAGTCCACACTCATGACCATTTCTCACTACAACTCTCCACACACACGTTCTCCAAAAACACCCTAAAGAGTATCCAGTTCTACCCAAGTGTCCGAAGTGTCACAGAATGACAGTGAGGTAAGTGAGTGCACTGTAACCCACAGAGTCACAGTTAAAAACACTTCAGTTGCTGCAATTTGCATTTCTGGTATTATCTACCTCAAGCACAAGTTCTTGAGTTTTTGTGCTACTGCTGGGACAAGGGTTTAATCATAATTAGCTGACATGATGTTTAATCTCAGATTTGACCAGATTCGTGCTGTGTGGTCAGTCATGATCAAGCATCATGACAGCTAACTTGACTCTTCACAATCACATTCAAACACCACCATGTTCTGAGTGAAGACAAGCTCCAAGAGAAGTTACAGGGGGAATCGAAAGAATATAAAATGCAATGTTTTGCTGGAACATGCATGTTAATACCCTACACCAGCAAAAAACACCACAAAACCTTTAAGGAAGAGTGGTGGGTCAGATCCAGAGAGAGAGAGGACTAGACTGTGTCTCATCTGAAAGACAATACCTCCAGCAGGTGCCTATTCATACCCTGCTGGTGCAATGGCCAATTTTTAAACTGCAATAGCTTGGCTCTTTTAATTTTTTTTCTTTTCAATTTAATATTATGGACTTCTTGTTGGCCAAACGTTACTTTTAAAGTTGAAGCCATTCAAACAAATGCATGTTAAAAATGGATCTCATATTTCCACACATGACCAACCCAACCGTTCCCAAAATTGGTAAACAAAATTCATATCTGTGCTGAGATCCTGTCTGCCAACTCTCAGAAGAAAGCAAAGATTTGCAATTGATTGATAAACCTCTAAAAAGTGGGTTTCTAGTGGAGATGCTGACAGATGCTTTGCTCTAGCAGTCAAGACAGGCATTAGGCACACATGAAACTTGTAACCTCTTGGGGCCCAGCTTTCAAGGAAGCACCTAAGACAGCATGTGTGTGTGAGCGGGAGAGAGTACAAGTGAGCTACATTTTTTATAACATTCCTTGTTGAAATCTTTTTTATATCTTTGTATAAAATAAGAAGTCCAGCAGACAACTGGTCATTAGAATGCTTAGCAATGTAGATTGTGGGCTGCATGTCTAATTTATCCTTCATCTTACACTGACTGAAGAAAGAATCGTTTTAGGGTGAATTTCTTAAAGAAGCCAGTTTATCTCCTCAAAACAGAAAAACTAATCAAGCATTTTGATTAATTAGAGACACCCTCTGTTTATGCTATTATCAAGACCTCAAGCTGTAATCAATACAATCAACATGCCAGGACCTATCTATGGCTTTCTTGATAACAAAGTTGAATGCTAAACAGTACACTCTTTGACATTGTGAGTCACATTATGTGACGGTCCAGAAGTGGCAGTTTTCATAAACATTCAAAGTTAGGTTTAGCACTGACTTTGGCATTAAGATTCTTACAGTTATTCTGTAACTTATTTTTCATGTCAAGGTACGTAACAGCATGCACTATACAATTTTACCATCTCGTTCCTTTTTTCCTCCAATATTTGCATCAGAAAATCTGTCTTACAGATTCAGGAAGTAATTATAATATATTGAAAATCACAAGATAGTTGAGTAGCATTTAAAAATGAACATAATCATTTGTATTTCTGTAAACAGCTTCTGTTATAGCTATGTGACAAACTTAATTAATCTTTGCAACAAATTGTGCCGATCAGTAAAGTATGCTTGGGAAACCTTGCCAATACTTTATAACTAGCATGGATACAAAGCCTTTGCCAGTGACAGTAACAGTAGCATATCACAATTGTCACCATTAACAATAGATTGCTAGCAATAGCAGAATTCAGGAGCACTGCAGGTCCCTTCTTGAAATGTTAGAGCTTGCCAACACGATGTGGGAAAGCGCACCACAGGGGTGTGATTTGTAAAGTTAACAGTCCCATGTAGACCCTGTTGGCGTGCTCTAACAGGTACCTATTTCACGCCATGTAGACAGATCTGGACGAGCTCCCCCTTCTGGACACTCACCAGACTGCTTGCTGTGAGGGGATACAACTGCTGGATCCTGTGGGTTTTAAACCTCCAGAATCTGAACTGAGACTAGACTCTGCTGTTGTCCGGGGTCTCTAGACACTCTTGGGGTGTACACCCTCTGTTTAGCAACCCCTCCTGAGAGCTGCAACCATGCTGCCGACTGCCCAGCCCCTGGAACCAGGCTGACCCCCTCCCCTGTAGCTTAAGCACAGCCTCTCCCAGAGCTCCAGCTGTGTGAACGTTCTGAGTCCCAAGGGAACTCTCCAAGGGCACATGCAGCGGCGTAACACAGAAAACACAGACACTTTGCACAGGATTCTAACACCATTGTTCTTTATTTAATCACCCGAGGAATATAAATATCTATACAAAAATAAATCTTTCAAACATGTTCCCGCCTCAGTTTCCTCACCACTCCAAAGCATTCTTTGGGCTAGCGGCATTCAGGATCCTTCTGCTGCAGCACGTGATCTGTGTTCTGAAATGTGGAACTTCCTCTCACCAGCCAGCCTTCTCTGACTAATCCGTCCCCGACCTCTCTCCTGCCCAAAGCTTCCTTGGTCATTCTGCGTGTCTTTTTTAAATGCCTGCTTTGTTGCCTCTGTCTCTTTGTCTTGTTGGGAACTTTCCACACTTCACTCTCCCCTCCCTACAGACAAGCAGGAGGAAGTAGTTTCTCCTAGGCTCCAGTCAACCCACTGTCCTGCGGTGCTTCACTCTGGTTAGGCAGTTGCTCAGTTCCAATGACCCACCATTGTACCTGGTCAGGGAGGGATGTGCTTAAACTTTGTCAGTAATGGTGGATACAAAACAGATAGAGACGCAGTGGCTGATACAGCAACCTCATAACCACCACCTCACAGAATCAACCCAAATTCAGAACTTGTACAGACAGATTTCCCAGATCATCACAGCTTCATACCCTGATTTGCATAGTTGTGAGGCTGGAGCTAGTCAAATAGTAAAAAAATGATAATTAATAAGTACATTTGTGAATGAATATTGGCATATTTGTTCCACGGATATTTGTTTGTATGAGTATTCAGAAAACTGGTTTATTTGCTCAAAATTATTGTAAAGCCCAAACTTTATATAAGTTTTAGCACATTTGTCTCAAAATCCAAACAGAAAGTGTGTTAGTTATTATGTGCTATTGATTATTCTTCTGCATAAAAAAATTGAGTTGTCCAATCAAGGAGCAGAAAAAATATCATTTGACTTATGTGACCAATCAAACACTGACAATAATGAACAGTAAATAGTTGAAGAGGACTTATGTAGGAATAACTGATAGGCTGATATTTAATTGCATAAACTATTTCGTGAATATTTAGGAACAACAGATGAGGACAGGTTCATGAATGATTCACAAGCAGATGAAAAGGGCTGAATTTGTCGAGTAACTTATTGGCAATGAATAATTTCACTAACTCTACATGAGGTCAAAACACCACAATTTGTGGGCCAAAGCTACAAATATATTTTGAAGAAATACAGAAACAAAATGTCTATGTCTCTGATTAGTATCCATAAAGCACTTGGTAGATGGGATTTCTCATGTGCGTAATGTTAATCACATGTGTAAGCATTTGGATGACTGGGGCTTTACATTGTAATGTATAATGTACATGTAGTTGGAGAAGTCATCTTGTTTTATGGTAACAGTTCCATTAAAATAACAAATGTGTGCTCTTCAAAACTAGTTTTACAGTGACTTTAGGAGCTCTGAAGTCCATTAACAATGAACAACAAGAAAAGATGCTTGTGCTGTGTATGTAACTTCTGGTTCATCTTATATCTGTTCTGGGGATACAAAATGTTGAAATCAAATTTCAGTTACTGCCATCAGCTATGTCAATAATAATGCTGCAGTCATCTTAGTCTTAAACTGTCCATTACTGCCTCTAAAAACACTTCAGTTTTGCTATTTGAACATTCTCACAATTACTTAAATCAAAAATGACATAAAACCATGAGACATTCAATAGTGTTTATAAATAAATTCCTAATTGAGATAACTGTTCATTTTTTCTCAACTCCAGGTCAGAAAACAACATTTCTATGATGGATAATAGAGAGAATGTGCCGAAGAATAATAGAATGCATTACCTACAAAGATACATAGTATATTTATATACACAAATCAAGGAAAAAGATTTTCAAGTGTACATTTTAATAGAATGCTTAAACAGGACTAAAATATGGTATGTCAAATTTTTATTTTGCAATACAAGTTTGTATGACTTGAAAGATATATTTCAAAAAGAAATATCACAATTATTTTAAGGTCAAAGTGGCAATATGTTGATGATTAAAAAATGCAAGGCACGAGCTATATTTTATTACTCTCCTAGAATGTTATTGTAGTTTTAAAATATCATTAAATCAGCACAAACCAACACTTATCATTTCCTGCACATTTTTCACAGGGAGCTGCATTCTGACTATGAGTAATCTGTTAATCTGTTCTTTGCCTCACAATCCGTCAAAGTGACAGATTCATTCCATCCTTAATACATAATATCTTCATTTACTGTATGCCTTACTGGAACTTTCTATTTTGCTAGCACAAAGATTTAGAAAATCACAAGCAAATTTACAGAATGTCACAAGCTCTTGGTCTTGCCTCTTGCCTGCTATCCACCACTTCAGCAAATCCAGCCTGTCACAGTTCAGGGCAACTGCACTAGTAGTTCCCGTCAGTGGACCACACAGGGCACCCAATTTCGGGCTTCTAGATCCCCAGCTGCTGCCTGTCTTGGGTGGAGACCTGCGTTCCTCTCCCTTCTGACTGTCTTTACTGTCTACTTCCCAGCACAGACAAGTTGGCCAAGGACACCTACTGGCTTTCTCTTTAGAGACAGTTAACAGGTGTAATTGCTACAGATGTAAATTACCACACAGCACTTCCTAGTGAAGCCTAATTTATTCTTAAGGTAAAAGGTACTACAAAGAAAACATCAAAAACGATAAAAGAAACTACACATATTAACAAGTTTACCAGAACGGACCCCAACCCTAACATGGTAGGATCAGTGCTTCAACCCCCCCTCACGGGGCGTCTGCTGTGGTCATGAGTTCATCACAGCTTCAGCTCAGAACAAGCCCCCAGTCCTGAGGACTGGGGCCCTCCGTGGACCAGGGGTCCTGTCTATTTGCTGGATCAGGAAGAAAAGGCCCCACAACAGTTTAAAACCAGGCTATTTATCCAAACCCCTTTCTTTGTCTGTTGGTCGCTGGAGAATCCAGTTTGAATTAGTATATGCACATTTCTCCAGGAGGTGGCTTCAAAGTGTTCATAAGGGAGGTAGCAAATTAGCATACCCCCTCCTAATAGGGAAGAGAAGGTACATACAGTGCCACAATAACACATACACAATTGCATCTTTAACAAAATGGACCCCAAAGGTATTCAGACTAATTCAATAAGGTTTAATTTAATTCAATAAATTTTATCTAAATTCCATAAGATTTGTTCAGGATATTACAGGATATTGTCAGTCTGTTACATGGCCAACTAAATGCTCAGTAATCCTAAAGGAAGCAAAGAGATTTTATTTTTAAACCTGACTAATTTAATTTTTAATGACTGACTAATTAAAGAAGAGGTCGATAAAAGTACAAGTGAGATTGTACATGGAGATCCTAATTCAGCTCTTATTAAAGTATCTTTCCATTAGCTTCCATGGAAGCAGAGTCAGGTCCAGACAGAGTAAAGCAGTCATGAACAGATTTAAAATTTTTATTAAGATGATGTTAAAAATAAATAAATAGTGAACAGAGTTTGAGCATAGAAGTTTCTGGTTATCAGGGAATAACATACAGATTATCGAGGGTGCAAAGTTTGGGTTAAGCTTAGGTGGCATGAGGAATACATAGTCTGCAATATCCCCGATTGGGGGTAAAAGGTTGATGGGTCAAAGTACAGACATTGAGATATGAGGGTATGAAGTTCATAGAGTGGTTGTGTTCGGGTGTGGAGTATAATGAGTGGATATGATGATGAGGATGGATTGACCCTCATTTGGTGAGATTTAATGTTTAGGGAGTTTATGGTTCCAGTTCATATAATCCAACGGAGAAGGTCACTTGGTCCCTTTCTAGTAGTGGGAGAACGATGTCACTCTGGCTCACGCCTCCTGGTACTGTCGGTGGCCGGTGATGTGCTCGATGTAGATGTCCCTGGACCATCGGATGGTGTCTGAGACCATGAGGCGCCGCATGAGACGTGCGTAGCGTCGACCGATCCCGCAGGTCCGCAGCACTCGTTCGTTGCAGGGGTCCCAGGCTCCCAGGGCTCTGACACTCAGGGTGTCCATCTGCACCTCATAGCCCTTCGCTCTCAGGGTGTCAGCCGGGAGGGCTACACATGGAGCTAGATCCTCAGCTGGTGCAAACACTGTCAGTCGGCGTAGGTACACTGACATCAGTTGGCTTACAGCCGTTGAGAATCTAGCCTATTAAACTAACAGGAGTTTCTTTCAATGTCAACTGTTGATGGATATATTTTAGTAGTTTATTAAAAGCAAAAGGAACACATGCATATTCATTTACATTAGGCTGAAAACAGTAGCGAAAGACCTGACTTGCAGGTTAATAATCATTTAATAATTAATAGATCTTGCTGTTTGGTGGTCAGATCTTCCTTAAGGAAGTACGCACAACTCCCATTATGTTTTACGTTTAGTAGGAGCTAAATTGCAATTTTACTTAAAGACTAAACTTCCATTTTATTATACTGGTGATTTGCTGGCTAGATTTCAAACTTGGTGTTCACTGCTCTTTTGGCATTATAAATGATGCCAACAGAGAAAAACAATGTTTTATTACCTAATTTAACGAAAAATATTATGCCCTTTCTTCTTTGTTAACTTTGATTCATTTGCTTATCAGTGTATTGGCTGTATAACTTGCAGTAAGGAATTTTTAAAGGGAAATAAGTTACTTGGCAAAATTCCTGCATATTCACATTTAATCTCAGTCAAATAGACGGTAATAAAGCATATCAATTATCCACTATCTTCACTTGTCTGCTAGTTCAAATGCCCAAACATTTAACAAAGTGTCAATTAGTGGGGGTTTTATAGAGCTAAAAGGCTGAACACAAGCAAACTCTTCATTTTAAGAATTACGTTTTAATGTTTCATCAATTCATAAAACGCCTTCTAACTAGTCTTGTTGCGGCTAACATCGTTTGCTTTCTCTCATACAGTCAACCCCCAGCAGGATTCTGCTGTCCTGTGCCACAGACTGCATCCCATTTATTCTTAATGGATGACTAGGGAGCGAGGGGCTTTTAAAAATCAATGGACAAGTCCAGCTCAATGGAACAATAACTTTAACATTAATATAATCAAATGAGTTAACAGGTGTGCTGCTGAAAACAAAACCTGAAAATTACTTTTCCTTCTCTGTGAGAGGAATCATTTAAACAAATACACTCAAGACAACACTGGACTTTTGGCATATCATTACACTAACCTGGTTTTATTTTGATATAACAACAGTGTAAAATTAAGCTGTAAATTTAATCAATGTGGCAAAAACTATGCTTTTGCAGTGTAATCTGCTTTTAAAAGTAGCAAGTTTTTCCAGTAACAATAGGATAACTACAAAGGAATCCTGAGTAATAAACGCTTTTGTGTAGCAGAGCAGATGTATAATTTACCGTTGTAAAAAAAAAAGAGAAAATTATAAAAAGGAATAGCTTTTCTGAAAGGAAAGTGAACTTTGGAAGTTACATGAGACTGATATCATCCTGGAAAGAGGGACGTAGGACCCTAATCCTGTAACTGTCTCTGTGTGGGTGACCCTTATGTCTGTGTGGAGACAACTTCAGGATCAGGATGCAAGTGAATTCCTGCTCTGCCTTGGCTGCCTGGCAGTCTGCTTCAATGGAGACTCAAAGAAACCCCATGAATCCCACCCCTACACCCACCGGGACACTCTTATGTTGCAAGGGTAACAATGGGCTTATTTTGCTAGAAAGATGCCTGTGTACTGCAAGCAGCTGGATCTCAGTGGAACCTAGGAGTGTCAACTTGATGACATGACTGAACTTAACAATGCCTTGGGAAGTGAGAGGTCACGCCTCAACCTACTGTAGATCTCTGGAGCTATAGCTCACAGTGTTGACACTGAGCTAGCTTAAACCTTCACATGGTTTTAGTGGCATAATAAGAGGCTAATCTATAAGAATAAGCTGTTTAGGGTACAACTAGTTACTGAAACAATGAAGTATAGCTTCACTTTGACAGTGTCTTGCAGACAGATCAACTGTGTGTCCAAATGTTTCACAGAGATAAGTACTAAATAGCAGCGGGACGAAGAATTGAAGAGGTCTCAGCAGGGCAGACAACGTTCCATGTCAAGTTACAATTCTGAAGAAATGGGGTGGCAGCAGAGGGACAGAGAAAAGCATGTCTAGACAGGTTTCAGAGTAGACAGGAGCTGCGCAGGAGAAAGGCTCACCCCAGCAATGGGCAGTGGGACGTGAAGGGACAGAGATGAGGCTGATGCTAGAAGAAAGGCAGGAGCAGGGAAAGGGGGTAGAAATTGTTAAGAGCGCTGATTCTGGCCTGTAGCTGAGCTCAGGTTTATGCATCCTTTGGATCTCCTGTGATCTCGGGCTGCCAGGAGCCAGGTGAGCCCCTTGTGCAAGCTTGAGCAGCCCCAAGGGGTACTTTGCAATTGGATAATTTCCCTCAGGCAGTGGGTCATCCTCAGTAGGGCAGTCAGCCACTGGAGCAGCACAAAGGATCCAGGATACTGCTCATAATCAGGGCCAAGGCCTGTGCAACGAGATAGGACAAGTCCGAGGATGGCTGTATGAAGTGGGAAGTTTTGTACTGCATTGTGAAATGAACAGGGAGCCAGGGATTTATCTGAGGAGAGAGGTGATTACCTGACACGTGCTGGGAGAGCAATACAGCAATGCACAGACAATCCAGGAAGTCTTTGGAGAGTGTTGGGGACAATTTCCTGGTGCAAGTGCTGGAGGAACCAACTAGGGGCAGAGCTCTTCTTGACCTGCTGTCACAAACAGGAAGGAACTGGTAGGGGAAGTAGGAGTGGGTGGCAACTTGGGCAGCAGTGATCATGAGATGGTCGAGTTCAGGATCCTGACAAAAGGAAGAAAGGAGAACAGCAGAATATGGACCCTAGACTTCAGAAAAGCAGAGTTTGACTCCCTTAGGGAACTGATGGGCAGGATCCCCCGGGAGGCTAATATGAGGGGGAAAGGAGTCCAGGAGAGCTGGCTGTGTTTTAAAGAAGCCTTATTGAGGGAGCAGGAACAAACCATCCCGAAATGCAGAAAGAACAGCAAATATGGCAGGCGACCAGCTTGGCTTAACAGAGAAATCTTTGGTGAGCTTAAACACAAAACTGAAGCTTACAAGAAGTGGAAACTTGGACAGATGACTAGGGAGGAGTATAAAAATATTGCTCGAGTATGCAGATGTGTAATCAGGAAGGCCAAAGCACAATTGGAGTTGCAGCTAGTAAGGGATGTGAAGGGTAACAAAAAGGGTTTCTTTAGGTATGTTAGCAACAAGAAGGTGGTCAGGGAAAGTGTGGGACCCTTACTGAATGGGGGAGGCAACCTAGTGACAGAGGATGTGGAAAAAGCTGAAGTACTCAATGATTGTTTTGCCTCGGTCTTCACAGACAAGATCAGCTCCCTGACTGATGAACTGGGCAGCACAGTATGGGGAAGAGGTGAGCAACCCTGAGTGGTGAAAGAACAGGTTAAGGACTATTTAGAAAAGCTGGACATGCACAAGTCCATAGGGCTGGATGTAATGCATCTGAGGGTGTTGAGGGACTTGGCTGATGTGATTGCAGAGCCATTGGCCATTATCTTTGAAAACTCTTGGTGATCGGGGGAGGTCCCAGACGATTGGAAAAAGGCAAACATCGTGCCCATCTTTAAAAAAGGGAAGAAGAAGAATCTTGGGAACAACAGACTGGTCAGCCTCACCTCTGTCCCTGGAAAAATCATGGAGCAGGTCCTCAAGGAATCCATTTTGAAGCACTTGGAGGAGAGGAAGGTGATCAGGAACATGGATTCACCAAGGGCAAGTCATGCCTGACCAACCTGATTGCTTATTTATTATTTAGCAGATTATTTAGTCTGCAGAAGAGAAGAATGAGAGGGGATTTGATAGCTGCTTTCAACTACCTGAAAGGGGGTTCCAAAGAGGATGGATCTAGACTGTTCTCAGTGGTACCAGATGACAGAACAAGGAGTAATGGTCTCAAGTTGCAGTGGGGGAAGTTTAGGTTGGATATTAGGAAAGACTTTTTTACTAGGAGGGTGGAGAAGCACTGGAATTGGTTACCTAGGGAGAAGGTGGAATCTCCTTCCTTAGAGGTTTTTAAGGTCAGGTTTGACAAAGCCCTGGCTGGGATGATTTAGTTGGGGATTAGGTCCTGCTTTGAGCAGGGGGTTGGACTAGATGACCTCCTGAGGTCCCTTCTAACCTTGGTATTCTATGATTCTATGATTGCCTTCTATGATGAGATAACTGGTTTCTGTGGATATGGGGAAAGCAGTGGATGTGATATATCTTGACTTTAGCAAAGCTTTTGATATGGTCTCCCACAGTATTCTTGCCAGCAAGTTAAAAAAGTATGGATTGGATGAATGGACTATAAGGCGGATAGAAAGCTGGCTAGATTGTCGGGCTCAATGGGTAGTGATCAATGGCTCGATGTCTAGTTGGCAGCCGGTATCAAGCGCAGTGCCCCAGGGGTTGGTCCTGGGGCCGGTTTTGTTCAACATCTTCATTAATGATCTGGATGATTGGATGGATTGCACCCTCAGCAAGTAAGCTGGGGGGGGAGGTAGATACGCTGGACGGGAGGGATAGGGTCCAGAATGACTTAGACAAACTGGAGGATTGGGCCAAAAGAAATCTGATGAGGTTCAACAAGGACAAGTGCAGAGTCCTGCACTTAGGACAGAAAAATCCCATGCACTGCTACAGGCTGCAGACCGACTGGCTAAGCAGCAGTTCAGTGGACAAGAAGCTGGATATGAGTCAACAGTGTGCACTTCTTGCCACGAAGGCTAACGGCATATTGGGCTGAATTAGTAGGAGCACTGCCAGCAGATTGAGGGAAGTGATTATTCATCACTGGTGAGGCCACATCTGGAGTATTGTGTCCAGTTTTGGGCCCCCAACCACAGAAAGGATGTGGACAAATTGGAGAGAGTCCAGCGGAGGGCAATGAAAATAATTAGGGGGCTGAGGCACATGACTTACGAGGAGACGCTGAGGCAACTGGGGTTATTTAGTCTGCAGAAGAGAAGAGTGAGGGGGGATTTGATAGCAGCCTTCAACTACCTGAAGGGGGGTTCCAAAGAGGATGGAGCTAGGCTGTTCTCAGTGGTGGCAGATGACAGAACAAGGAGCAATGGTCTCAAGTTGCAGTGGGGGAGGTCTAGGTTGGATAATAGGAAACACTATTTCACTACGAGGGTGGTGAAGCACTGGAATGCGTTACCTAGGGAGGTGATGGAATCTCCATCCTTAGAGGTTTTTAAGGCCTGGCTTGGCAAAGCCCTGTCTGGGATGATTTAGCTGGGGTTGGTCCTGCTTTGAGCAGGGGGTTGGACTAGATACCTCCTGAGGTCTCTTCCAACCCTAATCTTCTATGATATTGGTCAGGCTTATTTAGAGGTATGAAAAGGCAGGAAGCAACATACATGTACTTGCTTCCTGGAGCCTGGGAGACAAGACTAAAAGATGATACTTCGGCTGCACATGGTATGCAAAAGGTGGATTCCATGGTAAAGTAATTTTGAATACTCCAGCTGGGGAAGCCTGACAAATCTTGGTCAAATCTTCCAGAGAAGGAGGGGAAGTGGAAGACAGAGTATATAGACTCAGACAATGGGAAGCCATGTGTTTTTCACCAGGATTCGCTCACATATTCTATACCTGTAGGGCACCAAGTTCTTGAGAACCCCTTGGCAGCCAGCTGTTTCGCCAGCATTATCGAAACTTTCTAAGATAGTTTTTAATAAGGTGTGTTCTATATAACCCACATTTATTGTCACGGTACCTTTGGTGCATACTGTGGCCTGACAAGTGCAGCAGAATTTCACTAATTCAGATTAACGACTGGGAGACCCACTGTAAATTACTGAATTTTGTGAATGAGTGAGTAAGTGAACAAGCCTAATGAAAAAGCAAAGTACATTTTGTGATACATTATCCCCGTTTGCTTATTTTGACAGCTGCAGTGTAGTTTTATAATACTTCATAATGTAATGTTGTCTGTTTGGTAAAAGCAATGAAGTTGTATGACTTTGCTCTTGTAATGAATCATAAAAATGAATATGCTTCTTTGATTGCATTGCTGCACTCATTTTTTTTAACTTACACTTTCAACCTTGAGCTATTTTGCTATTAAATCTGTGCTTGGAAGAGGGTGAGACACCCATTGTTTATGTATGAATTCGACAGCATGCAGATTAGTGAAATTCGGTTGTAGTGCAAATATATATATATAATCCTTTTGTGACTGCACTGTCTTTTAAGGACATTTGAACGATGCAGCAAGATTAAGGGTACAAACCAACAGGGAGTGCACACCAGGGACTGGTCTGTTTGGTTTTCATTAGCTGGGGCAAACAAGTGTGCTTGAATTGCAATCTCAGCACTTAATGAGCCCCTAGGTTTTAGTTTCAAGACAATACATGGAGTTTGCACCTGACCCATGCAGCAGAATCTTGCATGTCCATTACAAATTTCAGGCTGTCTGATAAGGGCAGATGCTGAATGCCTGTGGAAATGAGGAGTTGTGAAGAGAACTCTGTAACAGAGAGATTTAGGTAA